>NC_137133.1:28045998-28470998 GCF_949319135.1 Squalius cephalus | reverse complement strand
TCCGCGGGGCCCCGAAACTCATGCCCTGTGCTGTGCCCATCTCAGCAGGGAACTGTGAGGGTGAGGTTGGGAACTGAGAGGGGTAGCTGGGCAGCTTGGGGTCCATGGGTACAGGTGTTGGGGGCTGAGATTGAGGAAAGGTCTGGGTGACGGTTTCGAGGCCTCCACTCTGTAGGCAAGGCGGTAAACCAGTCAACCTTAGACACGTTGTTCTTGTTATGGTAAAAGGGTATGAGAAGAATTTTTTTTCTTATAATACTAACTTGAACAATCTTGTCGATGCCCAGAGCACGGTCCAGCTCGGCGAGCTCGCTCTCGTCAGTCCGGCTCAAGAAAATGACCAACTGCTCCAGCAGGGCCTTCTCATCGTTGCGGCCCTCAGGAGTGGTGGGCGGACACAGCATCTCATCCAGTGGACACGGAACGCACTGCCTGCGTAGTGCAGAGAACAAACAAGATGGTCTACGACTCTGATCAAGAGTGGAAGGAAAGCAGCTGACACTTCTATGTCATCTTTGCAGGGTTAACTGATCTGGCAGGTAAACAGAATTTTGGTGAAAGTGCACATTTTCTTCCCTGTGACTAAAGGACTAGAGTATTATAGTAGTAATTGTAACTAAATATAAATATTTCTATTGATTCTTAAGTTTTTAAAAAAGCAACTATTACACATTGACATTAATCAGAGATAATTTACTAGAATGTTCTTAACACAAATGTGCCAATTCACCTTATTCACTGCTTATTTGATCAAAATGATCAAAATTAAGTTCATATCACTCAACCCCTAAATAAACTTAGGCTTTTATTCACATATAAACATTCATCAACTCGCAAATTAGTTGTGGTAAACAATGAGGTTCATTCTCGTGTTGTGCAGCACGTTTGAGCTTCAGCACGTTTGGTTGAGCTTCTGTTTATTTTCGCTGATCAATGTTTATATGTGAAATTCAATCTGTTTATCATATATAACGATCAAGTCTCTTCAGAAAATTTGGACTAAACCGCTCTATTCATATGGATTAGTTTTATGATCTCTTTATGAACTTTTTGTCCAAGTGTCAGCTGCGTCAACGGAAAGACAGAAATCTCTCAGATTTCATCCAAAAGATTTTAATTTGTGTTCCGAAGATGAACGAGAGCCTTACGGGTTTGGAATGGGTGAGTAATTAATAACAGAATTATTTTTATTTTAAGGTGAACCTTTAAATTATTACAATTAAAATGAAAACTGAAAATATGAAAATAAAAGCTAATTTAAAATATTAATAAATACTTCAATATTTTATTTTTTAACTAAAATATGATTTCAGTTAAATGTGCTGATATTTCCTGGTGACAAAACCATGATAAACAGTACCAACTCCATCACCCAAATATTTGAAGTAACCGTGGGATTTTTAGATAATTTGCCTTATTTTACATAGAAATTTTATATTAGTTAGCAGCACCAATGAAAAACAGCTACTGTATACACGTGTGATTAAATACAACAGTATATGCTTATTTTGTCAACACTAAGTTTCAACTCATTCTTACTCACAGATAAATGTTAAAATTAGAAAATATTTATTTTCAATATTTTACACAAGAATGCACATTATTTTTGTATCTGACAGCAAAAATGAAAAATGGACAGAAGTAGGTTGCAATAAAATAGAAATGAATAATAATTTATTATAATATACTATATCAATTATCTTTTTTTCCAGTTCTGTAGCCAGATTATTATCAATAATCATTGTACCTCACACACTGAAGAAGGCCTGAGAGCCGAAACATTTGTATTTTTCTTCCATGTGTAAAAAATAAAATAACTAAATTTGTGAAATTTGTGTGCAAATCACTATTGAATTCAATAATCACATCCATAAACACTCACTCTTGAGGAGAGGATAGAGGGGCTTGTGTCTGGCTGTCCAAGCTGCTATCGAAGGTCATTGGTTCAACCAGGGTCAAGGGTTGGAACTGCTGAGAATCAGGAAGCTCCAGCTTGGCCAGACCTGAATAAAAAAAAAAAAATATGATAACATTTTGTTAAAAGTCTTAGTTCTTCCCATGGTCTGCTATTCAAATTCTTTCTATTTTAGAAGTTTGTTTTGGCGCATTAAATTTTGTACCTGTGGTAGTGTTGAAAGAGTTGAGGCTGGTTGGACTGGCAAAGGGGCTGCTGCTCTCCTTTGAGGGCTGGAAAGGGTCTGTCTGCCCAAGATCCTGGACCTGACCCTGGTTTGGTGTAGAGGGGTCACAGAACTCAAAAGAGGACTGATTCGAGAGGTTTGATCCATCAGGGAATGCTACAGAGAGAAGTGGAGGAGGAGAAAAGCAGTTATTAAGGACTTAAGATAAATGAAAAATTCTGAATTTTATAATTACTCCGGTGGGGCGGGCCTCACCTTGGCTTGATGTTCCTAGTGACTCTCTCTTCACATTCACCCCGATGGAAAGGTTGTCGTCACTGGGCTGGACGAGCACTGGCTCCTCTATAGATTTACCTCCCACAGAGCTTCTCAGAGTGGGCAAGAGCTGGTTCAAAGTGTCCAGATCGGTACTGGGAAACTGCTACTCATGTAAACACACACAGCGGTGGAGTGGAAATGAGTGCAAAGGTCATCGACATCAAAAGGCACACCAGAGCACAAGAAAGATAAAGTCCAAACGTGACCGCCTCAAAACAACACACGGGTTTGACAGTTTAAGAACACAGTAACTGAGGGAACCCAGCAAGAATAAGGCTTACAAAATGCATCACTAATATATTCAGTAGGACACTGAAGGGGAGTTCATGGTGACAGAGGTTTGAAGCTGCAAATTCTTTTCATAAGAAACAGCCGTTTCCTGTGCCAGGGATGATGGGATAAGGGCACATCCAGCAACAAGACAAAGTTGCAAAGAGTTAACTTTGTGCAAATGAGAAGACAACATGATTCTTTTGTCAAAAACTAACACAAAAAAATTAATTCATTAAATATTCCATCATGACATTTTCATTTATTTTAGTCAATTTTACTCTGGCTAAAATGGAATCTTATTTGAGCTGATGAAAATATTCTGAATTTTTGGTGACATGAATGTGCAAAATTAAACCAAATATTCAAACATTTCAAATATTTAAACATTGTCAACAACATTCAACAAAAACATGTGAAATCTGACCTTGTTGTGAAACCCTGAGCCTCAGAAATAATTATGAGTACACATTAACTGTAATAAAATGATTTAAGCTTTCTTCAATATTTTTTAATTAAAATGTTTTATGTATTGTGATGATGTGCATTTTTCACGAAACAAAAAAATAAATTTGGCAAAATAAATTTCCATCAGCCAAACATCCCATTTGTGATCAGTAATTTAAAAGATATGCGCAGGAGTAAACGTACAACTACTTAAATGTTTGCAGTCAAATAGATTTCAAACAGAAAAAATAAATTATTACTTTTAAGTAGCAAGGCTCCATTAAATTGATCAAAAGTGACAGTAAAGATATTTATAATGTTACTAAAGTAAATAAATGCTGTTCTTTTAAACTCTGTTCATCAAAGAATCCTAATTTTTTAAAATGTTTTTCAAGATTAATAATAATAATAATAAATTATTATTAAATATTATTTAAGCACCAAATCAGCATATTATATTGATTTCTGAATGATCACATGACACGTGATATTATTTCACAAACATAATAAAAAATCTTACTGACACAAAACCTTTAAACGATACTGCAAACATAACTTGAGTTGTGAAGTTTACCAATAATGTTAAGGCTTTAGTCTTTGTGGCATAGTAACATGTAGATGTACTTAGATATTCTTTCATTAAGTACAAATATGGAATAAATCAGGAAGTAAATACCGGACTGGGCTTGTCACTGGATTGAGGTGAGCAAGCGATCGCAGACACGTTGGTGGCTGCAGCAGCGGCACAGGGTACGTTCTCTCTGCTCCCTTTCTTCTCGGCCTTCACCTTGACCGTTTGGAGGCTGAGAGCGGCCGGAGGAGGCAAGTCCTCCAGGTCCTTTTCATCCGTATCCAGCAGGAAACGTAGCAGCTGGTGGTCCTGGGGCTCCTTCCCGAGCCCCCGTGCTACCAAGGCCGCATTGGGACTGGTTGGAGGCTCCTTCTTAATGTCAAGCTCCTTGCCTGCATCTGCAGGGCTGTTGTCTTGGAGCAGGCCGTGCAGAATCTTATGGCGCTCGGTCAGGCTGCGGTGAGAGCCCGGGCATTGGGACACGGGTGAGGGACGGGGTTGAGAGTCGTGTTCGGAGGCACCCGCATCGGGGTTGCCGTCCAAGAGCTGGTTGAGTTTGGGGTTGCCTACCGTCTTCGGCTCATCGGTGGATGCTTCCGGCGGTTTGGCCGGTGGCTGACGTGCCGGGGAGCTGCTGGGGGTTGGAGTCTGTCTGGGAGGCAGGGGAGAGGGGAGAGAGAAACCGACACCATCGCCGCTAGATTGCTGCCTGGTCAGTCCGCCAGCGGGTGAGTGAATGCCGGGCGTCGAGGGGGAAAAAGGATGGCCGGGCACACGTGGGCTGCTGGCCAGGCCCGGGCTGCCCCGTGGAGGTCGGGGCGACATGAATGAGGTAGAGGTGGATGTGAGCGGGCTGCCTAGTGGAGAGGGGCTGCTGACCTGCTGGGAGGGCCCAACACGGCTGGGCGTCAGGTAGCCTGGTGGAGTGGGTGTGGGGGGTCCAGGAGTGGCACAAGTGCCGTTGCTGTTGTTGAGATGGAGGCTGAGGTCACTGGAGGGCTGCAGGGCAGGTGAACGGGAGGGCGGGGCAGCAGGAGATGGAAGGCTGGGGGTAGTGTTTTCCTGAGAGCTAGCAGTGTTGTGTTCCCTAAAACACACATTCAAATTAAAAAATTATGTGAGATCCAATAGTCGTTGTGTGTTGTGCTTATATAAATTAAAGGGACATTGTCTGTGTTGGTTACTGTGAGAGCATACCTGTCTATAGTGTGAATGCCCATGATGAAGGGCTGTACATCTGGGTTTTGGGGGCAGCAGAATTTGCAGCGCGTCTGCGCACTGAGGGACGTCCCGTCACTGAGTGTGAAATGGTAGAGAGGACTGATGGCCGTGCCGTGGGTCATCACTGTCAACACATACATAGATTAAATCCGTCACAGTTTCTACAAAAATATTAACATTTTTAACATAATATCTACATTTTTAAATTTTGTAAATTGTTAATATTCCACTATATTAGACTATACTACTGATTACTGATTATTTTGATCAAATAAATGCAGCCTGCATTATCCTGGTGAGGATAAGAGACTTTAACAAACATAAAAAAATAGACTCCAAACTTATGAATATTTATGTATACCCTATATTCATACATCTTTTTTTCTTTTAATAAACTTCTTTTTGCACTTTGATTGGAGGAAAGCATTAGGCATCAATCAAAGTAACACGTTTCAATAAAAATATTGAATTTTCAATGAAATAAAGAAAATAAAACAGTTTTTTTCTGGCAAATAAAAACTAGCTCCTCAACTATATGAAAAAATAATCCACAGATTGATCAGTTATCAAAATAATAGTTAGTAGCAGCCATACTGTAAAAAGTAAATGAGATCAAAGGTTATTAAGCTTAGCTATGAGTAAAAATGCTCGTGTAAATCGTCAAATACATCATAAAAAGTGGTTCCCTAGGTAAAGAAAGACAAGGTCTAATCATCGGTGCTTTAAAATGTCAAGTACTACTCAAAATGGCTAGAACGGAGGTGAACGTGCTCACCCTCATGAAGCAGCTTCTTGGCATGGGAGGGCTCGTTGCCCTGAGGCTGGAAGAAAGCATAGATGCACTTCCTGACCAGATCCTCCCAACCTGGTCGGCCTGTGGCCCTCAGAGCACTCGTCTCAATAGAGATGATTTTCCCTGCAAGTACGCGCACACACACACACACACACACACAGAAAGAGAGAAAGATCATTAGATTTTGTCAACAGGACTAGAAGTTCAAGAGGAAGCTTTTCACATTGCAGTTTTAACAACAAACAGTTTTGCGCTTCCTTGTGCAAGAATAGAAAAAGCACATATTTTCAGTTTCAGTCTGCATGTTTGTTATTCTTCTCCAGCATGTTTCTTTTTCTTCTCCTGAACTAAACTAAGCAAGACTTTTGAGGAACAAAGCCACATCTGTATTTACATAGGAATGACAATCACAGGAAACAATGTACGAGCTCAATGTACCTGTCACATTTTTTTGTCACCATGTTTGAAAAAAACAAAATAAATAAATAGAGCGTATTAAAATGGAAGGTGACGTCTGGAGATGCGTTTTAAAGGGGTCTTATGGTGCTTTTTAATGTTTTCCTTTTCCTGTAGTGTGTAATGTATCTGTTTGTGCATTTATACGATCTGATCCATTTATTCTATCTATCTAATAGAGGATAGAATAAACCGGACCTGCCTAAAACGCCTCGATTGAAGTCAAGATATTACATCAGCTGGCCAATCAGAGCACTGTGAGCTTTTCGGAAGGAGGAGCTTTTTATAAATTAGCATGTTTCAGACAGACAGGGGATAGAGGGGCTACAACAAAGTACAGTATGTGAAAAATGAGCTTTTTGAACATTAAAGCATGTTTTATTAATCCCAAAAATCAAAATAATGACCTTTTAAAATAGCATCATATGACCCCTTTAAAAGTGTTTTTAATCAAAATCATTATTTCAAAAACAAGATGTCAGTGGCTATGTCGAAATTGCCCCCTGTACCCTCATTCACTATTCCCTAATTTCCTCCACTAATATAGTCCACTTGAAGGAGTGAATGAAAAGGAGTGAAATCAGACACTAAATGTGCCTGAAGGGCAGTGGCTTTTGCATATAGTTTGTGCTTGCCGTTTAATAATCATTTGAAACTTTTGAAACACACCTCCAGTTGTAATAAAAAGATTTATATTGAGCTCTGTAATGGAAACTAGCATGTATAAACCTTAATTGAACAATTTAATAATCAATTAAAAAGGAATTTATACCTGTATGATATTATGCTGTAGTCACATGGGACCAGCAGTTTGGAAAATGGATTGATGGATGGATGATTGAGCTGCGTCTTTCGGTGAGATGGTGTCACAGTGCATTATGGGTATTCTCTAGCCGTTGAGCGTACAACGGTTATATACTCGTTATTGCGGATTCATTATGGGATTGAATGAGTGCACTAGATGGTATTGGACACCACTACAAACAGCTGTCCCTTCAAATAGTGCCCTATTTAAGGGTATAAGGGCGATTTCGTACACAGCCAGTGAGACATACAGCAAAAGCATGAGCTGGCCAAAAGAATCCATCTAATATGGTTGCATACAAAAACAATGAGGATTTTGCCCTCCTGTGTGAATATTTGTGTCCATATTTGTTATCAGAAACCTTACTAGCATCTCTCGCTAACTACAGTATTTATTTTTATTCATTAATTTTATTTCGACAACAGCTTTTTCAACTACTGTTTTCTGCTTTGCAATAGTTGTTTTATTTTTGATTTGCTAAAATTTGTAAAATCAACAGTTTAGTCTTTGGTTTAGCTTATGACAATATTTTATGTAAAGTCTAGTACGTGTTTGTGTGTGTGTGTATAATGAAACACTACCTGTAGGGTCCTGCTTGGTGATGAAGGACTCCGTACTGACAGGGATCTGAGGTGGACGGGGCATTCGACATGCTATACATATCAAACAGCTCTGCAGGTCTGTGGACAACAGAGACATCATGGTCTGAACAAAGTGACCCCCCTCAGCTATATGCAACACATTTTTAAACACATATGTGCATAACATATTTAAACATGATTAAATTAGAAAAATGCTAAATAGAAGCATTTTTATTAGTGGACTCAGACTTTTGCACCCCATAATAAAAAAAACAACAACCTGATTTCAGATTTGAACACTGGCACGTCAATGACAGCTTCATCAGACTCCCTGCACTAAGCTAAATATTTATATGGGTATGACTTTATGAGTGTGTGTGTGGTCTCACCCTCGCCCTCCTCCTGCACCGCTCTGGGCTGAGAGACCGTGAAGCACTGCATGAGCTCATACTGTTGTCGGGCCTCCTGGTTCTCTGTGTCCACCTCATCTGGAGGCCTTTTCAGCAACCTGCAGTTAAACGTGTGGCAGTTCCTCCGGCCTTGCTCTTGAGGCCATGGCACACCGTTTACTGAAAACACACACACACAGATGTGCAGGGTAAGTGAAGTGCGAGATAAAGACCACCAGTGGAGTGTAACGGAGTTCTGAAGTGAACGAGGTTGACCTCAAACGTTTGTGATAGTATTTAGAGTGAATGATTAACACAGAGCTCTAACTGCCTTTTGTTTTTTCCCCACAAACTGTTTTATTTTATTTTTTTCAACAACCGGCAAAAAACAGCTTGTACATATAGTTAAATCCAAATGTACCCCCAACATCTTCCATATCCAAAAGTTTGTAACTGCCAGCCAGCATGGATAGGTTCTTGGGACTCCAGAAACACCAGCGGCTTCAAATACCTGTATGTGACCGAGTTCTTCTGTGGCTAAATCACTCACAAATCTTTTGATAGTTCAATCTCTATTCAGTTTTCGCAAAGCTTTTACAAGACATTTGCACCATTTCATGTGTTTCATCTTCAGAAAGATCTTTCTTCATCCCCGTATTGCGTGAGAACTGTGACTTGCTTAATAATGCCGAACAACCTCTTAAAGCAGGTTTTCCATTAACCCAAAAAGACCTGGCAAACTATTTAACAAACCTGTCTGAGATTGATACCAGTTACCTAAAAATATATGATATATATAAAAATATATATATAAAACAAACAAACTCTTTCTTTGAAAAACTAAAGTCTCAATCTTTATTTTACTGAAATCCTACTTTTATTTTTGTATACATCATGAACAAATCAATTCATAGCCTCAGGCAAATGGTCCTGTGCATGTTCAAGAGAGTCTGGAGCTCAAGCTTTCTGTCGCATGATAACGTTTGGGCAGTGGCAAAATCAGCCGTTGTAAGCTTCTTTTTACACCTATGCGAAGAACAAAAAAGAACTTCTCCATGATTGGGGCCTTTATCTATCATTCTGCTCTTACTGTTTCCGTCCTCACCGAGAGACTCACCAAGGCTTTTGGGTAGCAGGTTGCGCACAAACTCGTTGTGATCTCCCACATGAAGGATGCTATAGACGCTGGAGGTCATCAGCTCTTCCTGACTATAACCCAGATAACTGGTGACATTTTCAGACACAAACACAATGCGTCCCTCGCGGTTCGCAACGAAAAAGAAGCCATCCAGGGCCTGGTGGAGCGGGCAGAGAATAGAGATAGAGGAAACAAATAAGATGTATGTTGCACTAAAGTGCCATATTCCCAACCATAGGAAATGGGCCAGGCTTATATGACAACAAATACAGGTCTACGGCAATACTCAGACATCAGTCTTTTCTACAGATAGACAGTCGGAAAAGTTCAACATACCTCCAAAAGGAGTGGCCCAAGGGCTTCCTTCTCCACCATGCCCTGACTGCTGGACGATATGTCACTCTTTTGCACCTCATCATCTGGAGACATCAGAGCTGCTTTCTCTGTGGGCACACAAAGAAATTTCAAATCAAAATTTGAGAGCATGAATATACATTACCATTCAAGAGTTTCTTGTTTTTGAAAGAAATACGCAAACACTTTTATTCAGTTAGGATGCAGTAAATTAATCAAAAGTTGCAGTAAAGACATTTATAATTTTACAACCAAAAATTCATCATGGTCTCTACCATGAAATGCACATTCACACAGTTTTGTGGCCTCGAATTTTGGTTCCTGGAGAAAGGACAGCAGGTTTTAGTTTGTGGTGTACATAATCAATCCACACCCTCCAAACAAATCTTAAGCATCCCTATCTGTCAGAGCTTTTTTTTGTGTTAGCGCCTTTTATTCACACACAAAGAAACGTGCATCATTTCACTATTGTCCTCCTTCCTCTCCTGGACTGGGTGGATGAAAGCCACGCAGCGGAAGCTTCTCTTAGACTAATGTGAGTATGTGATACTTTTGGAGGGGAGCCAGCAGCAGTAAGTGCAGAGAGCACTCTTGAGAAACGCTTGAGACCAAAGAGTCACAATTCGGTCACTCCCATCCCAGTTAGACTCAAAGAGCTGATAGAAAGTGTCAATAATTATTCTACTGCCAAACTACTTAACCTTCTTTCTCCTCTCGAGATCAAAGCGTCTGAAGGACCGTTTGAGAACTCGACTCGGTCCAGCAGCTGGAGAGAAGAGAGGACGAGACTGTTTGTTTTGGGTTGCATTCTAAGTGAAGATTTCTTGAAGGAAAGGCTAAATTTAGATCAGAGCTTGAGCGCCGTATTTACATACATAATAGCAATGTAGCTCTCGCCGAGGAACTTCAGCAGAGCGCTCAACTCAGACATCAATCTGGTTTGTTTCGATCTGAACTCTGCAACGCAAGAGTTTAAAACGAAGTCAGTATGGTGGAAGAGGAACAGGCGTTTTGGGTTGTTAGACAAAAGTTTGGCCAATACATTGCGACTGAGAAGTGATGTACTATAATCTGGTGATTGTCGACATGGTGTGAATTGGCCTTAAAATGAATGATACACAAATCTTTCGGGTTTTTAAGAAGAGGTGTGCTACTGATTTTCTAAGCAATCAGACTTCTCATATGGTGGACAATAAAACACAATTGAAAAAAATCCTACAGTTACATTAGTAAAATTTTAGTGAAATGATCATTTGTTAATTGCCAATAGTTTAAAGATTGAAGACATTGAAGTCTCTTTCGAACCAAGCAGTTTCCTGTTGGTTTAAATGGCAAACCCTGTCGCAAAATTGGCACGGATTCCTATTGAAACTACTCTGTCTGTGAAAATACGGAGAACGGCAGTAAATGTGATTGCACCTTTACATTGAGGGACGGATCCGAGCCATATCTAAAAACCTGAAGAAGACAGAAACTTAGAGTAGTGCTCTTTTGGCCTGGATCAATGAGCGACCACCTAGAACACCCTAGCAGGCACATGCCACATATCAACATGCTAAAAAACACTGAAAACACCTTAGCAACTACATATCAATAATCGACAACCACCTAGGGGTGGGAGATATTGACAAAAATGAATATCTCAATATTTTTTTCCAGTATCTCGATATCGATATTCAGACGATATTTTTGCCATCCTTCAAAGAAATGTGTGCAAACTGGCAAAGAAGGTCCAGTTGGTCTTTTGACTTGCTGCATTTGACCTATTATTGTAGGCTATAGAAAAAACAATAAAGGAGCTAACTAAACAGAATCTGAGGTAGCCCCTACTTTTTCCACTTACAAAAAAACAAAAAAACAAACAAAAAAAACCCAGAACTAGGCACCTCTTGCAACAGTGATTATTAAATCAAACAATATTGTTGATGATAAATTCAAAGTAAAAATATTTCTTTTCAAAACGCTATAAATCCATTCATTTTCCCCCCAAAACGCTATAAATCCATCCATTTTTTTTCCCCAAAAATTGATGATTTGTCTTTTTAAAAAAGTATTTTGTCTTTTATTTTTCGTGTTCGCATTTATGAGGAAAAAACAATATTACGTGACAGTTCTCCATTATGGACGCGAGTGCTCTGAAAGCGGCACTAAAAGACTTTCAAACTTTCACAGAGACCTCAAAACAGAAAGCACAAAGCCTTTCTTTAAAACGAATTTCGTTTTGTACTAATTGTATCTTAATTTTCATATTTTTTTCATTAACAAATTTCCTGGATTTAATACATAAAAAGTAAATATAGGCTAGCAATCACAACATAAGGTGCTTGAACTGGAGATTATATCATCATGAACCGGACCGTAGCCTACTCGCCTCACAGGCCTAAAAAATGTGAAATATATTTACAGAAAGCTGGTTCTAAACAAAACCATCCAAAACAAAAAACTATGTAGCCTAATAAATGTGCATTTCTCCGGTGCGTTCACTAGCCTACTGCGAAGATCGCGAGTCAATAGCCTATCGTCAACTTCATCTTTGCAGCCGACACAGAAGTTAATAAACAATTAAAATGACTTATTGCAATATTTTACATATTCATAATCATTACTTTTGCTGGATCTTTGAGGCAGCTTTTTAGGTTTATGGCGTTTTGGAAAAGAGCTCTTCACGTACAAACACCGTTTCACCAAGGCACAGCGGCCCTTCAGTACATAAGAAAAAAAGAGAAAAAGCACGGACTTACTAATTACGAAACTTTGATGTGGTTGAACAGGTGAAACAGTCACAAATTCCTCTGCAACTCAAACCTTCTCAATACGAGTTATGAAGGAAGAAAACAGCATTAGCCTACAGTTTTCAGCGCGTCCTCTGATTGTTGTGTTGTGACTGAAAAAGTGCGCAGGAGCACATGCGCAAAACGTTTGTAAAATGTCCTTTTGTAAAATGACATATGATAAAATAAAAATAATTCATATATCATTTTACAAAACGGTTTTGCGCATGTTCTTCTGTGCGCACTATTTCGAATTTACCTATGCGTTTTTGACGACACGGGACCATGGGCTGGGCCACTCGGAGGTTGCTTCCGGGAATAGTAGGCTACTGCCCTACAGTATTAAAGATCGCTACATATAATTGTTTAGAAGGTTATAGTGTGCGTTATTTGTTTTCTCTTTAACTTCTTTCAGCTCTTTTCATGTTTGGGGGGTCGGATTGTACAAATTATGAAATATTCGATATCCCAATTTTGCATATCGTCCAGACAACAATTTGGATATTATCGTCTAAGATATATCGCCCACCTCTACAACCACCTACAACACCTTAAGATCATGACACCATTTATAATCTAGTCGAGTACCGCAATTCCATCTCAAACAATTCTGGATCAATTACAACAAAACATTTTTTAGAGTTGAGATGCATTTAACAGCCAAGCACAAAAAAGGCTTAAGTTTTATTTTGCACCATCTCACAATTGTGAAGGATCGAGAATCATTCTAGAATCGGATCGTGACTTCCTGAATTGACACAGATAAAAGTAAGTTGTGTAAAGATTCTCCTCCTTCTAAATACATCCTGTCAATTTAAATAAGAATGGCAAAGTGAACCAATTTCATCATGCACAGACCTTAAAATTAGCTGAATGATACTTCAAGTAATTTCAGCCAGGCATTCAACTAAACAGAGAGCAAACAAAGCTAATGGCTGCTGGTTTTCATGACCTTTGCCATGCGAATTGTGCTCTGACTTAATTTCTCAGGTTTCAAATTGAATCGGATTTTGAATTATTATTTTCTTTTTAATTTTTTTTTTAAGTGCATTTGTTGAGGGGCTGGAATGTTAATGAAGTGCGCTGTGCTGTATGAGAGCATGGCTGAAATGTGAAAAATGTCTTTGATGTACCCTTCATCCAACTAAAAGTGACATTTGATCCTAGTGTCCTCATTCATATCATCTGGAAAACACTTCAATAGTGTGGAAACTTTTTCATACCCACACACAGGCAGGATCGATCTGCAGTAGTCTCAAAAAATTTGAAGTCGCAAATATTTCCATGACAGATCAGAAGAATTTACTGATGTAGTTCTGAATTTAAGCTGAATGCGTAGATCCTTGATGATCAGAATAAAAGGTGGGTGGTTGATTAAAATCTTGGTACGAGTATTTTTATGTCATGGTGACAGACTAAATCATGATATACTTATTTTTTTGCTGGAAAATCAATGGAAAAATGGCCTCCAATACACACCCTGCTGCAGCTTTCATCATCCCTTCCACTTAAAGTTTAGGTAAAGTAGTCCAGTCACAAAAATATATTTACCACGGTATAAACAGACACACTTCTACCATTGCGAGGTATCGTATGTCATACCTTCCAGCCCTAAAAGTGTACCAAGAGACCTTCAGGTGACATTCCAGGTAAACATGTTTTTAAAGGTTGATGACTGAACCCATCTGAAAGGTTAAGCTTAAGAGGTGAAAGTGTGTTCTTGTCTGACAACATTAACAACACCCTAAGCCAAGGATAGGAGGGGCGGAAAGTTCCTGTTTCTCTTTCTCGCAGGAAGAGAGGGGAAGCTGAGGTCTACGAGAGGCCCTCTCTTGCACAAGGTCAGGGGACAGGGCAGCATCGCCATTGGCTGTTCTCTCGCACGCCCCTGCGGCCCCCCCTCTCCCTCAGGCTGAGAGCTCTGAATGAAAACAGAGAGGGCCAGCACTCTGGATGACAAACTGTAGAACTAAAGCAAGCTCATGAGTGAGCTGGCCCTATTGAAGGATGACAAGAACAAAAAACCTAGGTTGTTAAAGTGAACCTCATCAGCTTTTAAAATCATATTTTATGCTAAAGCCCAAGTATCGGTTCAAAGAGCAATTAATAATGAATACCAGATGTTACGGCTATGCATTATATAGAATATTCACCAAATAAATAATTGTGTGGGTGATATAAAATTAACCAATATCATGAATATTGAAATAAGGGAGACATTTAAAGGTAAGGCAGGTCATTTTTGGAGAGGCTAGCAATGGCAAGCTAGCTTTGAAAGCATAAGATCCCCTCCCTTCAGAGCGTCTCCAAAGCCACACTTCCTCCAAAACACATGAAGGCTTACAGAAAGGAAAAAACTAAAACGTCATGAGAGATGGCGTTAAACTACCTCATGTCTCAAAGCACACAACATTACAATAATAATAAACATAAACAACTTAGAGCATTGACCTGTATCACCTGACTGCTGCAGATAATTCCGCCGTTGATAGTGTTGCCATTGAAATGCATAAATTCGAGTAACGAGCCGCTCTGAGTATAACGTCACGGGTTTCCAACTCTTACAAATTATGCTAGTTATGGCATGAACGCAGCATAAGCACATTGTTTTGGTTCAGGAGGAACTGTAAAAGGTGCCTGCTGTTTCGGATGCGGTGCTCGGTAACTGAGGTCTGTTTAACTGTGCAGCAGTGCATAGCATAAAACCCGCTGATGACGTGTGATGACTTTCAACTGGCATAACAAAAAATATTTCTGGAACAAATCACCTACCCTGCCTTTAAGAGTCTGTGACAACAGGTTTACAAATGCTTCTCATTGATAAATCTACCTGAAATACATGAAACATGGCATGCTGTAATCATCTGTGCACATAATCTGAGCACAAAACTGTTCGAAATTATGCTAATGTGAAAAAGTGGCGTATTACCCTGCCCTCCCAAAGGTGGTCAAACATCTTTCTTCATTTATAGTCATAGAAACTGATTACACTTCTTGCTTGCAAGCAAAACATCTTCCTAAGATCACCTATGCAACACAATTTAACCCATTTCCCACTGCTTCAAATGATAATAATAATAATGCATTTCCTCCTACAGCGCATATGCGCCAGATATAGCAGAGCGGTTCCAGCAACTATCTGTCAAGTGCCATTTTAAAGGATTATGGTGTATACATTACAGTCCTGCAAAGAAACCAGAGACAGCTTAAAATGTTTGTGCTAGCCAGTGCCTGCCCACCTAATATGCAGACCCCACAACCTTCTGACATTGATTAATTTTTAGATCTTCGGATAAACATCCTCTCGTGACCTCTTTGCATAAATGATATTCACTATTCCAGGGGCTCCTTAGTTTGCCATGCCAACAAAACCCTTTTTTAAGGCCAGCAAATCATGAGATGACATGTTTACCGCTGTCGAAATGAAGAATGACTGGGTGCATGTTCTGAATTACTTCCAAGTGTGAGATAACGGGGTGATTTGGAGCTAGCTGACATGCTTTGTTCCATTTCAATTTACTTTAAAGTTTTCAAGGTGCCTCTCATTGGGAAATACGGTAACAACAACGACAACAACGACAATCCAAATCATTTCTTGAAGCAAAATAGACAATAAAATTAATACTATACTGCTTTAAGGTCAACCATAAATAATCTCCAAACAAATAATACGATCAATGATAAGGAAATGAGCTTGGGTCACAAGGACTTTACTCAACTTAAGGTCTCATCAGTAGTTCTTAGGAAATATTTAACCATTGAGAGGACTTGTCATTAAACAAACCAGACTCTTTCTTTGAGAACTAAGCCAGTTGTGGTAAATTAGTTTGAAACTTGTGTCTATTGATAGGCAGACCAACTAGTCCACCAACTAGACCAACTAGCTTTGAAAATAAAGACAATGATTTATTTTTTATAGTTTGTTATAATTTATTAATAAGAAATTAATTGAAACATAACATGAGTGATGCAATAAAAATAACGCATATTACAATAACTAAATATGTGCTTAAATACACTGTCAATCTATCATTTAGTCCTGTATGACTGCATGCTTTGTGGCATTGATAAATACATATTTCCAGAAAGAATTATTTACATACCAAGTGGACTAATCTTAAGCAACCAGTCTTAAAAAGCTAAAATGCATCACTGCAGATCTGACTTTAAACATAACACAGACATCTAGCTTTGACAAGCGCTAACATCCCCTAATGATTGGTCAACACTAGACTGGCCAAAAATCCCAAATGTCTGGCTTATAGGAAGAGTTAAGCCAAAAATTGTTATCATTTATTCACCCTTGTAATTACAAACCTGTTATTTTCTTTATTCTGTGAATCTTCTATGATTGCTACAAAATTGCCCATGCAAGTTCCTTTGACGATGATAATGATTTTATTTACACTTAATATCCAACAATATCATTGATCTGACTACACTAACACTATTTGATGAGAACTGAATGGAGCTGGACAAGGACATCACTGTTTTCTGAAGAGCTGCTTTATAGCCGAATTGAACTCATTTAATAATTGATGATCTTTACAATGGTATTGAATCAGCACTGAAATGACTTCAGTTGAACAATGACACTATTTTCTTTTTTAAAGCTGCTTTTCATTATTTTGCCTTTTAACCCTGTAATGCTGAATTGAAACGATCTGTATTGTATAAAGTGCTATAAAAATATGCTGATTTGATGCTCAAGTAACATTTCTTATTATCAACGTGAAAACGGTTGTGCTGCTTAATATTTTAATTGTGGAAAATTTTAGGATTTTTTGAGAAATAGGAAGTTCAAAAGAACAGCATTTTGTAACATTATAAATGTTTTACTGTACTTTTAATCAATTTTATGCATATTTGCATAATAAAAGTCATAATTCCTTAATAAAAACAAACAAACAAACATACATTACTGGCCTCAAACTTTTGAACAGTATACAGGAAGTCAACATACCAGCAGAACTTCAAAAATTTACTTTACCACTGAGTGTGTCTTGGACATAATATGTGTTCTCTTCATTTTATGGCTTTGTCTGAGAGCTCTCTCCAGTTACTGATTAAAACAAACCAAAAAGGCAAGCAAATAATCACATCCTCTGGGCCCCCCAAAAATATCTCACCACTATAATTTACAGCCAGTCCACAACCTAATAAAAACCTTTTGTTGTGTTTCACATTTCAGTTTATTTCCCCCATTAGTCTTTAAGATGACTAAAGGAACACAAGTTCTAATCAGATTAGGGATGTCAACAAACCAAACATCAAGTGCTCTATGCACTATACAGGGTTTTTCCTGGGTCTTTTTTGTACATCTGACCTGCATCAGATTTAGTTCCACATATGAAAGTGGCCCAAAGAGGAATTGAAAAGATCAGATTTCATGTGGCTTTTGCTGTTCATATTGTTATGAGAAAAACGGATCTGAGTCACATGTGAGCAAAAAAAAAAAAAAAAAAAAAAAGCAACAGATATGTCTGTGATTGGCTACAAAGCTCAACGCTGAAGGCGAGTGTTTTAAAGCAGACGGCTATCAGCGGGTACCAGTACTGCAGAACGGCACATGAAATGTTCAAAAAAATCTTTGGCGGGACAAAGATTAATTTTGGCAGCAGCCAAAATATTTTGAACGCAGGAAAAAACCTGACGAAAATTGTTGCAGTCAACTGTACTATCAAATCGTCTCCAGTGTCAATTTCCTGTCTGTACTCTGAAGTGAATGGAAAAACTTGTACGCAGCCCACACACAGCCCCAAAGGAAAAGCACGGACACTGGCTACTCACCCTGCTCGCGCCGTTTGATCTGCTGGATCTGGTCCACGGTGCTCTTTAAGATGTGGCATTTGTCCGGCTTCACGTTCAAGCTGGCAATATCGCTCATGTTGGCCGATAGTAACTCAGCCAGTTCGTCAATGTAGCGGCATTCCAGCTCCCGCCGTCGCTTCTCCAAACTACCATATGTGCACACAAACATGAACAAAAAAAGAGAAATGTACATATTTTAGCACTCACTTGAAAGATTAAAGTCTAAAGCACTGTACCTTACAATGTAAACGAAAACAATAAAATATTAAATGTACATAAAATATTATCTATTACAAAATGCAGTACTAAGTTTGGGGTCAGTAGGATTTTTTTATACTTTTATTCAGCAATGATGCATTAAATTGATTAAGAGTTACTTGCGTTATTACTAAAAAAATATATTAATGTTTTTTTAAATAATAATAAATGATAATATTTCACAATATCACTTTTTTTATTTTATTTTTATAAATGCTGCCTTGGTGAGCAATGTTTAAAAAAAAAAAAAAAAAATCTTACCAACCCCAAATTTTTTAACAATAGAGTCAATTAGGCATTTTTAAATATATTTAAAATGTAAATATTCAATATTTTAATAATATTTTCTATACAATTAAAATGACTATTATAATAATTTAATCATATTTATTTATATATTAAATATATAATTAATAGGGGGGGGGGGGTACATATATACAGTAAATTAAAAAATTAAAAATAAAATATATTCGGGCTATTTTAGACTGGTTCGGGTCGTACCGCTGCGGAGAAGCCCAGTACCTACATGACTCGTCATAGACATAAACAAAGAGAAGTAGCGCCGGCTACAGAATGTTCTTCCTCAAGACGCATGCAGTTCTGTTTATTAACCGCTAGAGCGCCAAAAGTTACGGACTGCAGCTTTAAAGAGTCTAACAATCAGATATCCCTTCCTTTGCTGGCACATGAACAACCAACAGCACTTAAAGGGGGAAAAAATAAACAAAAGAAAAAGCCAATCTGCTGCTGGTCTATGTTATGATGTTTTTAAGACAAAGCCTTGAAGTGGTAAAGTTTGGCACAGAGACTAAGTGGGCATTCTGCAAGGACTTGGGGACTGAATAATTCATGATGCTCAGAGAACACTATGATCACAAACAGCCCTGAACCCTGTCTTTAGCGGTCTCAGCGTTCTGCCACCTGATAGAAGAAGAGGATTCTGCAGTTAAAAGGAAGAATGCTGGGCGAGAGGACACTATAGGTGCACTCAAGGACAAACTGTGGGTGGCCTGGAACCAGAGCGAGGCTAAAACACACACTTTTACACAGACGTATCATTGTAGAGCTAATAAGGGTTGGGGTGTATACAGTCCTTGCACTAGAAGGCATTCCTCAAAGGCTTATGCTGCACATGGGTTATCAAGCTGAGAAACGGAAAGAGAGAGAGGCTGAATAGGACAGAGAGACAGATGGTCAGGGGGCTATGGTGAAGTAATGTTAGATATCAGTGGAATGCAACGGCTTCAGACCTGAGGCTATTTATCATCCAGTCAAAAACAAGAGTCCTATAATAGCGTGCACTGTTTTTAAAGCAACTGAAATAAATTTCACAAAAATTCACGGATTCTAAAGACGCAGAATTAGAGAGTTTCAGTGGCCACTGTTTATTCTTCAACAATCCCTGCTAAACTGGCTAACGCATACAGAGTGTAGGACAGCACAACTGTTTTCAACATTGATGATAATAAGAAATGTTTCAAATTAGCATATTAGAAGGATTTCTGTAGAACCATGAAACTGAAGAAATAAATTACATTTTAAAATAAATTAAAGAAGTTGTTTTAAATTGTAAAACAATTTCACAATATTAGCCTAGTTTTTACTGTATTTTTGATTAAATAAATGCAGCCTTGGCAAGCATACAATACTTTTTTTCAAATACATTTAGACTTGCAGACTTGGAGTAGTTCCGTTTTCACACACAGGCACGCACACACACGACTTGTTTAAATACATTTATTTTGTTAATAAATAACAATAAATTGTTGTTGTACCAGCAATATCTCTAAGTTTTGTTTTTCACTGTAGAAATCTCAAATGTCATGATTACTTGCCAATGCAAGAGAGTACCGGCACCTTTTTTCCCCCACTTCAAGCACTGCAGACAACAGCAGGAATATTAGAATGCTGTCACTTTAAGAGTTTATGCATGGATTCAATATACTGTTACACAACTTTCGTTATCTTCCTCAAATAATTAGGTTCCAAAACAGACTTTATTTAACTGAATACTCGCTAAGACGGGTATTTCGACATCATTTTGTGTGTATTTGACCGTTTAAGCGCAGTAAGCCACTCATTTTGGCTCAGTCTAGGCCAGGGGAATAAATAATTAAGAATAAACAAACAAACATACATCTGCCTGGTTCATAACAAATCAAAATAACATGGATCATCTGCTTAGTAGAAAATAGTAATTAATTAATGCTCATTTCAATACACAAATCTTAAAGGGACTAACAATCAGCTCTCCCTTGCTCCAGCATGACCAACGGCTGGCGTATGTATGCAAGGATGGAGGAAAGTGCTTATCTGTTTGAGGTTGTGCTGCTTCTGAGTGAACGTACATACGAATGACTTGCAAGTGTGAGCGCATGATACCATGTGTGTGTGGGAGAAGACAGCAAAGAAAGTAGGTCAGCGGCTTGCCAAGGTAGTGCGCAAGCGCGCTGCATACACAGGTCAGGGCGCTGTGTGGGGTTGCTGTAGAAACAGGCAGTTACATCAGCCCCACCAAGGCCCTATGGAAGAGTATCACTCAGCCAGAAAGACCTGTTCTCCTCCAACCAACCCTGACACAAGGATACCTTCAACAACAACAACAAAAAAACACGCTGGCCAGCTATGTTACACCTAAAAACAACCCACTGTTGGACCTATCATGCATTGCTCATGACAGAGCTGTTGTGTTTACAGGGACTGGGGTTTAAATCCAGTCTGGGCTATGTCCCGATCACATTCCCCATCGCACTGACCTTTATAACACTGGTAAAAGGTGTTTTATTTAAAAACCATAAATACGATACTTAATAAAATTCTAATATTAATGATATAAAAATATTTATTCATTTATTTAATATATATACACTGTATATTTGACAAATTGAATGAATAAATATTTTTTATATCAAACATTTTTTTTATATTTTTTATATTAGACTTTTTTTTGTAAATATCGTATTTATGGTTTTTGTAAATAAACAAAGAAAACTAAAAAGAACATACAAATAAATAAATAAATACTTTTTTTAACACTTTAAACAAACAATTGTTAAAATAGACCCTTTTCTCCTATTCAACATTTGCTGCACTTCCTCTGACACACCTTGACGCCATTGTCAGCAGCCTGCATGTATAGCATTGTATTACATGAATAACATAATTGCTAAGATCTTATAAAATACTCACTAGTAATGTGAACTGAAAGAAAGACTAAAATATGATCTCATACTTCACCTGGGACCAGAGGTATCACATGGAGAGCCCTTCCTCTTCCGTGACTCTGGGGTGTTGGGGTCAAGGGCATTTTCTCCTGCAGCACTCATTTTGAGCATTTGCACACCTGCAAAACAGGGTAGTCACAGGTCAGCCCACAGTCAAGCTTGAAGGAACCATTCTACTAACTAAACACAAAGCAGGACAATAAAGTTAAGTCATCCAATGGAGTAAACAACAGAAAAAGTTGGTAATGGTAGTTTTGATTGTTGAATTCACCTGATTTGATAATATCATCTAGAACTACAAAATAATAGTGGCAAAAGGATGCCAGGTTCTGGAAAACGTCTGACCAGTTCTGAAATAGGTCCCTTTTTACTGTAAACGCCATGATAGGCAACATATCTCAACCAGATTGAGCGTGACAGTCAGATGACTCCATATCAGGCAGTCTGAAGTGACAGCTCATTCCTGCAAGCAGTACACATAATCAATGGCTCCTTGCAGAGGAATCGTAAATCTTCTGTGAAAGGGCTTGCTAACTGAAAGCCTTGTTTGATCTGTGGCGCTGTCCACCCAGCACTATGATCTAACTCTTGCTGTTAGAAGGAACCGCTGAAAATCCCATTTGTGACGATACTGCGTGCATATAACCACTATTATGTGACACTGGGAAGAATCCACAGCCAAAGATGGCCATTCTGCCAATGAAGACCCTTTCAATTGGGTTTTGGGTTTTTCTCCCATCATCTCATGGACGTTTTCTGCTGTTACATTTCTGCTTTAACTTCTGTACTACTCTGGTTACTCTACTGTTCGGTATAGTGGTAGAGACCACTCGAGTTAGAGACTCGGACTCAGTCGCATTTTAATAGACTTCAGACTTGACTCGGACACGACCAAAGGACTCGTGAATATTTTAAAAACGACTCAAGTCTTTTAATCCTTAACTACTGATATAGTAAAAAAAGAATTTGTGTTTTATTTGAATAGTTTTATAATATCTGCGTCGCATATATTTCCCTACGTGTAGCAGTAGTTCGGACCGTTATCATAGAATTTTATTACGTATGTCCGTATATTGCGCGTAAACTCCGAAACGTCATAATGAAAGTTCCATGAAAACCGTGCTGTATGTTCTTTCATTTGGGTTTATTAACATATCAAATCGACTAGATGCAAGGAATGTGGGAAAATAATTAAAGACACCAGAATGACAACATCAAATTTTATGAGATTTTTTGCATCTACAAAAGGAAAGTCACATTATTATACTGTGGTGTATGTATCTGCCTGGCTCCTTTCGATTGCAAGCCTGTTAAAACATTAACAAATAAAATCTAGTCTTTAAAGGTCCTATGACATGCTGCTTTTTGGATGCTTTTATACAGGCCTTAGTGGTCCCCTAATACTGTATCTGAAGTCTCTTTCCCGAAATTCAGCCTTGGTGCAGAATTACAGCCACTACGAGCCAGTCCCACACTGAGCTTTCTTTAGGACGTGCCATTTCTGTGTCTGTAGCTTTAAATGCTAATGAGGAGGAGAGAGGCGGGGCAAGGTGGAGGGTGGGGGTGTGGCCTTGACCAGCTTGCGGCCACGGTACCATGCGTTAATGTTTACAGTGGATGTATCGCAATGGCTCGTAGACATGCAGTCGTTCAAGCTTTCCAGTTTGACCCAGAATATGATCCGGATGGAGAAGCACCTGAAGAAGTTGCAACTCAGCGGCTACAGGAGGACGTCTTCGAATGGTTAGTTTAAAATATGGATACGGTACTTTAGTTGGTTTGTTTATGTATGCTGTTACAGTTATTATCATGTAGCTAACGCTAGCCTACGTTGTTGGCTTTTCATGTTGCTCTGATTTGCTATTGTTCTAAAGCTGTATTCTTCAGAGGCACAGATATGAAGGAACTAAAAAAGACTTTTGTGTTCATTTGTACATCCAAACACTGAGCAACTGCAATGCTTCGCTCGTTTGCAAGCCATGATGTCTCTCAAGGAAAAACCTATTTCGCGCTTGCACGGTCGTAGCTCATTTTCTCATGGGCGGGCCAAATTCTCTGGGCGGGCAAAGCAGAGAAAGGGGAGGTAACCTTTCCCCGTATGACGACATATAGGGAAGATTCCAGATTGGCCCATCTGAGCTTTCATTTTCTCAAAGGCGGAGCAGGATACTCAGGGCTTGCTTTACACCTATTGCCATTTCTAGCCACTGGGGGACCATAGGCAGGCTAGGGGAACTCATATTAATGTTAAAAGTGACATTTTTCATGTTTTACTTTTATCGATCTTTTCGAAGTAGGCTTTATGCAGTTTTTTTTCTCTCTGAATGTATGTCTATGAGAGAGAAGAGATAGAAGGATGTTAATCCATTTATTAGGCCTTTATTATTACTTAAACTGCGACTGGCTGGCGCCATCTTGCGTCCACTAGCGATTGTATTGAAAATAACTACTTGTCTTGCTGCCAGGACGATTGTTTTATACATTGTAATGGAGTAACAAAAGTAACAAGCTGGATTTACATTATCCTTTAAATCTTAGGACCTTTATTACAAACAAAAAAGATAATAGAAAGATCATATATTTTGTCTATATAATACAAACAATATGATTTGAGTATGAGAACAATTTTTTGTGCAAGGCATAAGACTCGACTCGACTCGGACTCGTGACAAAAGACTCCAGACTTGACTCAGACTCCGATAAAGACTTCAGACTTGACTTGGACTCCAGATGAAAGAATTGTGAACATCTCAGAGTGGTACTGCTAATATTGTTGGCTTGTGTTTTTCCTCGTTTTTGAAAGTCGGTTCGGATAAAAAGAATTACAACATAGAAAAGCATTCAATTATAATGAAAATCAAGCTTTCTGAAGACAATAGCCCCTTTAACACATACAGTGTTTACTGGTAACAGGATAAAAATACAAATAAATCAGCTTTTGGTAAATTTTTGGTAGAAGTAGTAACATTATCAGTAAATTACCATTACGATGCTATGTGTGAACAAAGCACAAGATTACTATACTGTCAAAAAGTACCGGCCTTCAGATGAGACGTTCAACTCGAGGTCCTGACTCTCTGTGGTGATAAAATATCCCAGGATGTCCTTCGAAAAAGAGTAGGGGTGTAACAATAGCATCCTGGCCAAATTTGCCCATTGGCCACTGTTCATCATCATGGCCTCCTAATCATCCCCATATTTACTGTTTATATATACTGCTTAGATTCATCACTCTGTCTCCTCTCCATCAATAAGCTGGTGTGTGTTGGGAGTTCTGGAGCACTATGGCTGCCATGAATGCTGCATATTGGTGGTGGTTGAGGAGATTCCCCACTTCCATATGTAAAGCGTACAGAGTACAGAGAAAAGCACTATATATAAATGCAACAAATTATTATTATTATTATTATTAATTATTACAAAGCTCTGTCAGATCAATCTGTCAGCTCTGCAGCTTTTAATTGTTTTACTATGTAAACACATGCTAGATGGACGTCTGACCGTTGACCCGCGTCTCATGCTCACCTTCTTTTCCATTTATCAGCACTGCAGCTCTTTACTAGTAACTATTATGCGCCTTGTGTTTTTAAGATCAAAAACACATTCAGTGTGATTATCCCCTTAAAAAAGATGCTCCCCTGAAGATGCTTGCTTCCTCCAGCTGCTGCGTTCAAGGCAGTGGAAAGACTGCTGTCAATGTGTTTTCCAACCCTTTCTTAGGCACTAACTGTATTCCCAACTTATCATTGGTCAATTTTAGTTAATTACTCATCCAGCAATTTTTTGTTGAGAAAGATGAATATTTCTATAGTTTTATAAAACAGTGTTGTTGTTTTACAGGTTTAATCCAGATGAGCTTGCATTCCTCACAGAGTATGCTGCTGCCATGAGCCCAGTCGTCCAGGCAACCAACATCTTGCAAGCAGAAGCAAATGCCCAGATGGGGTAGCTACTTCCAACAATCAACCTGCTGACCGTCAAACGTGACCAGGTCAAGTTACCATTGAAGTACTGCAAGCCTCTGGTGGATGCTTTACAGGTGGGAATAAAGAATCTTCCGATCTTAAATTAATCGCAGCCGCGATTCTTCCAAAAAACTTGGACAAAGGATGATGCCACAATCTGAATGGGTATGAGACAACATGAGCAGGGATGCGCATGCTTGGTAAAAATAAATGATGCACAGCCGAAAACATGGAGGGAAGTGCTATTGAGTACCAATATTTTTGGGGACAGGGACATGTTTACTTACTGGAGTAGGATTTTTGTCCATCTCTGGTAAGATAGCAATCATGATAAGTGTGTTCATTAATTATTAGTTGGGTGCAACAGATCACAGTTGATCCGTGACCAATACGGACCAGGCGCTGTTATCTGTGAACCTATATTTAATTTCTACAGTAAACAAATATTGTTATAGTGAGGAGAGCAATCAGGAGGAAAGTGATGATGTTGTATTAATCTTATTTGGGAAGAATCACATGGACTCCTTTACCTGCCTCAGCGGCCTGTGAAAGGCTATTCAGCATCGCAGCCCAAGAAGTGCTAGACTGCATTATGCAGAGATGCAAGATATTTTGGAAGACAAAGTACCGTTTCCAAATCATTTGTGTGCTTGTTCGCATGTGTTGTTTACCACACAGAATTTAGCAGAATTGTAATTTTGACTAAATCTTTGAATGAACAATAATGGAGTCTTCCAAAAATTCACATTAAACAGTATGAAACAATTTGAAACTTGATTATTATGATTTTAATTTTTTACTGTTTACTTAAAAAAACAAACAAAAAAAAACATTAACATTTTGCCATTTTTCATTTCATTTTCAAATGGAAGAAACAGCTAAAACTGAACACAAACTTGATGCTGTTTTTTTTATTGTTGCTCAAACTGTATATTGTAAACAGTAAAGTATGCCACATAAGACACCTGCACAAAACAAAAACAGCAGACAGTCTGAATGAAGAATCACTCTCTACAGTAGGTGGCGCTTATGGAACAGCTTATAAAATCCTTTATACGGAGATAAAAGAAAATGCCAACTTTTCTGAAGACAGTCAGTTTCCCTTCAGATATACATTCATATAAACCCCCACCCCCAATTCAATATTTACATTTTTCCACCTATATTTCAAACATCTTGAACAGTGAGCTCGCTGTGCTTGGTACAGCATTTTCTCTGCTGCCTCTCCTCTTTGCATCCGTCTTCAGCGTGTCCCGTTTCTGGCCTGCATGTGTTAACATCCTGTTTACAGACTTCATAATATTTCCACACAAACGACAATTTGGGAAATGATTGCAATGCAGTTTGTGTGCAAGTCCGGTATAAAGATCGTCCAGAATAAAACGAAAAAATGGTTGCTGATTGTGTGTTTGGAGTAAAAACCGTCCGGTTTCGATTTAGGCCAGTCGACCAGTGCATTTCTACCTATTAGAAATAGTAACAGCAACATTGTTTTTTTTTAGTTTAGTTTAGATATCTGTTTAGATATCTGTACTTTTACTCAAGTTTGGCTTTTCAGTACTTCATCCACCACAGGCAAATGCACAATGTTCCCTAAAAGAATCAGGTGTCCTCAGTTGCAGAATGTAACCATAGAAACAGGACACATTCAAGCTTCACATTTAAAGGAATACCAAAGCATATGCAGCATTTTGTGATAGTGATGCATAGAAGCATACATACCATTGCACAACATACCACTAAGGGTATTCAGAACCAACAGAGCCGTTTACTTGTCTACAAACTAAACTTAATAACAAAAGACTACAGCTCCCGTTGATACTAATATTGGGTATACAGATATATTGGGTATTAAGTATATTGGGTAAGGATAAAAAGCATGTTATTCCAGCTAATAAGACTTCAATGATGATGAAAAGCAAGATCACAACTGCAATACAAAGAATGAAAATGCCTGGCTGAGGCTGATCTGAGCCCAGGTTAACAGCACTTAAATGGCAAGACCACACTTAAGTGATGTTCAAATAAATGACCCACATTAAAAGAAATGCAAGCTAAAGAAGCTGATGGATAGATTTTAATTTTCACATGATGGCACCAGATTTTCCCTGGAGCATCTTGAGTTAAGGCTTAGCTCAAGTATCTCAATAGCTGAATGAACCTATAACCCTTTTGGTTATAAGTTCAGATGTTTACCCACTAGGTTACCCACTAACACCACCCAATAATTTGGTGCCTCAACAGCATGATTTAATGCTAACCTCGGACAGCAAACTAAGACTGAACTCCAAAGTAATTCCTGCTCTATCAGTAATCTGGAACTTTGTCAATCCCTTCAGTTTGAAGAGGATCATTCGCCATATCTTGTGTTCTGTTTCTCCACTCGGGGAGGCCGCCACCCAGACCAGCGCTGGCTCCTCAGGCATAGTGCGCTTTGATCTGCAAGGCCTGAACAGGCTGCTATTGTGGGTCTGTTGAAAACCTCCAGCGGCCCCTAATCCCTGGCAGCTCCATTTCCAGCAAATTTGCCTTAAACAGGCCCATTTAAATTGAAAAAAATAAAATAAAATAAAAATCCCAGACATTTAAACACTTGAACCTGAAAATTGCCTCTATAGTAGAAAGAGACAGCAATTTACTTGCATCACAACAAGCTTTAGCAAATTTCTCATTTCAAAATGTTAATCACTGCTGAAGGATCTTCTGAAAACAATAAAACAATCTATATACCATTATAAATCCCTAATTCACACATTTGAGAATTCTTTAAGAAGGTTTGGAGGAAGTAAAGGCACCTTTGAGTTTACTTCCCCATATTTTGAGGCACTCAAGCTTTCACTTCATCGCTCTGGAGAATGTGAAACATGATCATGCATGTGAATGAGCAAAATTGTTCAGAAATTAGGCTAGATCCTTAAGAAAATCCACCAGGACATAATGACTCCCGTGCATGTGCGGCCCTTACTCTTATTATCAACAGCTTGCCCCAATGTGCTCAGTGTTCAGCCCTGCTCAAGTGCCGAGTAAAACCAACCCACACTGGTAATGAAGATCCCTGTGCTTAGACTTGAGAATAACCAGTCGCACTGCTCATGTTGCACGAGTTAACCACATCAGCTGAAGCTAACGTCAAAAGAAATAGACGCGTGACCTGTGCAAAAACGTAGTCATAGCCCTTAAACATGGGACACAGATATTTACCTTGAATTACCTGAAACATGTTTTGGATGGTTTACAGCACATTTTTCAAAATTTCCAGTTCGTTAAGATAATGGAAAGTCAAATCATCTTTAACAGCACACCGTTTGTGAGCCCTAATCTTCCAGAGGATTGATATTTCTATTTAATCAATGCATGTATGTTCACATTGACATAATTTTTACACCTCTGCACTGTACTTTAAGAAGAAAAATATTTTGAGAAGTTAGTCTTTCTCTTACCGTCTGCTGTTTGCTGAAGCTCATATTTCTTGCTAGATAAGAAATATTTGGCAAAGTCCAATCAAGATTTCAAATTCCCTCACCAAATGCATTGGATAAAATGCTTTAACTGCAAAGCTGTATTATAGAACTTGACGGAACGGTTACAGTATAAATATTGTCTATAGGTCAGCTTGATCCTGTTTATAAACTCTGAGTCATCAGTCTTTGGTTGAGAAAGTTTGCATGTAAGCTGATGCTTCCATCTTATATCTGCTAATAAGTTGTGGGGCTATTTAACGGAGCTATAATTAAATATCAGTGAAAGTAGTGGATAAAAGCACACTGTAGCCTATTTTTTTTGCCAAGAGGCACTGCCATCATGTGACTGTGTCTAAATAAACTTTCTTTTCATACACATCTAACATCTTTGCATTTCCTGTCAGTAGAATATCATGAGTATAATGAGACTTCATCTTAAGTATGAAGAGACCCATTATCACAAGGGTTTACCCAGATACTTTGATAAACTTGAAGGTCTATTGATTTATCAATAGAAGCATATACATACAAAACTCAAAAACACACACAAAACCAGATATAACCAGATGTGATACCAGAAATAACCAAAACCACTCGTCCGCCACCACTGAAGACCATTGTTGACCCAGGAAAAACCCAGAAAAGCTAACTATTTAACCCTAATTTGACATAAATCTTATCCTATTTAACACTGAAGTGTTCTTCACATTGTGATCTTTAGGATATTTCATCAAAGTAAAGAGACATAACTGTAGGATCTCACCCTTTCTACAAGTACAAACACAAAAATCCTCATAATCATCCTCAATAACATTTGAATCTGTGCTCACTTTGGTCACTCACTCTCCATGTTAATGTGTACATTCTCCTCACACTTCCTTGAGCACACAAACAAACTATGAAACTCTGGGAGGCCTGCAGTCCCCTCACATGTTCGGCACACACACTCTCCCACGCGTATGTGCACGCACGCACGCACACACACACACACAGCATGCCTAAAGGCAAACAACCTGCTTATGGAAGAAAAAAAACAGTGGGAGGGATTTTCCTTTTTGCTCTCTCTTTTTCTCGCTCACTCACGCACCTGAGGCAGGGCTCAGCTGTCACCTATGAAGCTGGCCAACACAGCCTGTCCGGTCAGAGAACAGTCCACGACACTTGCGCTAACCCCTCTGTCAGCACGAACTATGGCCGCGTGTCTCGCCATTTCCCAGGATACAGGGCTCCTTCTCGTCGAGAGCTACACTAATCACTTCACTTCGCGCGCGGACAGAACAGCAACGTATGTCACTGAGGGAGAGGGACAGACCACCATGCACCGAAAGAGAGGGGATGAAAAGCATTGTTTACACACTCTTATCAGCACTCACGCCAGGCTAAAAGAGAAAAGGTTTCTCATAAAAGTGAGCTAATGAGGCACAGTTCAACAGTAGAGGGGAGAGGCCCTCGTAGAGGAGACCGACGGCAGAGCGAGGAAGTTTCAAAACGGACAAATCCCACGCCTGACTGCACACAGCCGTCCCCCTCGATCGGTCAATGGTTTGCTCCATGAGAAGCCGTGGAGTCACTGTTGCTGTCTACCTCCCCATTGCAATACAGAGGAGAGAGAAAATGTACACGGCTCTGCCTGAAAATCTGAACACAGTGTGAGGCTGAAGCAACAGTCGTGACTCATTCTTTGAAGATGTGCCAATTAATCCATTTTTTTTTAAAGATTCGTGAGCTTCCCAGTGCAGAAATATAACCAAAGTTATTTGTAAAAATCTGACATGATTCAAGGCATACTCAAAATGTGCAAAACTACATTTTTTAAATCTATTATTCAGGAGGTTGGTGAATATGTAAGACCTATGGGGTGGGAGCATATTGTTTGACACATTCATTGTTTATGCCTTGATTCAGGATGTTTACTTTAACCCCATAAAGCCTACTCTATCATATTTGATACATACATTTCTAAGGCATGTACAATTATCAACGTTTCCCAAATGTTCCTGAGAGAAACTCTTGTACACAATCTACTACATGCATTATTTCATCTCATTGATAGTTTACACTTTTTTAGCAAGTAAAAATACCTTTTAGTATTATTCTAAAAACATCCACCTTAGGTCATGGGACATGTCTTTTCGCTGTAAAATCTTTACTACAGTATCAATATGCAAGTCTAAGTGGCATAACTACAAACAAAGAGAGAGAATCTGAACAGCTCTAAATCACAGTAGCTATGTTTCCATCCAAAGTTGTTAATGTATCTTATGCGCAAAATTGGAATATAGCATAAAACCTTTACGAATAAAGCACCGTTTCCATCCAGTGAGCCGACGAGAGCAAAAATCATCCTTCCTGATAAACTGGCACTAAATATCACTAAGACAAATGGAAGTTTCTGCAGTAGGAGAAGCCACTGTATATAATGATTTAGTATAGCCTATAATAAATGACCTGTGCCTCAGAGCGTACAGACGAAATGCAATAAAGTTATCTTGCTTTCGGAGGTGGATGCCTGCTTTTTGGGAATGCAGTCGTGTAAGACAGTTCTGGGAGATAATTATAATCTACCACTTAGACAACAGTCTTTCCTTTGGCAATTCAGAACAACCAAAAGAGCAATTTAGATGCTGTGCAACGAGATCGGTCCGCTGGTTAGTCCAGCTATGCTGTCCCATTCCAAAGTCACATGACTTTTTTTATTTTTTTATTCGCAGAGTAATTTATATGGTAATTGTGTTTCCATCGTAGTTTATGCGCATGTTTTCTTATCGGATAAAAAGTTTATCCGACTCAGTTTCCATCCAGTGTTTGTTCCCAAAAGGCGCATAAAAATAAGTGGATGGAAAACATAGCTAGTGTTAGCTTCGGTAGCATGCAAACAAGTCTAGCTTCAACTAAGGTCAGAGCATTCTTATGCAGTTTGGGAAATAAAGAATCAATGTTCGTTATTTTATAACTGCATTTACTTTGATAGTGATGATAATAAAAAAAAAACATTGATATGGAAATCTACCTCTGTTTGGTTGCGTCATTCATTGACATTCTGTCATGCACACAAATAAATAACCCTTAGGCCTATTCATAATACAAACCACTGTGCTACAAATTCCACAGTTCTCATTTCTATTCAGTGTAATTGCACCCTTGAGCATGCAGTGCACTTGATTCCCCAATAGCACCCATATTACTTTTTTCACCTCCTATGACCCCAGGCTGCAGTCTAGCAATTGAACAACCGTTAAATTGAACACAAATTAAATGAATATTAAATCATGAAAAGAGAGCATAATGTTTTTTTGTTGTTGTTGACGTTGTTTTTTTTGTTAATGAGCTTAACCAGCATTAAATTACACAAAACTTACTGCATAACACTGTACTGTTGACATCAGAAAAAGATCACAGTTTCCATAACACGAAACACATGTCAAACAAAATCCGATAATTATGGGGAAAATTGCAGGGAGAGTACAGCTTAAGTATGCGGAAGCAGTAAAGAAAAGTCTGATGACTACAGCTAAGAAAGCAGGTGTCAGAGCCCCGTACAATCAGCACGAACCCTTTGAAAGAAAACACAGCCGTGCTCATGCAATCATCATATAAGCTAAACAAACTGCCTTTTTTCCAAACTGAATTGAGAAGCCATTAGGGTCTTCGCCTAATTCATGCAAGTCAGTGATTACCCTCATATTAAGAGGTCGGTCTGTCAATTCAGCTGGTTTCCAAGCAACTTAGTGATTAGCATGAGCAATTGTCCACACATTAAGAAAGGGAGCAAATGATATTTTAGTCGTGGGTTTTTGCATTTGATTACAGCTTGTGTAATATTGATGACTAGTGTGTATACCATCTGACGGCTTTTACCTACATCTGTGTGCATATATTGTAAGCTCTGCATCTTAAAATGCGCACAGAGACGCAGTTAAATACAGCTGCAATTTTGTGCTTTACTAATTTATTGCATTTTTAGCTCCTTTAATTCAATGTAATTCAAGTGAAAGTGTGGAAGAATAAAAAAAGCACCCATTTCTTTCTCACTCCTCTAATCTGTGGCATGGTAAATCTTTTGTTTAATGTAGCTGGTTGGATTTACTTGAAATAATCTTATTAACCGGGACTACTACATACTGAGAATATAAGCCTGTTTGTGAAAACAGAATGAATTACATTTTTTCATAATTAATACATTAAAAATTAAAGCAATCACAATGCTCTCCCAGCTGACGTAGACCAAAAAATACATGCCAAAAAAATGATGATCTGCACTCATAATTAATACATTAAATGCTGTTAGGTGAGGTCCAGGAGTTTTTAGGAAAGTTCAAACAGTTATGCAAGACAGGTCGCTAATTTCCTCCAGTAATTATGACTTTCTCTTCTATAAAATAGTAAATGTTTCCTAACTTTCTTAAATCGCCCTCTATTTTATTTGATGATTAATATGCATGAGGATCGGTACTTTAGCCCAATTAGATTTCAGTGTGGGTGGAACTAAAACAAAAAACCAAGCAAGCCAAGAAGAGGGGTGGAAAGTCCTTCTAAAGTACTAAAGACAACAATACAGAAAACAGCAAAAGCGGGTTATTTAACCCTTGAGTGTCCTTATGGATATTTTTGTCTTTTTCAGTTTTGTTTTGTTTTGCCTGTGTTAATGCCAACTGCATACATTTTGGCAAAAGTGCATACATTTTAATTGGAATTTTACTACTTCACCTCCATAAATCTATTTAGTAGTAACACAAAAAAAGTTACACTCAGGACCTCAAGGACAAAAATGTCCCCATTGAAATTGGGGTCAAATGCAATTTTTAATCCTAGGGACATTTTACTATAAAATTATGCAGTCTTTGCTAATAGGCTTTCATTCTGTTGGCAAGGCTTCAAAATTACATTTTTTTACTATTTTTTTACCAGATGGTGCCATTTTCTCAGGTTTATTGCAGCCAATACTCGCTTTATTGCTGTTTTCTGATTCTGCACATTTTAGAGGCAAATGGATAAATTATGCAGCTATAATTGTGTGGGTGTGTTGGTAATATGGATGTCAGAGTGTGGTTTGTATGTGTGTAATAAAAATAAATTGTGTGTGTGTACGTGTAATATTTGAGAGCGAAAATTCAACTGTACTGCAAATCACAAAACCAACCACTGTGGAGCTTTACCAGTGGAGCTTTGCTGGCATTGAATGGGGAAAATTTGATACTGTGTCCAAACAAGGTCTTGCTAAAAAGCTAGGCAAATTTTTTGAGATATCAACCTCAAATTTGGAACACAACTTATTTAGATTTATGGCTTTGATTTTCTAGCAGTTTTAGAGTTCAACATGTTTCATAATATATATAAAATATTATTCAAATAATTTACATACATTTAAAGATTTATAAAAAAAAACTGTTTCACTCTTTAAATTTATTTTAATTCAACAATAATCTGCCATGGGTCTTCTTTAAAATGAGACCAAATTTGACAGTTTTTGGACATGGACATTTTTGTCCTCTATGGACCTATGTGTAACGTTTTTTAACTAACAAGGGTCAAGAAACATACATACATTAAAGCTGTAGTCTACGATGTTGAAAATCGGTCGAGAAAGCCTGAGACAGTTGTGAAGTTTTAAAAAACTCATCCCGCCCCTCCACACACACCCCCCTCCCTTCTGTGCTACCTGATCCCTCCCACCGGGAAACGACCTAAACAACGTCACTCAGTCAAGCTGTGATCACCGGTAGTAAACATTGGCGCATCTTGTTCAAATTCCGATCGGCTCGAACAGAAACTGAATATATACTGAAATATATTCAAGCACTTCAAGAAATATAATCACTTTGACCCGTGATAGGCGATGCTAAACGGCTAACATTCCAATGCCGACCGGCAGCATAAGCATGTTGTCAGACTGATAAAAAGCTATTATGTAACACCTCACACCATAAAAGTAAAAAATAAATGCTTACCTGCTCAACAAAAAGTCAGCCGTGTCAGCGTCGTTTTTTTTGGTTTGTTTTTTCTCCATTGCTGAGCTGATGCTACTTTGCTAGCTACCATAGACTGTCAGCTGCTTGCCCGCGAAATTTCATGACGCAGGAGGGGGGCGGGGTGGGGTGCGGTGGGGTGGAGACGCGAGCGTCAAGAGGAGCGGGGGATTGGATGAGAGCAGTTGACCAATGTAAGCTGTCCGGCCGGACAGCTTACATTGGTCAACTTCTCTGCAGCTGTACACCCAATAGAGTGAATGGATTTTTTTCATTCTTTTTTCTCTTCATATTGTTAGGACTGTACTGTAGAACCATAACCAGCATCTAAACGAGGTTATTAATAATGAACAATCTTTGAAATCGTAGACCATAGCTTTAAATCTATGCTGTTAATTAAATCACCTAAGTTTGAGTGCGGAAATTAAAGCAGCACTATGCAGCTTTGCCGATTTCTTCGCTGTTTTCTCGCGGGTTTCTCTATAGAGCTCCCCCTACATCTTCGGAATAGATATTTGACAACACTATCATCAAAACTCGTTGGCGACTCTCCCACCTCCCATCTTTTCCTGCTGGTCATGTGCATTTGTTTTCAAAGAACCCGGCGAATGCACGGGCCATGTCCACTGAGGTATGTATGATACACAGAAGGCTAGCATATAAATGTTTAGATATGTATGTGTGCAGTGCCGTAAAGCAATTCGTTACATCGCGAGACCTGATATCACGCGATACTTCCTGACGCTGAGGTGGCCGGCCGACCACGTCTCAACCCGAAAAAAGTCATATAACTATTCCAATGACTCCGAAGCTGTTCGGTTAAGGTAAAAAAGTTACTTAGTTCACCTTTAAACTGTAATTTAAAACAGCAACAGATTAAGTGGAGGCACAATCAGGTTACATTACCATGACAACTGTAAAGTCTGTTGATCAACCACAACACATCTAGTATTAGCAGATGCAAAAAAAAAAAAAAAAGGACAGTGGGGCCTGACATTTTTTTATACCTGCACCAACTGTCCCTAATTCATGTTTGAAACGCCTCAAAGCAGTTGTGCCGTGCTGAACCTTAAATTGTTTGAACAGAAACAACTGTCTTATGGACTTCATTGATTACCTTTGCAGAGATGACATTAGTTGACAGTTGTGACTTCAACATTCAGAGGACTATTTTAACTACTGTTTTAGAAGCTGTTTCTACCTTTAAATGTATTTATTTAATAGAAGCCTTTAACCAAATGAGAATAAAACAAATGGCAGCGAAACTATTGTGTGCCCCGATACAAGTTACTAGGCACACAACAGCTTGAAAACAATCAAACAAACAAATGATTTCACTACAAAACAATGCATGAACAAATGGTCTGAATCACTAAAATTAATACCCAATATTATGTTACAAGTATTTGATTTTTGCCTTGGTACACATGAGGCTGCATGTGATATAATGTGACATAAACAACAGTGATGTAACTTTTAGTCATGCCACCACTAGCTGGAGAAAATAGCTTGTTACTGGAAGAAGTGCTAGACTATTTTGAAAACAGCTGAGCTACTGTCACGCTACTAAGAACGCAGTCCAGTACCATCACAACTTCTAGTGAGTTACTCCACAACACCTGATGAAACATAAAAGGCTGGACCCACAGTCTCAGCCAGGGTCCGAAATTAACTTTTTTGCTCACCTGCCACGGGGACTGGTAGATGAAAAAATCCACCAGCCAGGCATATTTTTTACCGGCCAAAATAATAAACAGCATTCTTTTTTTGTCACATATACATTCATTTAAGTAGGCTACATTTAATTGAGATAATAAGGTAGGCCTATTATGTTGAATACAAACATACAAAATTGTCCAGAGCAATATTTGAAATGTATAATAAAAAAAAAAATCGATATATATATATTGATCAAAATGAGAGAAATATATGAAATATTACTATCATTGGGGTGAAATAAAATTGTTTTTGTCAGTTGTGTTACCTGACTCATGTGGAGGGGAAGGCAGAACGTACTGGTTACTTGCGTAACCTCGGTTCCCTGAGAGATAAAGGAACGAGTAGGCTATTGCGTTGCAAACGCTATGAGAAAACTAATTTTCTTGAGAAAAGAACGTCCATGGTGTGTAAAGCAGAAGCAGCCTGGCCAGCGGCGGAGTATGCACGATCCGCGAGTGCTGAAGACGTTCTGCACGGCTTTGATGAGCAGGACACAAATGGGCGGCGACCGCTTCTTCCAGTGGCGGGAGCTTCACATATCCTTTTTCCTCAGCGCCGTCAACAGATAGAGCGTTAACTGTACGTTCACACCGCCGCCGACTTGAGCTACAAAGAAGCTCTGGCCGCCCTGTCAAGGACGCTTATCAAAAAGTACGGGGAAGCTTGACGTTTGTCGCTCTGAATAGTGAGTGCGCGCGCGCGGCCAGGGCTCTCTCCATAGACGGCTCTCTCTCTCTGCTAGTTTCTTAAAGGGATACTCCACCGTTTTTTCATATTAAACTATGTTATTCCCTTAACTAAGACGAGTTGATACATACCTCTCTCGTCTCAGTGCGTGCACTAAATCGCTCTGTCTTGCGGCGAAACTTTGTTAGCACTTAGCTTAGCCCAGTTCATTCAATATGGGCCAAGCAGAGAAGCTACCAAACACCTCCACGTTTTCCCTATTTAAATACAGTTACTCGCATAGTGTAACTCGACCTAGGACGGTGACACAAAACAAAACGTTGCGCTTTTCTAAACGTGTAAAATGGATAACTATATTGTATGGCGGAATACCATAGCAAGTGCTTGGAAGCACTTCGACTTCGGCGCAGTAATATCTTCACTAGAGGGAGCGGGGGCCGGTGAGAGGATTTTTCACGAGTGAAGATATTACTGCGCCGAAGTCGAAGTGCTTCCAAGCACAATATAGTTATCCATTTTACGCGCTTAGAAAAGCGCAACGTTTTGTTTTGTGTCACCGTCCTAGGTCGAGTTACACTACGCGAGTAACTGTATTTAAATAGGGAAAACGTGGAGGTGTTTGGTAGCTTCTCTGCTTGGCCCATATTGAATGAACTGGGCTAAGCTAAGTGCTAACAAAGTTTCGCCGCAAGACAGAGCGATTTAGTGCACGCACTGAGACGAGAGAGGTATGTATCAACTCGTCTTAGTTAAGGGAATAACATAGTTTAATATGAAAAAACGGTGGAGTATCCCTTTAAGAGGCAGAAGAGCGCGTGCGTGCTGAAAATTGTATATTTTGGTATGAACATTCACCCGCCAGTGTGGCGGATAGCCTTTTGAAATTTACTCGCCAAACGGAAAATCTACGCGCATTTGGCGCTTGGCGGGTGTTAATTTTGGACCCTGGTCTCAGCTGTTGCCAGTTCAGGTTATTTCAATACAGCTTTGAGCTTCAGCATGATCTGCTGACTTACTTGATCTAGGGCTCCAGAGTGATGCTCATTGAGGGGAACACTATGGCTGTGGTCCACTGGGTTTATGAGGTGGGAGAGATCTCAAAGAGAGGGGGCTATGGCGCCACACCCTCTCTGTCATGCAGAACCATCCCACCGGGGGGAGGCAGCAGAGAATGGACACCCAATGTAACCTGTGGTAGAAGCAAAGTATTGTGTTAGATAATACTTGGGGTCACTGAGAGTCTGTGTCTGTAAAGCCCAATGTGGATGACTTACCTGATCTAGGGCTCCAGTGGGATGTACATTGAGGGGAACACTATGGCTGTGGTCCACTGGGTTTATGGGATGGGGACTGGAGGACAGAGAGGGGGGTTACAGAACCATACCCTCCCTGTCATGCAGAACCATCCCACTAAGGGAGGCAGGAGGAAATTGGTGCTCAATGCAACCTGTGGATGAATCACAGAGAGAAAACTAACTGTGGTTGAGGGAGCAAAATCCATTAAAAAAAAATTAACAACACATTTGCAAATCGCCATCATTGCGAACGCCTCTTAAGGCACACATTATCTAACAGTGATGAAGTCTAACACCGTCTCAAGCTTTGCCATGAAGTTTCACAAGAGGTTACAAAATGATCTTATCTATTTTCATACCAGCTTCGGGCAAGCAGCTGATCGGCGCTGAGCTGTGATCAAATCTAATGATTTGTATACAGCGAGAAGATGAAAGAGAACATTTCCTGCTGCATTAATTAACAAACCTTTTACTTCACCTCAACTGATGTGTGACCTAGGGCAGAGATCACAGATGGTTTGACAAGTGCGTGTACACGTTCTAGATTATAGCAGCTAGGACACCATTAAGCTTTTGACTTCAGATGGGCCTTTGTTCTTGTTCCAGACCAGTATTCTCGACCAACGATATTGATTCTCATGGGGCCCTTAAGGTATTTGAAGTGCAGTAGGCTATCAATTTAAGCACCAGTCGGATCATATATTTTCATATTTGAAAGAACAAGGCTTACAACAGATTTAAAACAAATATGTAAGGCTACATTTATTAATCCTGAATGCTTTGTTCATTACTTTGAAACACAAGATAGATATGTACTACAAAACTGTAATATTAAGCTACACAAGCCAAAAATAAGAATAAAATGCATTCGGTATTTAACACACAAAAAAAAAAACTGCATGGAGTTAAATCTGCTTATATAGACAAGTTTTCCACAACGTAATGGTACAGTAAATGAGAAAACTGAAACAAGGCAGAAAAAAAGCTTTTAGGATGCTTGTGAACTATTGATTAGCCCACATTAGGATGAATAAAACCTATTTAAAAATAAATCTATTGCATTATTCTAAACCACTCACTAGACCTACTTTATATTGATCACATGGTCTTTATGAGAAAGATGGGCAGCACAAGACATCCTCAAAACTTTCTATTACCTGATATGGTCTTCTTGCCCCAGAACTACAAGCCTAAATCTATGGGCTGCATTTAGCTATTATAGGGAAGCTAAGCATTATTTCCAATAGAGTACCTACAAAATGAAGATCTTGAAAGTCAATGCTGAGAGTTATAACTTGAAAAGTATCAATTACGCATTTATCCCATGGCTACATACAAAATTATCAAGATGGGCGCAGATTTCTGTACTATGTGAGACTGCAGAGTGATATTAGAGTTGTGTAACTAGCACAGCTATACAGGAAATTGTTTGTCTGGGATAATAATAGTCAGTTATAAAATTATATAAAATTTATAAAGATTTAGTAGTCATTAGACTCATCATTATACAACAATATTTGACCTCAGAATGCCATTATCAATCAATTTGAAGTTTTTCAGAAAGCCATGTGATAAGTGATCAGGCAGGAAAAGAAAATATCTCAGCTTTAAAATGTCAGCATGATTAAAGAATACAAAATGCAACTGTATATGGTTGTTGTCTCTTCCCTTAATGTTTCTCTTATGAAAATATCAAGACAGAACCAGTGATGTCAGCATTGTCTTGTTTATTTTCAAAACACCAAAATCTTACGCTATCCTATAAAACAGAATCATGAGAAACTCAAGACAATCAAAACAAGTAATCAGTGCACTGCCAGTGCATGCAAGTGTACATTTTGATTTGGAAACGATATTAAACCACATTGGTTATAACACATGCAAGTAGCTATGATAAGCAAATGCAGACTACCACCACAAATAATGCAGTTTGGTAATGTTAATGTTAATGTAATTTGGTCTTCTTTTGCTAATCACAGAATAATTGAATCAAACATGTACACTACCATTCAAACTTTTTTTTTTTTACATTAATATTTTAATTAAGCAAGGATTTGTAAATGTATCAAAAGTGGCAGTAAAGACTACATTGTTACAAAAAAAAAAAATGCTTTCAAATAATCCCTGTTCTTTTCATAAAAAAATATTAAGCATCAACCATTTTCAACATTGATCAATTTTAAGAAATGTGTCAGCATCAAATCAGCATGTTATGCCTGCTCCAGACTGTGTGATTTCAGCAATCCTAAGATCACTACAAATCACACTGTACAACATGGATCTAATAAACTTGGGTATGACATAGACTGTACGATGATAATACCCACTGAATCGTAAGCTATGACACAAGTTAGTATAGAAGAACAAAACGTCATCAGCATGCGCTAGTGGTAAACAAATAGAGCAAGATGAATCACACTTTGGCAATTGTGGTTTTTATGTGCGCTGAAAAAAAGAGGAGTGAGTGAAAGAGGAGAATATGGCTGGGGAAAATAGGCCAACTTGGCATGCCAATTTTGCAAATGGAACTTGAAGAAAGTAGTTAAGTTGAGGCACCATGTCGCATTGATCAATATGCCATTTCATGTTGTATTTTTATTGGCTAGTCAGTGGACATAGTTCGTAGCAGCAAACACACTGTGAGATGATCATGCTACAATAATGACACTGTCAGAAAATTATCGCAGGCTGTCTTTGGTCGCAACACTGTGACAACAGTCGTCTTTGAACCTCTCTCGCTGTACAACGTAGGACCACCGTTTAGGAGCCATGACCACAGAAATAAGCTAATCTTTCGTCAAAATAGTACAATGTGTACCAGGGCCAGGCATAAGAATGATGACACTGAAGACTGAATTCAGCCATCACAAGAATAAATTATATTTTAAAATATTTTAAAATTGGCAACAGTTATTTTAAATTATTATTATTATTTCATAATATAGCTGTTTTCCTGTAATTCAATTAAATAAATGCAGATAGTGAGCGTAAAAGATTTATTTTATGAATACATTTTCTTCTTTTATGAAGAAATTGTAAAATAAATCTTACAATTATGTTGACCTACACTCACCTAAAGGATTATTAGGAACACCATACTAATACTGTGTTTGACCCCCTTTCGCCTTCAGAACTGCCTTAATTCTACGTGGCATTGATTCAACAAGGTGCTGAAAGCATTCTTTAGAAATGTTGGCCCATATTGATAGGATAGCATCTTGCAGTTGATGGAGATTTGTGGGATGCACATCCAGAGCACGAAGCTCCCGTTCCACCACATCCCAAAGATGCTCTATTGGGTTGAGATCTGGCGATTGTGGGGGCCATTTTAGTACAGTGAACTCATTGTCATGTTCAAGAAACCAATTTGAAATGATTCGAGCTTTGTGACATGGTGCATTATCCTGCTGGAAGTAGCCATCAGAGGATGGGTACATGGTGGTCACAAAGGGATGGACATGGTCAGAAACAATGCTCAGGTAGGCCGTGGCATTTAAACGATGCCCAATTGGCACTAAGGGGCCTAAAGTGTGCCAAGAAAACATCCCCCACACCATTACACCACCAGTGTAACAAGGCATGATGGATCCATGTTCTCATTCTGTTTACGCCAAATTCTGACTCTACCATCTGAATGTCTCAACAGAAATCGAGACTCATCAGACCAGGCAACATTTTTCCAGTCTTCAACTGTCCAATTTTGGTGAGCTCGTGCAAATTGTAGCCTCTTTTTCCTATTTGTAGTGGAGATGAGTGGTACCCCGTGGGGTCTTCTGCTGTTGTAGCCTATCCGCCTCAAGGTTGTGCATGTTGTGGCTTCACAAATGCTTTGCTGCATACCTCGGTTGTAACGAGTGGTTATTTCAGTCAAAGTTGCTCTTCTATCAGCTTGAATCAGTCGGCCCATTCTCCTCTGACCTCTAGCATCAACAAGGCATTTTCGCCTTCAGGAAAATGTCGCATACTGGATGTTTTTCCCTTTTCACACCATTCTTTGTAAACCCTAGAAATGGTTGTGCGTGAAAATCCCAGTAACTGAGCAGATTGTGAAATACTCAGACTGGCCCGTCTGGCACCAACAACCATGCCACGCTCAAAATTGCTTAAATCACCTTTCTTTCCCATTCTGACATTCAGTTTGGAGTTCAGGAGATTGTCTTGACCAGGACCACACCCCTAAATGCATTAAAGCAAATGCCATGTGATTGGTTGATTAGATAATTGCATTAATGAGAAATTGAACAGGTGTTCCTAATAATCCTTTAGGTGAGTGTATGCTGCTACTCATAAAGCATTTCAAAGACACATGACAGTGATGAAGAAATGAATAAGTAAAGATAAGAGGGAAAATATAGCTAAGTAGAAGCAAATGCTAAAGTTGGAAAGATCCTAAAAATCTGGTAGAAAAGGGTTTACTATAGCCTAAATGCATATGTTAAGAATGAAGGAGTGATACAGAACAAGTAGCCTATGTAAATATAGTGTGTAAATGAGGACACACAAATTCCAACAAAGCTTCCATTGCTTTGTATAATATTATACCATAGTTTGTCTCTTGACACAGCAGAAGAGGAGGTTTTTAAATATTCCAGTAAAGCACCCAAAAAACTCCAATGTGAATATATAGGGACTTTTGTGGAGCTAATTTTCAAATGATCAACTATTTAATAGTTAATAAAAGGTTAAATGTAATGAATTTAACATAACTAAATTTGACTGGAACACAGAGACATATGAGAAGGAAAATTTCAGGCCTAAACTACATCTCTGGAAAAGCAGGACGCTGCACACCTTGTTTAGAGCATCTCTAAGAAATACATTGTGCTGCACATGAATGAGGATGATTTGAAAAGAAATTAAAAAAAGGATAAAGGGAAAGGGTGTGTGTTGTCATTCTCAAAAGCAAGGCATTAAAGCTTTGTTTGGAAAAGAAAAAAAGTCAGATGTTCGCTGACTACTAATGCGTCCACAGTTTGTCTAGTAATTACTAACATCTCCAAACAATGATAGATCTACCTAACATCTGTAGATGAGAACTCTGAACACCATTTCCATTCACTTAACATCTGTGTATAGACTGAAACCACTTTCAGGAAACATTCAAATTCAAAACACTTCAAGAAGCATAATGACAATAACCTCCGGAGAAACAATGAATTAGGGCATAGAAGCAGATTTCTCTAAATGTTTCCATGTGTAAACTCTGTTGATAGAGGAAAAGAGACATTGATCTGGACTACGTGCAAAAACAAAATCATTAGTAGTTATAAGAATCTGAAAATAGTCTACTTCCTCATTTCTCATTGCTATAAGAGCAAGAACCTCTGAATTTACAAACTGAAAAAATAAACAGTGATAAAATCTTTTAATTTGCTTAATATGGTCACAAACTGTGAGTACTGGTGAAGTGTGACATTCATAAAAAAGACCATTGCCTGTTGGAGACGATGCTATTCTCTATACACAAATTGACCACAACAAATGCAAGTTCTTTCTGACTGTAAGTTTGATATCTTTTCTAGACAAATCTATGTACATCTATAATACAGGAATTGTTACAAGGAAACAAGTTACTGTTGGAAATTTACTGAAAAAAGTTAGCCTATTTATGCTTATGCTTCACAGGTAGCAAAGTATTTTACAAATAAAATGATGGAAAGGGTAAAATGCTAAATATTTAGAAGAAGGTCTTGACTTTCAACCACTTTCCAGAGTCCTAAAACAGCTGCTCAATGTTGACAAGTTCCCACAGCAGTCAGTCCACCTAGATTTTGCAATCTCAATACATATTCAACCAATCCCTGCATTATTTGCAAAGGCTTGCAACTTTTGTCTTATACTACCATCACATGGCTTCCAGAGAGTTTTTGTTAGTGATTCGTTTACACATTCAACCCTAAAGAAACAAGCTTTCCTGTAGCTCAAACAGTAGAGCGTTGGCGCTGGAAAAACAAGAACTGATAAGAATGTAGCCTAAATGTGTACCTTGAAATGCAATGTAAGTCGCTTTGGATAAAAGCCAAATGCATAAATGTAAACTAGCATAACCTGACTACATTAATAATCATGTAGCACTACTGCATCCATATGATTAGGAGTGTTGAAGAGTGTGACAATAAAAACCCTATGAGGATTGTTGAGTTACAGTGCAAAAAATTATTTATTTCCTTAGTTTTTGTCTTTTTTCCCCCAGTACAAATATCTAAAATTGAATCAAGATATTTACTTGAGGGAAAAAAAAAATGACTTAAGATAATAAATTTTCTGAAAATTTACCCAAATTAATTTTGTTTATGCTTAAAACAAGTAGTACCAAGATTGTTTTTTTTTTATTTCTTGTTTTAAGCAAGACCTTGCATAGTTTTGATACATTTTAAGATTTAATATCCAGTTATTTTGCTTTTTAAGTAAATATATCTGGTTTGAACTAAGGAATACCATTAGCAAAATTGTCATTTTGTATGGGAGATCAAGTATTAAATGTGGTGAATGAAGTGAAATACTTGGGTCATATTATTAGGAGTGATTTAAATGATGATGATTGATGATGATGATGTGCAGCATCAGTGTATGCACAAGCAAATATGCTGGCTCGCAGATTTCATATCATGTGCACAGATGAAGATAAAATGTTAGAGAATATATAGTGATCCACTGTATACAGCGCATTTGTAGTGCAAGTACAGTAAAGCTAAAATGAAAAGGCTTCAGGGGGCATTTAATGATGCACTAATAATTCTGCTAAAAACTCCCACAGTGAATATTCAATAAGTGCCAGCCAAATGTATCAAATAATGTCCACACCTTAAATGCTATGTATAATTCTATGTCGTTTACTAGCCTAATTAAAAAAAAAAAGTAATAATGTTCTTAAACTATCCTACATTTGTGACAAGTGACAAGGTATTCTTTTTGTTTCTTGAAACATTGGAACAAAAGGTTGTATGTTTTGCAATTAATGTCTAATGTTTTTATGTGATTGTATGTTTTTTTATATGGACCTTTGAGTCTGAAATAAAGTAAAAAATATATCTTGATTTAAGAATGTTTTGTACTGGAAAACAAGAAAACAATTTCTGAGTAAAAATGTTTTATTTTTGTCTGCAATATGCATTAGTGAAATTCATCTTTGGAGTAATTGGACTAGTTGAGCAAAAAGATGTTTCATTATGAATCACAACAACCCTATGACCGATAAAAAAACATCCTTGATTCTAAAGTAATAAGATGAAAGTTATAATTTAAGAGAAAACAAGAAAGTTTGCTCATAGTTAATAATATCAAGGGGAATTGCCTTACAATTATTTTATTACAAAGGACATTATAATGCAATGATTTTTATGTTATAAATACTGCATATAATCATGTCAAACTTTTTGAGATTAAGTTAAGTTGGAGAAAAACTGCATAAATGTTTTATTTTAAAAAGTGACAGCTGAGTGAGAGAGTGAAAAAGGGGTGTACAAATTTGCAAGGTTAATAACAGCAGAGAGTGTGGCACATGTTCTCCGTGGAGAAACTGATGTTTCACTCACACTGAGCTTGTTACAACATCCTGTACTTCTGAACTTTAGGGGCGAGACTGTCCCTCCCACCTCTGCTATCTGTAAATACAACTCCTGAGGCAAGGGAAGAAGTTAGCAGATGCTGCACTTGCGCAAACTGTTGCCCCTCGACCAAACTTCCATGCAAAGGGGAAGCGGAGTTTGTCCGTCCCGTGCGATTACGGTCCGCCGAGTTGTTGTTAAGCATGATAACAAGCACTGGGTCTCCGTCTCCATCTCCTCTCGCCGTTCACGTTTCACAGTGTGGGCGTCTGATAGCTGGCTTGAGCAGGCTTGCTTTCCTGTCCCTCACTCGTTCATTTGCTAGTTCACTCTGGCGAGCTCTCCCTACCCCCACACATTCTCACAGGCTGCTGCACAAGCTTTTTTTCGAGAGAGAGATGTAGGTCAGCTCTCTGACATCTGGGGAGGCACAGCTGAGCGCCCCTCTCCACGCTGCGGCAGAGAGACGCTCGCACCAACACCCAGGGAAGGAAATGACGCACGATATCGTCGTCTTTTGGTCACGCTGTAATCTGGATTTGACTACTGATTAGTTGAGAAAATGAAAACAAAAACATTAGGGAGCTTTATAAGACAATAAAGCAACTTATCATCAACAGTTGCATTGTATTAGTTACATCAATTACCTGCCTTGAGATTTTAGATAAAACATTTATTTTATTTTGGATTTTTGGTTCGATTAAAACGACCCCTGGTGAAATTGCTCCGTTTGTGTGGTTCATTTTGAATAAGTGTGAACGCTTTCCATTCGAACCCTGGTGCGCACCAAAACAAGCGGACCGAGTCTGCTGAAAAGATGGGTCTCATCCGAGCGCATTTAGCCCAGCACACAGCATTGTTCTGGATGTTCGGTAAGTTCCGTCGTTAAGTACACATAACAAAAGCCGACCAATCAGGTTGTGAACATATAGGCTACCTGTACCTTTAGGTTTCGGTGTAAACGCTAAGCAGACCAGGAATACTTGTTTTTTTGTTTTTTTTTGTTTTTTTTGTCCGGTCCGGTCAAAACAAACCAAGCAAACACAACTACAAGTTTAAACACACCCGAAGTGAAAAACACAAAGAAAAACTGAAAGCCAGGGCAATGCATTCAACTCCTTATAAATATTTACATGGCTACCAAACTATTTGCATGGCTCCTTAAAATCAAAGACCATTCATATCCTCCACTGTAGAATGTGAGTCGACCGCACTGAAATAAAGTTATAAGGCAGCTACGAACTCCTGTTTAGTCAAACTAAAGCAAACAGAGTGTAATTTGAAAACAAGTTCACATCTTATATCCCTCCCCTGGCAGGTTCATGTAAAGGACATGCTTAAATGAATATGTGCTGGAATGTAGAGGGGTGACAGTGAACTGTGAATTCTGACCATGCACAAGCTTTACATATTTAAAGCCTTCAAAAAGTATTAAAGCATTTTCCAATGGCAAAAAAAAAGAAGCACTAGAGCAAGGAAAATCATTTATGGCAGAATAAAAGCATATTTGATGCACTTGATCAATCAAGGATGATAAAATAATGACAACCAATTATTATAATTATTTAAAAAAAATATTAAACTTCATAACTATATTACTATTTTTGTTACTATTATTATTACTATTAATATTGTTATAAACTCTTCTTACTTTCATTAAACTCAAATATTTAAAAGATCTATAGTTAGTAGTACTAAAGTCTTGCCCTATATTGCATCTAAATCAATGCACTTAAAAAAAAGCACTAAAGCAAGCAGAATAATAATATATGGCAGGATAAAAGCAGATTTTATGCACCTGATCAGACAATAATAACATCAAAAATTGATAGGTAAAATAATTGCAACAATTATTATTATTTTGACTATTATTTTACTGTCAATAATAACAATTATCATTGTTATAATAATTATAGACAAAAACAACTATTAATAATAGTAATAATAATAATAACAAAAGCTGAATGTTGTCAGAAAATCTTATATTACTCTTATTACTCACAAATTATTGAAACAGCTAACTAGAGTATCTCCATTCACCACACAAAAAACAATGCAATTAAAAAAGCCCTGAAGCACATAAAATGAAATATGACAAGATAAAAAAAATATTCTATGCACCTGATCAGAAAAGAACAACATCAATAATAAGTATAATTGTTATAAAAACAATAAAAATTGTATAAATAATAAAAACAATAATAATTATACAATTGTTATTTTATTGACAAAAATAAAAACAACACTTATTGTATATATATATATATATATATATATATATAAAATATACTTATATATCTATATATATACTTATATATATATATAGGGCCCTATAAAATCCGTTTTATTTTTTCCCAAATTCCGTTTTATTTTTTCCCAAATTCCGTTTTTTTCCGTTTTAATTTTTGCTAATTCCGTTTTTTCCCGTTTTAATTTTTGGGAATTCAGTTTTCTTTTTTTACCATTTACTGTTATTTTAGTCGTAAAAAGAGTGTTTTTAATGTTAATGATTAAAATCTACACAAATAAAATAGGAATGACCCTAAATTTATTGAGGTAACAAACAAAATTCTCATTTTAAGAGGTGTTAAATGTGGTTTGGTTTGTTTACATTAGTGAATGTATTAGGCTAACTAACATGAACCACGAGCAATACATTTGTTACTGTATTTATTAATCTTTGTTAATCTTAGTTAACCCTAACCCTGTATTTTTTATTATGTTACTTCACACAGTGCATTAAGCTAACTAATGTTAACAAATACAACTTTTCATTTAAATAATGCAGGCTACTAAATGGTGAAATTAACATTAATAATATATATATATATTAGGGCTGTCAAACGATTAATCGCATCCAAAATAAAAGTTTGTTTTTACATAATATATGTGTGTGTACGGTGTATAATTATTTTCTATATATAAATACACACACATGCATGTATATATTTAAGAAATATTTGCATGTATATACTGTGTATATTTATATTATATATAATTTATATTATATATAAATATTTTATATAAATAACACATTTTTCTTAAATATATATATGCATGTGTGTGTATTTATATATAGAAAATAATTATACTCCATACACACACATATATTATGTAAACAAACTTTTATTTTGGATGCGATTAATCTTTTGACAGCCCTAATACACACACACACACACATATATATATATATATAGGCCTATATATATACACACACATATATATATTAACAATTATATATATATATATATATATATATATATATATATAAAATTTTAGCTGAATATATATATATATATATACATATATATATATATATATATATATATATATATATAAATAATAATAATTATTATTATTATTATTATTAATTATTATATATAACAATATATAATTGTCATAACTAAAAACAAAAAAATATTCGTATATTATTATATATATAAATAAGCTGAATATTATCAAAAAATCCTATTCCTCTTATTAAACTCATCAAACTATTTAAAGATCTAACTACAGTCTCAACTAGGCTAAATCAAAGCACTTCAGTTTCAAACGCTGTCAAACCTGAGGTGTCAGAATCCCTTGACATGACATTAGCTTGCTCTTCAAGCACTGAGAAAAATGAGAAACGCATCTAATTCAAAGCCTTTGATCGCTGATCTATATTTCAATGCATGAAAGGCAGAAATGATCATTTGCATTTCTGATCACTCAAAGCTGTCCGTGTAAACGCCACATCTTTCCCACCTGTCTGGTCAACTAGAGTAGACCATATCTCTGTGCACTTTGTTTATTATGGCTGTTCAGAGCAAGTAACCTCTAGCTGGTTCAGTCCTGCCACACGATCTCTTCGCTCAACATCAACAAATACACAACATGAATGCATTCCAGTTACCTCTTCAGTCCGTTCTCTTACAGATGCTCGTTGAACTTTGAGAAGGCTGGAGGATGATGTTTTCTGGCAGATACTGCCAGATGGAGCGATTAGTTATGCATTCAGTCAAATGCAAATATTTCTACAAGCCCAGCTTCTACAACCGAGGTTGCATTTGAGAGGAAAGTCGAGAAAAGCGGAGCTCATCTTACTCTGACAGAATAATTCCGTTAATGTGGTGCTGTGGTGTCCGTTAAACCTTCCAGTTGAAGGCTAGCTAAGCTAACGAGGTTAGCGGGCTAATTTCAGGAGCTATTTTAAATCCAGGACGCAGTTTTTTCCTCGTTGAATTCTGGATGTTTGTTGTTGCAAATGCACTTGGTTGACGATAAGCTACTTCTTTATTCCGTCGCGAAGCTGCAGTGCTGCTGTCATCCAAGTCAAGTGGTCATTTGTATGTTTAATTCTCGCGTTCATCTCTCCCCACCGCCATTTTCATCCTCGAGCTACACAAACAAACAGGAGGATCGCTCACGTCACGCAGAAGGTACGCGACTGCGCTGATCTCTATGGCATAGTTGGAGGCGGTTGCATAACGATGCATGCCTTGGAGATCTGATTGGCTAGGCAGGTTTGTGTGTGATTGAGGAATTGCTGGGTTGCGTAACTTGCGTACGTAGTGCATGAACGTACAATGACGGTCACGGGAGGCCAATCATGCTCCAAGTTTTCGTTGAATTTACCGTGAACTTCACGTGACTGTTGTGCTTTTCCTCATGTTTCCTTTTCCGATGTATAAAAACTATATCTGAAACTAATATGATTATGTTTGATAACGCTGGGTTTATAGGGTGGCAGGTAGTGTTTTATTTTGTCTTCCCACGTGGAAAATTTGAGTGGCACAGGGGGGAAAAGGGAGTTAAAGTCACCATGAAATCAAAATTGACACTTTTTTTTTATTTTATAAAATACTGCAGTATTTATTAAGATTTATCCTTGCACATTTTTTATTCATGTAGCTACCCTTGCAGTCTTTATTCAAAATAACGTTCCCTCCCACTTAAAGGGATAGTTTACCCAAAAATGAAAGTGTTGTCATCATTCACTCACTCTCATGTTGTTCCAAACCTGTATGAGTTTCCTTCTTATGTTAAACACAAACAAAGATATTTTAAAGAATGTCAGTAACAGTTGATGGCACCCATTGACTTCCATAGGATTTTTTCCCTACTATGGAAGTCAATTGCTACCATCAACTGTTTGATTACCAACATTCTTTAAAATAACTTCTTTTGTGTTCAATAGAAGAAAGAAACTCATACAGGTTTAGAACAATTTGTGGGTGAATAAATTATGACAACATTTTCATTTTTGGGTGAACTATCCCTTTAAATAAAACTTATCTTGTCTGGTGATGTTTACTGGCGTGAGGGCGGGACAACCTGTCACTCACATGAGATCACAGCAATAACAATCCAACCATCCAATCAATTCCTGATGGACAAATTCAAGTCATTTTTTCTTGTTCAAGAAACCTTTTCGCTCTGATATATTTCACAATAGGAAGAAAAAACTCCCGCAACATCTGTTTCATGCCGACTTTAAGGATGAAACAAGTAACAAGTATAGGTCATTTACATGACCAATTACAGTTTCACTGCATGTCCCATTTTATATTTCTCACTCAACACCTGTTGAAAGCATCAGTCATGCTATGCATGATTTTTGTTTTTAGCAATGATTTTATTCCACATAAATCCCCGAAATAGCCAATTATTTAACAAATCTATACTGACTGTGTAGGCTATAATTAATTTAACTGACTAAAGAATGCAGAGAAGATCATTAGATAAATAGATTTTCTTAGCTAATTTTGCCCACAAGACGCTGAGGACATTAAAATAGCCACAAATAGATGCTGAAAGGTAAGAATGTAATATTTTAGTTAAATAAATGTTTGATTAACAGACTGCAGAAGGTATGTGGAAGCATTTGGACAGAGATTATTGCTGCTGAATTTATTATGATTATTATTATTAATAAATAAGTGACATAAAACAGGCACCAAGTCACCAAGCAAAGATTAAAAATAATAATAATTAATATTATAAAAATATTTCATAGCTTTTTTTCTCAAATGATGTACCTTTTACATTTTTCACAGCTTTTTAAGTGACTTAATTAAAAGAGTGGTGAAGAAAATAAATAGATAGCCTCATTTTTTTTTTTATGTGACGTTGGAACATAATGTTTTTGTTAAAATTCACAGCATGTGTGCAAATTTTAATATGATATCGGTGGAGTAATCACATGGTGGTGAACGTGAGTGTGCGAAACGGATCCTAGTGAGTGAAATGTGTAATAGTTACTCCAAAGGGAAAGGCGGCAGTATTACACAGAATACTGGCGAAATCAAAACGTCATCTGTGTGCGACGGGTCACAGCAAACGCGATGGCAGAACCTGGGTACGTATTTAATATGACAGAAAAAAATCTTAAACAATCTGTGATGAATTTCTAAAATATCGTTTCATATTTTTGCTTTTTAGTATCCATATAATGTCACCACTTTTGTGGTACAATTATTTTTTTCGGGTAACACAATATAAACCGAAGAATATGGGATTAAGTAGAACATGTTTTCACATGGAGCATCTGAGCTGATAGCAGCTTATCAGCTGGTCACTCTTAATAATTAGCAGTTTGAATAATAATTTAACTTTGTAAATGTCTTTCATCTATTTATTCTTGTTCTATAAATTCAAGACACCAACTTATTCAGTACATGGTACTACATAGACTTCACTACTCTAAAACAAAGTTTAGTAAATTCTATTCTTCTGTTTCTCCTATATGCGATGAGTGTAAAGCTCAGGGCTTAAAGTATTCCGGCACCGTGCCGGATCTCCGGCGTGCGGCCGTGAGGAAGAAAAAAAAAAAAAAAATTGTAACTTGCATGCGGTTTAATATTTTCGAGTCAATTGATTTCACCTACCAAAGGAACGCAGCTCTTACTAACGTTACAAGCCTATCAGAAGCGGAGCAGGGCGGGGCCTGGCAACACAGTGTGATTGAGATTTATGTTGTCGGTGAAAGGAGCGCTAGTTCATGAAACTTGGGGATGATGTCCTACCCACGGGCGTAATTTCCTATGGGGACACTTTCCAAAATCCCGTTGTCCCCCCCCACCCCCACTCAAATTCGTTTGTTATGTTTAACCGCACGCCGTCATTGCCACGGAGGAGCAGGACCGAGCCTGTGTAAAAGCTCACTGAATGTTCTAATGAGCAAGCAGCGGTTGCGGCACAGACAGCGATGAAACGCCAGAAACAACAGGTGACTTTAATGTCATCATGGATGAAAAGAAAGAAAGGAGATGTGAGTTGGTTGATTCAGTAAATTAGCTCAGGTCAGGATAATCATATTTTCTGTCTACACCTGTTGATAACTGAGCTAACGCTAACTTAACTGCTGCTTGGTAACTTCAGACTTATTTAATTTTAATATTTAATTAAATATTCTGTGTAGCTTACAAAAAACCAAAAACATTCTGTGTAGGCCTACCATGAAAACGAGTCCACTTTAAACCGCAGCATTTTCTGTCAGCAATGTATGACAACGTAAACGCATGCGATTAATTTTTGTCCAGCTTTAACGTGTTTAAATATTTATTGCAGCGTCCGTTCTTTCTGTCATCCTTTGGGTTATATGATCATGCTCTCCTTCACGCAAATGTTTTAAACTATCAATGCGCGAGAAGATAAAAGAGAACGCGCTGTCAGTGAATGTCCTCCTGAAACACACACTGACACACACACACACACACGCATAGAAAGACGCGCGCCAGGATCGCAGTCGACAGCGCGCCATCGAGTTCTCTTTCGCGCTTGAACGATAACACACACATTTATGCCAAAATGTCAGTTTTGTCGAGTATCTTCACAAGAACAGTCAAATGAGTTAAATACAATCTTAAATGGAAGTAAAGAGTAGAGAATGAGATCCTGTCAGCAGCGGCGGGTATTAAAGTGACAGCAATTCTCTCTGTTAGTAAAGTTAACCAAAGAACAATGGGAACAGAAAAAATTACTAACTGCTCAACGCTTAAGGATTAATCTATTTTTCATTTATAATTTATGCAGTGCGAACTGTTTTATAAACGTATTCAATTTCTATATAATTCACATCGGTTAGACAGGAAAGGTACAGGTAAATATGACATTTAGGGTTTAAGTGAGGATTGTTTTAAGTTCACTTAAATTAAAAGTTGTTATATTTTTTTTAAGCCTAATAAATGTTTCAAATTTTGGAAAAATAAATTTTCATCGAGACATAAGTAGCTATATCAGTGATACTGGTCTTCATTCATAAAAATATGCCATTAACATCCTTGAAAATAAATGGTGCATGGTGCCAATGAAGCCGCCCCCCCCCCCCCCCCCCCCCAAGAAAATTTCAGGCTCAGGATTTTTTTTCACTTTAACCCCTGAAAGCTTGAGGTTGGCTTTGTGTACGTCTTCCTTTTCTATATAGTACTTTTGTTTCATTTTACACATTGCACCGATTTTTGTTTTATGAAGGGTCTTTTTGTCTGTTATTTTTTGTCTTTGATGTTTGAAAACCTCAATAAAAATAATATAGAATAATTTAACTTTTGTGTACTTAAAATTATTTATTCATATTTTGTCTTGTACAGAGCTGAGAAAGTAATCAAGCTTGTTCCTGAGAATCTTCTCAAGAAACGGAAAGCTTACCAGGCTATCAAAGCCACTCAAGCCAAACTTGCTTTACAGCAGAAGAGAAAAGTGAGAATTCCTCCCTTGTAACCAGTTTTTGTTTATAGTTCAATAATGGTTTGGTTCAGAACGAAACTGAAATTGTCAAATTTTCACAGGACAAAAAAGGAATTCCCTTGAAATTTAAACGCTTAGAGGAGTTTTTGATAAACAGCAAGAGGAAGCATCGAGATGACACACGACTCGCCAGACTCAAACAAAGACCTCCGCCGGCCATGCCGCCAGCGAAGAACGGTCTGGTGTTCGCTGCCCGCATCAGAGAGTAATTTCTACTTATGCATCGTTCACACTGATATTAAAAGTATAGTTCACCCAAAAATAAAAATTGAAATCAGTGACTCATTCTCATGCCATTTCAAACCTGACCAAGAAAAAAAAAAACACTACAAGAAATATATTTTGTGTTCTACAGAAGATAGAAACACATACAGGTTTGAAGCATCATGAGAGTGAGTAATTGATGACAGAATTTTTGTTTTGGGGTCAATTATGTACTGTTCTACATCTGCTTGGTGGTTTAAGTTTCCCCATATGATTGCTTGTAGGATCAAAGGTGTGAGCCCCAAAGTGATGAAGGTCGTTCAGATGCTGAGGCTGAGAAAGATCTTCAGTGGCACCTTTGTGAAAGTCAACACGACTTCTATAAAAATGCTTAAGACTGTGGAACCTTATGTTGCCTGGGGGTGAGTATTATAATGTTCCTTTTTTGCACATAACGACTAAAGGCTGGAAAGCCCTACATGACTTAAAGTCGGCATGAAACAGAAGTTATGGCGGTGTTTTATGAGTAGCATTAAACAGTCTGTGTAAATAAACATTTATGCTATTTCAGATGCAGCTTTTGTTCCACCTTTTCAGTGTAAAGATGGCTTTTGTTGATGATAAAATTTTATTGGTAACAGTCTAGTATTCTGATTGGTTTAATAAGTATTTGGTTAAAGGGATACCTCACCTTTTTTTCATATTAAACTATGTTATTCCCTTAACTAAGAGCGATTGAGTGCACGCACTGAGACGAGAGAGATATGTATCAACTCGTCTTAGTTAAGGGAATAACATAGTTTAATATGAAAAAATGAAGTATCCCTTTAAATGTAAGTACTTGACATATAAGACAACACAGGTAATCATAAAAATTGCACTTATGAAGGTAAAAAATGCCCAGGGGAATCAATTGCAAGGTCTCCGGCACTTCCACCTTGTAAAGTTGATTTCAGTGTTACTGGACACTTTTATTTACTTATTTAAAGCTACACTGTGTGATAATTTCCCCCATCTAGCGGTGAAATTGTATATGACTACCCAGTGAATATTAGTTTCTGTTCCTTTCAATTTCGAGGGTGTTTTAACTCCTACGGTGGCCGTATTATTCCAAGATTAACATGGCTTCCAGTTCGACTTTGTCCAATTGCGCCTTTAAAACTATTCATCACCTGAGATACGTCGAGGCACAGATTTATGTTACAAGGTAAACAATACTTTTTCACCATTGACGCGAGGAAAAGTAACGCAAGTTATACTAGAGGTCGTTCTGGCGTTATGCACAACCGTGCTATGGTTAGACAAGCAACTATAAAACTTCGAATTTACACAAATAGGCTGGATTACCTGCCGAGAAGAAAGCAGGCAACTTCGGCATCTGTTTTAAAATCTTTGCTCCTCTTGAGCTCTTTCCATCTGGGAAAAGTTACTCCAATATTGACTTTGGTCTTGCTGATTTGCCTGTCGCGTTGACGTTTTAATTCTCTCTTTCGCTTCCTTGGCGACTCTGCTACATGTCCTCGAAAATAGGCGTGATTATTCCATCAGCGATCTTTCAAATCTGCCGGCAGTCGCGAGTAATCTCCCCCTCGCATTCGTCTCTGTGTCACTGAGTGTAAAGCGCGAAAGGCGAAGCTTGAATTTACAGGTATGTCCCACTTTGGCTAATGTAGTTTCAAGATGGAGGGGCAACATGGCGACCGGCATTCGAACCCCTCACCCGTATGTACTTTCAATGGCAGAATATAAACTTACGAGAATACTTTATTACTTGAAAGAAGTAAATATACATTAATGAGCACATATATTTTTGAAAGAACTAAGTGTTTTTTGCTAAGAATCAACTAAAATTACACAGTGTACCTTTAACATTGTTTCCTCCCATTGATGTATGTTAATCTGTTGCTACAGAGTTGAGTTCTGAGGGTCAGACACATTATTTTATATAACCGTCTTACTGGTGTGTCAGTGTTATTTAAATAAACGTTTATTTTGTATCAAAACCACATAGCTTGTTGTTAATTGGTTAAGATATGCTCTGATTTGAAATTTGAACGTGGATTTAAATTTTTATTCACATGCATACACCGACATTTCATGCAACGTTAGGTCATGAATATTTGCCTCATAAGTCATGGAAATTCATTGGTAGAAACGTGTAGGATATCCCAGCCCCAGTCAAATTGGACAACTACAGGGACTTGTCTCAAGATCACTCATTTAACAGTTCATCTATTGCCGAATTTATGAAAAAAAGATCATCCAAGAATAGAAAATTATGGAAAAAATTCAAATCACGAATGTCAAAATCACAATGTGTAGTTTGTGCAAAAAAAAAAAAAAAACGATGTTCACTAACCCTGCGATGTTTTTCAATTACATTAGGATTTATTTTTGTTATGCATTGTCTCATCATTTCGATAACATTTCAGCGAGTGAACAGCATATTTATACTCGCGTGATGGGTACTACGTCATCATCTGACAGACAGAATTTTGAAGCCGATTAGACCGCCATTTTCTCCCTCTTCTATGAAAGCGAGTGTGTGTGTTATGTTGATGTTTTTACTTCTAATATTCCAACCAATAGTCAGCCTTAGTTTTGGACGGATGTGATAAACGTGCATGAGAGGTAAACTATGTATGATTATTGGGTAATTATAAAAAATGTTGGAGATGGTCGAAATGCTTTTTGCGTAGTTCATTATACTAGGTTTATTTTGTGGCTTAAATTACGTTACTTAGAGACTGACATGTTTGGCTTGTCAAAAATGTTACATTCCGTTGTTGCAAATCCATTGACTTTATTTATTTATTTACCAGGAAAGGAGTGGTTTTGATGCAGTCACGGAGTTGTTGTTATTGTCTCTTATAACAGATTTTTTTTTAATTTAAACTGATGAAAATGCAAATAATGGTAAATGGTGAAAAATTACTTTTTATTACTGTTGTTCCATTATTACCCCTTAAATACATTATTTAAACAGGTGTATTTCTTTAATTGATTTTTACTGGTTTGATTTATTGTTGCGATCTCTTTAACAGGTATCCCAACTTGAAATCAGTCCGTGAGCTCATATTAAAAAGAGGTCAGACAAAGATTGCCAAGAGAAAGATTCCTCTGACCGACAATGCACTTATAGAGAAGCATCTCGGTAAGTAATTGATGTGGTATATACATCTCATTCAGTGGCATGCTGAGCATTTTAGGCTGCATAACATAAAACCTTGAGGAGCAGCTTAAACAAGGAAAAGGAAATGTGTAATTACCATTTGCAAAGAATTTTATTTTATTTTTTTAAGATGGGGCAAACTATATTGGACTTGACTGCACAATCCCTTTTACTCGCTTGTAAATTTAGTCTCTACTTAAGTTTGAAAGACACAGTGGCAAAATAAATTCTTATATATTCTGTAAATAAAAATGAATAGTCTGAACATGTTTCTTTTCTTTGTTTCTCAAGGACAATATGGGATCATTTGTTTGGAGGACCTTATACATGAGATCTATTCTGCTGGAAAGAACTTCAGGGTGGCAAACAACTTCCTGTTGCCATTCCATTTGTCAGTACCAAGACATGCTGCTAGAGACAAAGTTGGACTACTGAAAGATGTTGGAGACCCTGGACCCAGAGCTGAGGATATAAATAAAGTCATCAGGAAACTCAACTGAGCTAATGGACTCTCATGGACTGTTGTTTTGTTCCTTCCTCCAGATTGCACCATCAAAAAGGAGAGAACAGAATTGAGAAACCTGTTTCTCAATTCTGTAAAAACTGAACGTGCAGTTTAAATGGACGTTTCCTTTGAATAACTCTGTGTTCAATACTGACCTCTGAATAGTTGAAATAACATGGGAAAGCATGCATGTACAGTATTTCAATACAGTATTTCAGTTTCTATGTAAACAATCTATATTTCTAATTGTAAAATTTATTGTGCATTATGTTTTATTAAACAATGCAAAGTTTCACCCTGTTACAATCTTTTTTTTTTCCATAAGTTTTTCTGAGGATGTTACATTCAGAAGTGAGTCTACCTATGCTGCATTCCATTTTTAGGCTTCAGACTCCACAGTGAGAGCTGATGAGGGTCAAAGGGTGAATGGCTCAACAATAACTTTCAAACTACAGTAATTCACACTTTTTAAAACTTTTTTGTTGTCGCGCTTTTTGTTTGAAATGAAACTACAACATGGCTGTCATGATTGTTGTCCCCTAACATCACATTAGTAACAACAATTAACATTTTATATAAATTGAAAAATAAAATAATTTTAATAAATACATTTCTTTGACATTTACAAAAAGATGAGACTTTTTTTTTTCATGTATTTGTTTGTACACAAATACTTACCAGTTTTTCAAAATCTTGCTTTTAACATATTTCCAAGACAAGTAACCACATAAATGTTGTGAAAAAAGTGTGTGTATATATATATATATATATATATATATATATATATATATATACACACACACACATACACACTCCTCACAATAAGTTAGGGATATTATTTACATGAGTGCTATTCCTATTTGGTCTGAATTTTAATGAAATAAGTAAAAGTACCTTTTGATATTACTAATAATGAATGAGAAGAAACACTGTTTTCATTAGTGTAATATTTATTACCCCAAAAATGTTGACAATAACAAGGGTAGCCCCAAATAACAAAAATTGACAATGTCAGTAGCGGGTGTTTCCACCATTTGCCGCAATGACAGCTTGACAGCAACGTCTCATGCTCCTCACTAGCCTCATGATGTTGTCCTGAGGCAATGCGTTCCACTCTTCCACAAGTGCTGCACGCAGTTCTGCCAGGTCACGTGGGGGTGGGGTACGAACATCCAGTCTCTGCTTCAGCTGGTCCCAAACGTGCTCTATGGGGTTCAGGTCAGGGGACATTGCTGGCCATACGTGCAGTGACTGAGCCATCTACAATAACCAAATCAGTTTTGCGCTGACTGGTGATGCCTGCCCAGACTGTTACACCTCCTCCACCAAAGCTAATCCTGGGGACCATGTTGACCTCGGCGTATCGCTCACCTCGCCTTCTCCAGCAATGCTGACGACCATCATTTCTGTGCAAGGTGACCCGACACTCGTCAGTGTTGCTGGAGAAGGCGAGGTGAGCGATACGCTGAGATCAACATGGTCCCCAGGGTTAGCTTTGGTGGAGGAGGTGTAACAGTCTGGGGCATCACCAGTCAGCGCAAAACTGATTTGGTTATTGTAGATAGCTCAGTCACTGCACGTTCTTACCTCAGAGACATCATAGAACCCATCATCATCCCCCAATTCCGCCAGCACACCCCCAACTTTCTGTTCATGGATGATAATGCTCCACCACGTCATGCCAGAATTGTCACAGCTCGACTTCAGGAAGCTGGAGTGCCTCATATGGTATGGCCAGCAATGTCCCCTGACCTGAACCCCATAGAGCACGTTTGGGACCAGCTGAAGCAGAGACTGGATGTTCGTACCCCACCCCCACGTGACCTGGCAGAACTGCGTGCAGCACTTGTGGAAGAGTGGAACGCATTGCCTCAGGACAACATCATGAGGCTAGTGAGGAGCATGAGACGTTGCTGTCAAGCTGTCATTGCGGCAAATGGTGGAAACACCCGCTACTGACATTGTCAATTTTTGTTTTTTGGGGCTACCCTTGTTATTGTCTACATTTTTGGGGTAATAAATATTACACTAATGAAAATGGTGTTTCTTCTCATTCATTATTAGTAATATCAAAGGATACTTTTACTTATTTCATTAAAATTCAGACCAAATAGGAATAGCACTCATGTAAATAACAATATCCCTAACTTATTGTGAGTAGTAATATATATATATACACACACACATCTTCAACTGCACTTTTAACACAAATAGCTAATCAGTCAATCACATGGCAGCAACTCAATGTATTAAGGCATATAGACATGGTCAAGATGATCTGCTGAAGTTCAAACTGAGCATCAGAATGGGGAAGGGTTGGATTCCATTCATTCAGATGGAAGGGTTAGAATTTGGCGCAAACAACATGAAAGCATGCATCTATCTTGCCTCGTATCAATTGTTCAGGCTGCTGGTGGTGGTGTAATGGTGTGGGGAATCTTTTCTTGGCACAATTAGAACCAATTATAGAAAACTGTTGATTTCAATCAGTTTGGGTTTGCCAGTGGGGGACTAGTTCACCACAGATGTCCGGTTAGAGACATGAAGAAGGAAGCAGCAGAAAGTTTTCTTTGTAGCTTTATTTTTCTCCACAACATTTCCATATGCTTCAATAAAGGTTTAGCACATAAGTGCAGATGAGAACATTCGTGAGGCCATGAGTATGGGTGTGGTCTAAAGCTTACATTACATTACATCATAAATCAATATAACATAAAAACAATTCAATAACAAAATAAATACATACAATGAGATGTAGCAGAAATGCTTCCAAGAAACATAAGCAACATCATGTGAACACAAATTAATCCCTTCTTCTATGTGAAGCATCCCCAAACAAGAAGCAGACAGAACAGCACCAAACAAACAAATACATTTCATCAAACAGTCAACATGAGTTGAAATACATAAACCAACTTACTTGTATTCTATACGCACACGCACACATCAATGGCAAGAAAGCATAGAGTCTGTTTGCTACACTCACCCCATGCAGAGCTATTTACTACAAATGCTAATCAATGCCACCTGCTGGAGATGGGCGGAGCCTACCTAGTGTCTTCACGTTGCTGCTTTGACAGCGTGCTCTGAGTTGATTGCCAGAGCAAGTCTCACACTCAATACAACATTTACAATGGGCCTTTTTAACACCAATTGATCATCGTTTAAATGCCGCAGCCTACCTGTGTTGTTAGTATTGTTGCCAGGGTTTGAAATGAACTTTTTCACCCACCAGCTAATTTGGCTACTAAATTTTTAAGTTACCGCGGCCAACAAAAAAGAAGAAATTAACCAGATTTACTACATCACAGCTATAGCCTATATATAATTTGGATTTCATAGAATCATTTCTTATTCAAACAAAATCCTGTCATCCAGCAATCTCCTCCCTTACTCATTATCATCCTTTTCACCAAAAATGTGTATTAGGTGGACAGATCAATACAGTGATGTGGTGGAATTGGAGATTCACATTATGGATGTGCAGCTGACAAATATGCATCAACTCCAACTCGGTACTAAGGTGTACCTAAAGTGACTAGTGAGTGTGTATACACACACACACACACACACACACACACACACACACACACAAGAGGAAAAGGGTGCAACTTTATGCAACAATATTATATTTGCTTACAGTACTGGTGGTCGCCTTTTACTTTTGCACTTGTGTAAAACATTACAATAAAGCTTGAAATCATTTTTTAAGTGAGAAAATTTTGGCTTAGACCATTTCAACTTCTCTTGTATATATATATATATATAAAAATCTCTGTTTCAACTACTGTAATTCAGGCTTTCCAGCATATAGGCCTATAACACCTCTGCATCTGACCCAGAATGCGGCAGTGAGAGTGGTCTTTAATGGACAGAAGAGAGCACATATGTCACCTCTCTCTTCATCAGTGTCTGTCAAATTCAAGGCACTGATGTTTGCCTACAGAACCACCACTGGCTCCCTACTACCTAAACTCACTATACTTCAGACTTAAGTGCCCTCCAGAAGCTTGCGTTCTACAAGTGACATTTTTTATTATTATTCAGAAATGCACAGTTGGAAAGAAAATATATTTATAGGCACATTTCAGCAGGTTCAAGATCATTTTGGTTAATGCAGAGAACATTCAATGTTTCAATTCATTGACAGGCATAAAACGTTGTAATAATCTGCGTTCTTCTCATGAGTAACTCTGCATGTAGAGGCGCACTGAACGCTGTTACCGGAAATTACAGTAGAACGCGGAAGTAAGTTAGTTCAAGTTTCTCGCTTTGGAAGAAAGGTCCGCTAAATGATTCAATGTAAAAAATATAAATGTAATTTTATGAAAATGAAAAATCCCATCAAAATGAATAATGATATATTCTGACAAAAAAAAAAAAAAAAAAACGAAAAAAAAAAACAAAACAAAAACAAAATCCGAGATCAATAATATTTGAGGTTGTATTGCATTCAAGACTATTAATTTCTCCACAAACTGTAATGATTTCATTTTTTATTATTATTAATATTGCAAGAGAAATTACAATAGTGAAAACAGTACCTTTTAGAGGATTTTGAACATTTTCAAGCATATACACATTCAAACAAACATATTGCACAATGTAACACCCCCATGTAGGTAAAACAAGTATTTACGGTACATGAAAGATCTCGTCATATCTCTTCAAAAAATAAGTTTTTTTTTAAATTGTATTATTAATTATGGGTTTAATGTTTTGGTCGTGAGTGAGGTGGTGACATGACGTTACAGCGTGACGTCAGAAGCACATGTGCATCAATGGAGCAGCAACCTTTGCGTGATGTCAAGGAGAGTAGGGGTGGTCTGAACCGAGACTGTTTAAACCTTTCTCCATTCATCACTCATTATTCATCGCATGAACTCTGACCAAGGTAAGATAATACATGATAGCTGAGCAGAATGAATAACAAGGTCGCTAAAAACAAAAACTGCAAGCGCACATTGCGCGCTGCGAGCGTAGGCAGCTTCGTTTATTGGAGATTTCTATTTATATACGTTGCAGTGTACACTTAGTATCACTGTATGTTTTACTTGGCTGCGCACATTGCGTTTTTTCGTGACGAAATGGTGTCACCCTTTTACATCAGCATGTCATTTCCTTTGAGTGGTATTTTCCGATTGCATGTAAAGGACAGTCATTCACAGCACGTTGTGGCAACCAGCAACACAGCTTTTCGTAGCTTTACGCAACATCAGGTTAAACCTATAACTTATCTAACTATGAAATCAAATATCCCTAGCCGTTCTTTCTTAACAGTAGCCTGCACGCGCGCAATCTATTCCTTCTCGAGCTCGTGGCTCTGTTGCTCGCGTGAGTTGAGACCATGGTTGAGACATTGACCGCCCGGGAACAGTGAACGATTTTCATTTTAAACGCCATTTTCTTTGATGATACGTACATCAAATGTCGTTTTTGATTAGATTATAATAATAAAAAAAAAAGTGTCGTATGCCGCCATTTAAACGCATATGGAAAATGTCATGGTGTCACTGATAAAACGCGCGACATGTCAGTGTTTGCAGAACTGTTTTTATGAAATATTTATAATGGGCTACTTTATCTGTAAGATTCATTCATTCAACTTATCGAGAATCCAGGTTGTATTTTATTTTTAATAAAATGAGAAAACAATGATATGCCTTTTAATATCATTTTAAAAAGTGTCCAGGACATTATTTGTCATTATGAATCAATGTGCTAGTAAAGGCTGGCATAATGGCGAAGTGCTTGGATTTATCAGATGTCATTTGGACTGATCTTGATATGTAAACAGATAACGTTTGCATATTGCAATCAAATCAGCCACATTGATTGCTTTGGAACGTCGGGTAGCTGTTGTAAAAAGATGTACAGCCCCAATAAATATTTTGCTGGCTGGAGAAGTTTAAAGGTATAGTTCACCCTAAAATGAAAATCCAGTCATTAGCGTGTCAGAGTAGCTATATTGTGATACAGCCTGTTCACAGCAAAACATAAGTGTTTCTGCACTACCATGGTGCTACACGAGACAAACACAGAATGCAGGACTACAAAAACTAAACTGTACATAGTTCAATTATATTACACATTTAACTATAACACAGTTAAATAAGAACTAAAAAGAGCTAAAATAAGAGTTGAACATTATACGCAGACTACGCACGACTATAAAGTGCACATGTTCATACCTGAGCAAACTGCAATATTTACTCACCCTGGTGTTGTTCTAATGCCATCACAGAATGATCCCATATGACTAGTGCTGTATTTTCCAAGTGTTCTGAGGGGATATGTTAGGATTTGGTGAAAAACAAACCAAAATCGAATTTATTATTCAGTGAAACAACTGTGATTAACTGTGTTTATTACATTCTCTTCAATCATTATTTGTCTTTTCCTTGGTTTCGAAGTGGTAGAACATGGATTGTAATTATTTGTTACAATAGCGAAGGGGGGGTCTGGAAAAAATGTTTGCAATTTCTTTTAACCAGCGGGCCATTTTAGTGGACATAGTCAGTTCCCCTCAAGTCACACAGCTGTCCAGAAAATGTAGTTTATTACATTACATACACTAATGTTTGGCGATCAGAAACCGATACTTTTTGTCTGAACACTATGTCAAGACTTCAAAGAGTTTTTGTTCTATCAATTAAAAAAAGCATACATGCTCTACAGTTAATAGGCAACAGCATTAGGTTTCAGGGTTAAAGTCTTATGGCTTTTGATCAACTCAAGGATGAGTAAATGATGACAGAATGTTCCCTTTCATTGCTTTGGCAGTTTACATGCAGCCCGTTTCTCTCAAGTTGCTAATCCTGATGGTGGCGAAACAATGACTTTTCAGGCATTGTTAATCATGTTGGTTGGACCTCTAGCATGCTGTGAGCTTGGTATTTTAAGTAGCGTGACAGCTTTTCACTTAGGCTACTTCTTTTCACCAGTGCTATAATTCATGTCAGAACTTGTTCTATTAAAATCAGTCACGTTTTATTTCCTGTTTTCTGATTTGCTGATGAGTCTAACAGTGTCTTGAGTTTGAGGTTTTTTTTTTAAATGTAGTTTTTCTTAATTGTAAAGCATTAGTGATACATCTGATTAGCTGATTATTATTAGCTGACCTTATTATTAGTTTTTCAATTTTAATTGGTTTAATTAGGTCCTTATAGATGTCATTTTATGTACGTGAATGACACGTACCTTTAGGTGCCAGTCTGAGAATTCATTTTTGAGATATGTAATATTAGAACATTAGAAATTAGAACCTGTTATGAAAATCAAAATAAATATTAATAAAATTCTATAAAATCTTAAAATATTTAAAAAAATGATTTTGCTATTATAATAATAAAGGTTCCTGAGTGACAGCCTCGCCACGTAACTAGAGCTACAAATTGAAAGTTGTACTTCAAGCTAGATTTACTCTTTTGGTACTAGAAAGTGTTTTATTTTTAGTGTTAATCCCACTCAATAAAACTGTTTTTTTAAAAGTTAAGCCTAAATTTTACAGGAACCCATGCTGAACTAGCACAAATAATAGGACAGTTGGATTGTTAGTTGATTGGATGGTTAGAACAGCGTTTACTATCTGATCATCTTAATCAGGGCATGCTGTGTTGTACAGTGAGTTCTGATGCTGTTCATGAGTTATAAACTGTGTTTAATAAGCAGGAGCAGAGCTTGATCATAAAGGCTAAAGAAAATCAGACAGACACTTTGCTGCGCATTTATCCCATTGTTTGATCATGAAAAGCCTTGTGACCATAGAAAGGATTCAGGCTTGTCTCTTTTTTTGCCATGGATACATATCCATAATAGATTTAGTTTTTTTTTTTTTTTTTTTTTAACTAAAAAAACAATGGTTTTCCACCATGACAAGAAAGCAGGGTCGACAAATCTTGGCCTGTGTGTCCTTGCATTTTCTTCACTGCTCTGCAGATAAGAACAGGTTTGTCCTTTCTTTTCTTTCAAATAAGAAATTAGAAAGATTAAATTGGTGTGCAACCCTCCATCCTAGCCCAAACATTTCTTGTGTGGTGTTGTTATCGGAGTTGCCACAGAGTCTTATCATGCCGCATGTGAGACTTATCTTTTAGCAAACTAGCCAACGCAATAACTTTCATCACACAAAATGAATCTTAAATTGAGCTTTTGCTTGAGTTTTATGCTTGATATACTGTAAACGACTGACAATCAAATCCAATAAAATGATAAAATAATGCTGTTATCTTTTTTATTATTATTATTTGCTCAGATTCCAGAGAACTGGTTGTACAATGTACTCACTGGCTGCCGTCAGAGTACCAATTCATTTACTTTGTGTGTGTGAGAGACAAGAGTTTTTTGTATTCAAACCTAAATAAATGAAACATTTTTAAATCGACTGCAGCAATTAATATTTTTTCAGAACCTCTGGAAAATTACATGTCATTTTGTTTAGTTTGTCTGTTCAGAATCGTGATCTCTATTTGAAACAAGAAATCGTGATTCTCAATTTATCCAGAATCATGCAGCTCTACCTAAAAATGAAAAATGCCATATTTGCTGTGGTCCCCTGCCTTACTAGAATCACATGGTTTCTCATTGTAGGACGTATTGTTCCACTGGACATGACAGGATTGTGGCTCTATTGTATGCAACTAGTTTACAGATTTTCACACTTGTAATCAGTAAGTGAGTTAGCAAACTTACACAGTTGCAAGAAAGTTTAGTATCAAGTTTGACCTTTAACCATTTTACGGGATCTTATGTAACTTGCCTGCTACTAAATGTGTGCAGATGAATTTAAACAGTGGAGACGTTCAATAAAATGAAACAGTTCTCCCTTCTGATCAGTTTACTCTACTGTTCAGAAAAAAGGGGTTGATAAGATTCTTTAATGTTTTTGAAAGAAGTCTCTTAATCTCATATGTCATCCGCATCATCCTCTCAGCATCACCTATTACAATTTTTTTTTTTTCATTCCTCATGATTCATGTCTGACTTCTCTGGACTGAATACACTAAACCTTAGTGCTTTTTGCATTCAGCACATGTTTGAATGAGCTTAAACCTTACAGAATGTAAAAATTTGTCAGACTGGTTGTTGTAAGCTGGTTTGAATAGACAAGAAGCTCTAGAGGCACGAGCGCCTATTCAATTAAAAAGAAAAAAAATCTCTAAGTCACATGATAATTCATAATGTGCCTCACAAGACATGTGCCTCACAGTAGGTTTGTGTGATTGATAAACTGGTGGTTTTTCTTTGGTTTTATTTTTTCATTTTATTTAAAAAAAGAAAATGAATACTTTATACTTTTCATAATTTTCAACTTCATAGAATGGTGATAATGAGATTGCATAGCTTTTAAATGATTTTATGCACTTGCATAAGTTTTGAGTGGATCAGATTCAGTCAGAATCAGATTAATCTTTAGCATAGATGAGGTGTTTTTTTTTTTTTTATTGAACCTTTGATGTCAAATACTAAAGGACTGCTAAAATCATGCTGCGTCCTAAGGTCACCTACCAGCAGCTCAGAAAACATAATGTAGAACTTTTATCAAATGGAGGCAAGCCAACGGTGCTTCAGCTTTAACTCTAGTGATATTTCTGTCTTTGCAGCAGCAGTTCTATTAATTGTACTGATACTATAAAATAAATTGGCAGCTGTAGCAAGCAACAGTGTATTTCACATACTTCTCGCTTAAATCCCACCCCTGCACAAACGACGTCAAGCTTGCATTGATTTTTGAGAGCAACAAAATAGTGATTTAAAATATATCGTGTGTGTTTTGAGCCATTTTGCGCTTGTTCTGTAATGCATTAGTGTAAATGTTTCTTTTTGCCTGCAAAGTATAACTTTGATATTCTGTTTGTATTTTGGCCTAAACAGTCTTTTAATTTTTTACAGCACGTCACCTGCAATCCTTCACGATGACCCAATGTGTAACTATCCACTGACCCTTCACTGATCATCCAGGGGCCACATCGCTCACGGCACCATGGGGGACGTAGTTCAAATGCACTTCAGCACGGTGGATTACGTGATTTTCGTCTTGCTGCTAGTGGCATCCGCTGGAATCGGCCTTTACTACGCCTTGTCAGGGGGTCGCCAGAGGACCACGCAGGAGTTCCTGCTGGCCGACCGCAGCATGCGCTGCCTTCCGGTGTCTCTTTCGCTGCTGGCCACTTTTCAATCAGCGGTGGCCATCCTGGGCGCCCCATCAGAGATTTACACACATGGCACGCAGTACTGGTTCCTGGGCTGCTCCTACTTCCTGGGCCTGCTCATCCCTGCGCACATTTTCATTCCGGTTTTCTATCGGCTCCGTCTCAGCAGCGCCTATGAGGTAGCACTATAGAAATTCACTTTATTAGCGTGTTTGAGAGACTGGAGTCAGTCACAATTTGGGAATCGAAGTTGGTTCTTCTTTTAATGAATCAATTAAATCAGTTCAGTCAATGAATGATTCATTAGTGATGTAGTCTTTTTAAAAATCATTATCCAGTAATCATCAAACAACTGGAAAGTTCATGGAAAAGCTATTGATATTTATTAAAAAGGGTGAGATCCCTATAAACTGTCTTGCAGCGTTTCGTGAAAGAGTGCAAAATGGAAGCGTTATCTCACTAGTGGTCTCAGACTGTTTTAAAATGAATAATTGCCATCAGTCATCATAGCAAAATAAACCCCAACATTGTAAAAAATATATTTGACAGCTTGATTCTGACCAATCAAAATCAAGCATTCCAGAGATCAAACTACCTTTACTACCTTTCCAAAGTTTGGGGTGGGCAAGATTTTTTAATGTTTCTAATAGAAGTCTTTCACCAAGGATGCATTTATTTGATGAAAAATACAGTAAAAACAGCAATATTGTGAAATATAATTGCAATTTAATAATATTTTCTGTTTTATTATATTGTAAAACGTAATTTATGTCTGTGATGGCAAAGCTGAATTTCCAGCATCATTACTCCAGTCTTCAGAGTCACATGATCCTTCAGAAATCATTCTAATATGCTGATTTAGTGCTAAAGAAACATTTCTTATTATTATCATTGTTGATTGAACATAATTTTGTCATTTTTGTAAATTGCAGTAATCAAACTGAACATAGAACTGCTCTATGGTGTTTCTATTTGTATTAAATTGCATTCTTTCTCCTCTTCATAGTATCTGGAGCTTCGTTTTTGTAAAAGTGTTCGGATATGTGGCACTGTGACCTTCATCTTTCAGATGGTGAGTTATGAGTAGAACCTGGGTGTTTGCAACAAGTTATTAAAACCTGAAGGAGTAATAATCTAATAATCTAAAGTAATATTATCTTTTAGTCCAGTTTTGCTAGGCACAAAGACGCCCTGTTGTCAATATAAAAACTTGAACTTACACCTACAACAATATTCTGACACCCCCCATTGATATGGACAATATTTTACTCAGCGTTATGAATCTAAAGTGTAATGATTCTCAAAACTATCAGTTACTAGATGGGGAAATTCAGAGAAAAAAGTTGTTATGTGCCTGCAGAAAAGCATCCGTTACATCTGTCTATTTATGTATTTTTCCACAGGTTATCTATATGGGAGTCGTTCTCTATGCTCCCGCACTTGCACTAAATGCAGGTAAATGAGACTATTTATTCATTACTAGAAATGCATGTCGCTGTATATCAGATCTGTAGTTTATTTCATGTTTTGTTTCTCTGGTAAATGTTTCTTTGAATTTGTTTGTGATCGCAGTAACAGGTTTTGACCTTTGGGGGGCAGTGCTAGCCATGGGATTGGTGAGCACGCTTTATACAGCATTGGTAAGTTGGAGAGGCAATTAATCAGAAGTGACATTTATTCTAAACTTACCCATCACAGAAAACATTCTGCATTTTTACATTGGAAAAAAAAAATCACGTAGTATGATTTATAAGATGTTTTTCTCTGGACTGGAGTAATGATGCTGAAAATTCAGCTTTGCCATCACAGGAATAATTTTTACATTTGAAAAACCTTTGAATGGTAGTCTACATTCTAACTCACCTGTTCCTCTCTTCTCTGTGCCAGGGGGGTCTGAAAGCAGTGATCTGGACAGACGTGTTCCAGACAATCGTGATGTTTGCGGGGCAGCTGGCAGTGATCGTGGTGGGTACCCACCAGGCAGGTGGCATCGCCGAAGTATGGAGGAAAGCACAAAACGGCAGCCGGATCTCAGGCCTCGAGTGAGTGTTGCGATTTTATATCATTTTGTTTCAGATATGAGTTGACTTGAAGGAACGGTTTACCCAAAAACTACAGTTTTGTCAGTATTAACTCAGCCTCATGTCATTCATTTTTGGGTGAACTGTTCCTTTAAGATTATCTAACAAACACTGATCCACATATCAGAATTGCAACTGAATCCTACATTCATTGTTTTGTGGTCCCCTGTGGCAGCCTGAACCCTGACCCATTAGAGAGGCACACGTTTTGGACTCTAGGAGTGGGGGGCGTTTTCCTCATGCTGGCCCTGTATGGAGTGAATCAGGCTCAGGTCCAGAGATACCTCAGCTCCCGCACAGAGAAAGAGGCCATCATGTAAGAAAACACCTCGCTCTGGTTAAGTCAATAGAACTTGAAACTTGTTTAATGTACCATTTGCACATTTGTTATATTAAATTACTGCAACAAAACTCTATGATTTCAGAGCACCACAGTGACATGCTTTATTATTACGTGCATTTTGGTGGTTAATATTTGTTTTCATAAAGTGGCCAGTACATTCTGAAAAGTTTTTGGGGTGTCTTGTTCTCCAGGTCCTGCTATGCAGTGTTTCCATGCCAACAGGTCGTGCTCACGTTGGGCTGTTTAATGGGTCTTGTTATGTACGCTCGATATGGGGAGGAGAGCCCCCTGGATAAGGGCTACGTCAAAACAAATGACCAGGTCTGAAAAAAGAGAGTAAAATATTCATTTTGTCAGTTTAATTCTTATACAACTATTGTTTTTTTTATTAAGTGTTATAGCGTTTATCATTCTCTTGTGTCTGTGAGTTTATAATTTCCTGTTATTCAGCACACCATTTTTGAATTTGCACTACCGTACAAAAGTTTGGAGTCAGTAAGATTTTAACTTTAATTTTTTATAAAGAAGTCTCTTATGCTCACCAAGGCTGCATTCATTTGATAATTTTTTTTTTAATGATTTATTTATTTATTATTACAATGATTGTTTTCTAGTTTAATATATTTTAAAACGCAATTTATTCCTGTCATGGCAAATCTGAATTTTCGGCATCATTACTCCAGTCTTCAGTGTCATGTGATCCTTCAGAAATCATTCTAATATGCTGATTTGGTGCATTAAAAATACATTTTTAATACATATTGTTTCAGGATTCTTTTTGAGTACAGCATTTAGTTGAAACTGACATTTTTTCTAACATTATAAATGTCTTTACTGTCACTTTTAATAAATTTAATGCATCCTTGCTGAATAAAAGTATGAACTTCTTTTTAAAAAAAATCTACTGAGCTCAAACGTTTGAGTAGTAATGTATGTTAATTTGATCAATGGGATCATGAGAAAGTCACTCTCCACCTCTCTCTCTCTGTAGATGGTACTGTACTTCGTAATGGATGTGTTGAGAGATCTTCCTGGTTTACCAGGACTGTTTGTTGCCTGCCTGTTTAGTGGAGCTCTCAGGTATCAAACAGAGTTTGTGATAACAAATCATCTTACATAATCTTATTGTAATTTTCACATTTTTGTAATTTTCTTCTTTAAATGTGTTTGCTTTATCTTATAGCACAATCTCATCTGCCTTCAACTCTCTGGCAACAGTTACCATGGAGGACTTGATCAAACCACATGTCCCAGCCATGACGGAGGCTCGTGCCACCCTGTTATCGAAAATGTTGGGTAAGTGAATTTTCAATAACTGTCTTAAAAGCAGAGCTTTTTTTTTTTTTTTTTTTTTTCTGAGTGGTCCTTCTCCTCCCCTTATGTTCCTGGTTATAGTACAGTGATATAAAACAAGAAATTGTCCATACTAAACTGAAAGCCCATCCTGGGTTCATGGGATTTTTTTATTTTTTTTTGTCATTATGTTCCCCCACAGCGATTGGCTATGGGCTTGTGTGTCTAGCTATGGCGTACCTCGCATCCCTAATGGGCTCTGTGCTGCAGGTGAGGTCCATAATTATCATAACATGGATATAATAATAATAAGATAATACAAATACATTTAAGGTGTAATTTAATTAAATGTAATTATACAGTTAACAATCTTTGTCTGTCTCTGTGTTTTTCCCTTCTTTCCCTTCTAAATCCTTAAGGCGGCACTCAGTATATTTGGGATGGTGGGAGGACCTCTTCTTGGACTTTTCTGTCTTGGGATGTTTTTTCCATGGGCCAATTCCACTGTAAGTCAAAAAGCAAAGTATTCAAACAAAACACAAAGCTGTTCAAAGGTTTGGGGTCGATAAGATTTTTAAAATAAGTTTCATATACTCATCATGGCTGCATTTATTTGATCAAAAATACAGCAAAACAGTAATATTGTGAAATAGTATTACAATTTAAAATAACTTTTTACTATAGTAATATATTTTAAAATAATTCATTCATGTGATGGCAATGCTGATGGCATTACTCCAGTCTTCAGTGTCACGTGATCTATCAGATATCATTTGACATTTGGTGTTCAAGAATCAAGAAACGCGTTTATTGACCCAAAACACTTTTGTAAATATCTTTGTTTAATAAGTAACTTGTCACTAATGCAGTGAAATTTATTAGATGATTTGATGGTATGATTTCATTTCATGGACTGAGTGTGTTTTCAGGGTGCTCTGGTTGGACTGGCATCAGGGCTGGTCATGGCTTTCTGGATCGGTATCGGCAGTTTTGTTTCACGTATGTCTCCACCTGGGATAAATGCCACCATCATGCCTGATGTAGGAAACATGACAACAGCTGTCATGACGACGCTCATCACAACTAAACCCAGGTGTGTATTTATAAGAAATGAATAGTGCTCAAGAATCCATTTTCTGCTCTGAAACGCTTGATTACGTTAGACCAATCAGAAACTGATTATTTTAGCTTCTGTGGCCAGTTGCATAAACTGGTCATACAGGTTATACATTTTGTTTCTGTAAGACTGGTCAAAACTTTTTTTTGAAGTCTGTTGTTGCATTAAAACATAGACTGGTCTATTTTGAGACTGAAAACTAGTGCGAGACAACCTGTCACTCACATGAGATCACAGCAATAGCAAACCACTATGATCCAACCATCCAGTCAATTCTTGATGGACAAAATCAAGTCCCTACATTTTCTTTCTTTTTTGAGAAGCCGTTTATACTTGTACGTCACAATAGGGAATAAAATAACTTCTGTTTCATGCTGACTTATTCATAATGGGATAGTGCAGCTGGCCCCTGATTACAATTCATAAAACCTTTTAAAAAATGATAGCTATATTACAGACTAAACCAGCCCATGTATTATGTCTTTTTGTCTTTTCAGGCCCTCTGGAGTTCAGGCTCTGTACTCTTTATCATACATGTGGTACAGTGCTCATAATTCCACCACGGTTGTGGTGGTGGGACTACTGGTCAGCTTTCTCACAGGTAAAGTGTGTTTCTAAACTCTTCAACTTAAAATTATTACTCTTATATTTTATATGAATATTGGGTAGATACACTGGTAATTTGCTTTAGTATAGTTGCATATTAAAACAAATAATTTATTTTTGGAAACACATTGTTTTAATATTTTAGTTTACTGTTTTTGCACATATAAATGACCACATAAAAATATATAGATGCCTTTATATTTTAGTCCATCACAACAGTATCATCATATAAGGGGGTCCTAGTGAAAAAGTTTGAAAATTTCTGGTCTACAATGACATTATTAGCATTTGTATTTTGGTATTATTTATGTTTTAGTATTTCTAGTTTTTATTTTTATTTTTGTTTGAGTTTGAATAATTGTTTGTCATTTTTATTAGTTTTTATTTATTATGTATATCTTTATATCTTTTTTTTCTTCCAGTTCATTAGCAAGGCAACATTTCTAAGGTTTTTTGTTGTTGTTAAGTTTGTCATCTAATATTTATATTTTATTTTATTTCAGCTTTATTTCAGTTACTGAACACAATCTTTAATAGTTTAGTTTTAGTTAACAATAACCACACTGTGTATTATGCTGCAAAAAATAAAAATAAATAAAACATACAGTGGTGTGTGTCCACTCAGGGCCATGGAAGGAGAAGGACTTAAACCCAGGTACTATTTACCCTGTGCTTGGCACTTTGCTGTTCTTTCTGCCCCAACGGTACAAGGAGAAACTCTGCTGTGTAACCCCACTGGAAGACAAGGTAACTCAACAGAATGCTCAGTTGACATCACTTATAAAATCCAGTTTCATTTACAACATTCCTACTTTCATTATGGGCTATAGCCCAAAGGTCTGGACCACCAGCCTTACCTGATGGCCCAGAAAAATAGCAACGGTGTTGCCTGCACTAATGAGGAAGACAAGATCAGGGATGAGGGAGAACAGATAACCGCCCAGCCAACTTGTAACCTGGCCCATACGGTGCAGGAAACAGCCTTGTGAAAACTCCTACACTATGACAGACCTAAAGGACACTTAGTTTCCCACAGGCTCAAGGAGAAAAACATCTGTTAGAATGTCAACAGATGCCAGCGATGGAGGTGAGGGGTTGTCTTGTTTATATGTGATACTTTATGATGTCAGTGGTCTGTCATAAAAATCGTACTGTGTTTGAGATCCTGTTGAACAAATTGAGTTGTGTCGAGCTGATGTGATCACCTAAATCTTTTAGTTTACAGGTCCTAAATTTAATCTTAAGATTACTTGCTTGAATAATGCTGGGTCGTGATATACGCGTCGCACACGCACAAATCAAAGAAACCATGCTGAACGGCGGGTTTAAGATGGATGGTTTATTACAAGAAAGACCACAGTTTGCACAAATCTTTAGTCGTTTAATGTCACTGCCATTCAAGTTTCGGGGTTTCTCTGTCCCAAAGATTTTGTTTCGTCCAAAGTTCACTACCATTAGCCTTTCCATTCTGTTTGCCTTTGAAAGCACTACAGATGAGTTCACTAAACCGAGTTAAGTTTACAGCAAATGAAGAATGGCTAGTATTGATCAATGTAAATGTAGTGAACTTTCAGCGTGTCATCCGCAGTGAAGAAGTGCCATATTGTGATCGATCCAATGAATCTAATGCATGTTTAATCTGTAGTTACCTCATTGAAGCCCATTGTTTGTGACAAGTGCCTCCTCATATGAATGTATGATGTAGTTTTGTGACTGGATTGTTTCTTTAGTTTGCCGTTTCGCAGTCTAACCCAAATGGAGCATGGCCCTGACCATGATAAGATGGTTTTTAAGCATCTGGATGCCCCTCTATTGAATTCCCATGATGCTTTGCATTGTGAGAGCCTGGCTAACTATACTTTAACATCTCAAAAAGAAATTTTATTGTTTGCATATTATTTTGGTATAGATGATTATTTAGGAAACGGTCATGTTTAGAAATGTTCTTTAAGAGTTACAATAGCCTATTATTCACATATTTGATCTTAGATTTAGTAGTAAAGATGCTTGTTATAGTATCAAGAGTACTATGAAGACTAACTGCATAGAATTGAAACCTCAGTGCTGGTTACTGACCGTAATTATCAGTATTAGCATATTAATTGATGTGGTTGCACTTAGGTTCTTGTAATTTGATTCGTTTTTTGATGTTATAGTGGCATTTTCTGTGCTTTGCTGTCTAATCCAAATTCAAACCTCAGTCTAAGCCATACCATTCGTAGTTGCTATAGGATTCCTAGGTCCTTGTATTGTGCCTATGACTGGAACGAGAACTTTCTCTGAACCTGTCACAATCTCACAAACACAGATATTCTATTATAGTCTATTATATATTCAGGTTATGTGCGCTCTGGGTCAACAGTTTGTGGAAGTCTTGCAGTTTTTGTGCTTGTTTGTTTATTGTGCGTGTCTCATCTTGGTCTGGTGACAGTTTTACATTTGTCTTCAAAGAATCATCCTATGTGGAATCATGATCGTTTCATGATTAATTTCTTAAGCAAACGTGCTTTTTCAGCATCCTGCTTATGAGCGCTGCATTTTTAAAATGGCGTGCCATGATAAAAAAAATATATATCTTTTTTAAAGGATCTCGAGACCAGTGTTGAGGACATTTACATTTAAAAATAATGCATTACAGTATTGTGTTACTCCCTAAAAAGTAACTAATTGTGTTTTCGCTAATTTCGCGTTACTTATTCTTACCTAGGCTGGGCTTGCTAGTTTGTTTTTAATAACAAAAAAATTATATTTTTGGCACATGTAAAGGCTCTATTTAGACAAAAAAAAGAAATAAATAAGACTCACGTTGAGGTAATGTAAATTCACACCTGTACAGTAGAGGGCGCAGCTCAAACAAACACTTCAGCTGTGCTGCCATTCTGGAATGCGGAAGAATAGGATGCAGGAGAAGAAAGTTCGGCACTCTTACTTAATAAAAACTAAAACGTTAAACACAAATGTGATGTCCATCTTAAGCCATTTTAGCTTATTAGTATGGTTGAATTGGATCATCAAAGGTCAGAAGCATAGACATTTGGTTATTAAAGTGAGATTAAATACATAAAGTATATTTGTATTATTTAACATATTTAATTATTGCATTTGCAGGTTTGCAAAGTATTCTAGGTTTGCAATTCAGTTTTTATTAATTGAGGAATACTGAATCTGTTTTTGTGCAAGTGAGATGAGTAAATGCCTGCTTACATTTAGTCTAGAACTACAATAAGCATCATGTTAACACATAACGCCTCTGCACTTACTCCCAATTTCTCTCAACTTGGGGACAGACAGGAGAGCTGTCGTTCAGTAAATGGGAAAACAAAGTAATTTGCAAAAAAAAGTAACTTAGATATTTAGTTGTAAATTAAGTAATTTGTTATTTTACTCATTACTTGAAAAAGTAATCCAATTGCGTAACACGTTATTTTAGTGCATTACCCCAACACTGCTCGAGATCCTGCGTTCTTTCCATTTCGTAGCGCTGTGTCTTGGATGTCTCTTTTGCTGCACTGCTTCTTGTTCGTCCTGTATTCAGTTCGATTCTGTTACAATCCATCTTGCTGTGTTTTGAAAGTTACTTTATGTCCAGCCTTTTCTACATATTGCTCGATGAACACCATATTTTTAGGACAGTATTTCAAGTTATACTATTTCTAACTTTTTAAACACATCCTTACATTCCATTGCAATCCTTTGTTTTTGAATGCAAGTGCACACGTCCTGTGTGAATTAACGGCCCCAAGGGTTTGTTGAGTGATAATGACCACTCCACATTTCATAAGATCTTCACGCCTTTAGAAATATATTCACAGCAATGAATTACGATATACATTGTTTAGCCTAGCCTAGTTTTCAAACTTCTGCTTCGGAGCCGATGTGTGTTCAGTGTTCAGTCATTCTTGACACTATTTTTAATCCATCCAGTTCAAGCTTTTAGATTAATAATGACATTTATTTCAGGTATGGAAATAAGAAATTCATTTGGGATTTAGAAACTTGAGCAGTCCACTCACAAGGTCCGATAGAGATTATCCCTTTAATGTAAAATGTAAACATTGATTTCTCATGTTCTCCTGTTATATTCATTGTGTAAAAGACATTGTTCTTAACATCACTAGTGTCATAATGTAGTACGTGTAAGACTGGATCAATTGCGTGTTGAGTTGTCATCCGTCATACCTGAAATTACTTGAATTATGTGTGTAAAATGCTTTAAAACACCTGAACTTTTAAAAGTATAGAGCACTTGATTTTACAGACTGAATATTGCATCTAAATTGTTCCACTGATGATTTTTTTATCTCTCCTAAGAGTGTCTTAATTCAGAATGCATTTCCCCTTTGAGCGATGAAAGAAGGAATAAATCACCACAGACACACTTTAAATCTGCCTACAACATGACTAATTGTTAAGCACAGGCAGGGACTGAACTATTATAAGCTATGCTGTCCTACAATCTAAAACTGTGTAACCCTAAGAGAATCAACCTTGGGGGGCCTATGTGGAGAAAAAACCCCACTGAGCTCTACTGTGAGAATATTTTTTTTATGACATTTTTAATAAACATTTTATATCAAAATAAATATTTAAGTACGTAATATTTATGTTTGTATAAATATTATGAGAATATTTATTTTTATGGAAGTTTTCCTATCTTATTTTCCCAAATATGCATTCCAAAAAACCATAAGCAATGGAGTCTGACCAGCTTGATTGCTTTGGGCGTGCCTTCACTTAGTGTCTCTTTATTTGATTGGTCGTGAAAGTTCCCGCAGAGAACTTTCCTTTATGTGAAAAAGAGGCAGTTGCATTGGCCTGCAGAGCGTCTATAGCGATGATCATTTTATTTAAATAGATGAATGCAGAATAGAGGAACCGATAGCCACTCTAGTGGGCATTACTTTGAACCATGAACACTCATTTTTTCCTCTTGATGAATTGTTTGTAATGAGAATGTGATATAAAATTCGTCTTGATAAAAATAAAAATGTCTTCCTGACTGTCTTCTGTGATTTCTGATTTCTGTCATTGCCACATATCACTAGGATTCAGTAACTGTGCTTAAAATACTTCAATAAAGGATAGGCTAAAGTAAAATATTTTCATACAGTTTCATATAATGATATTGATCTTGTGGTCCCATTCAAAAACTGTCAAAGGGGTGGTATAATAACCTTTTCACAAGATGTAAAATAAGTCTTTGATGTCCCCAGAGTGTGTATGTGAAGTTTTAGCTCAAAATACCCCACATATATTTTTATATGGCATGTTAAAGTTGTCACTTTTTGAGGGTGAGCAAAAACGCACCGTTTTGTGTCTGTTCCTTTAAATGCAAATGAGCTGCTGCTCCCGGCACAGGGGGCGGAGCTTCAACAGCTTGCATTCACACAGACATGCACTGAAAATTTCTAAAACTTTTAGCCTTTTATGTTCAAACTGAAGACTCAAGAAGAAGTGACAACATTTCTGAATGGTTAGTTGATGAATTTATGTAGCTTATGTGTAGTTCTTCTAGTCATTGATTAGCATATTCTGTCTTGATAATCTATAAATCGCGTTCCCAGGGGCGGGTTTATGTAAATTTTAGGGAGGAAGCTTGTGTAGTCCCTTCCAGCCGTTTGTTGTAATCCTTAAAAAGCTATTTCTTTAAAAGCAAATATCTCCCTTTGCTTTGAACTTTGAGCGTTGTAACTTTGCAGATGTTGTTTATGCTCAAACAGCAACATTACACACTAACTAAAGTTAGAAAAATGAAATCATATTCAACCACCCCTTTAAAACACCTCAGCATCTTCATAAATAATCACATCAAAAGCAAGCTCCTGTCAATATATAATTATTTAATTACAAGAAAACAAAGGCACATATTCCGTAGTATGTTACTAGCATTAAACAGTGCTATTACCTAAAAATAAATGGAATACATTTGTTCATAGTGTTGATTAGCAGATTGTTGTGGTCCAAGGGCTGGTCCTCAGCTATAAACAGCTGTCATCACTGTTTAGATGCATTTATGAGAGTCCCATGGATATGAATGAGATGACAGAATTACTCATTTCCTCTTTCTCTTCTCTACAATCTTGACAAAGTTCTGAACATCCTCTGCCAGTAACTGCGGCTCCTCCATAGCAGCAAAATGGCCCCCACGGGCCATGGGAGTGTAAGTCTTGAGCCTACGGAATTTCTGCGTCACCCACAATTTAGGGGAGTGCATCAACTCATTGGGGAAACAGGCCACAGCAGTTGGAACATAAACTGGAAGTCTATTGGGTGAAAGAGAAGTAGCACATTAATGAATTTTTTTTTTTTTTTTTTTTTTTTTTTTTTTATAAATCAATTCAGCAAGGGGACAATACATTTATTTACTGAGTGACAGCAAAGAAATATATATTTCAAATAAATGGTGTTCTTTTGAAATTTCTATCCATCCAAAAATCCCGAAAAAGAGTACCATGATATCCAAAAAAAACATTAAACAGGTCAACTGTTTCAAACATTGATAATTAGAGCAGTAAATCAGCATATTAGAATGATTTCTGAAGGATCATGTGACACTGAAGACTGGAGTAATAATGCTGAAAATTCAGCTTTGCCATCACAGGAATAAATGACTTTTTAAAATATAGAAAAACAGTTATTTTAATTTGCAATAATAATTCACAATACTGCTGTTTTTACTATATTTTTAATCAAATAAATGCAGCCTTGATGAGCATAAGAAACTTTAAAAACATTTTTTTACTCTTAAAGTCATCATGAAATCAAAATGGACCCTATTTACTTTGTTAGCGCATATTACTAGTCTTGTGGTGAACAATTAATCTGTGCAAGTTAATACACAGAAAAAAATAGTTCACCGTTGTTATCTTTAATCAAAGTCTGAAAAGTTACTTCTGGTGTGGAATGGCGTTCCTTCTCTGATGACGTCAGTTTGACGGCTTGGGTTGAAAACGCTTAACCACTCCCCTCAAACCGTCAGTCTGCTATGAGCAGAGATGGAGAGGAGGAGCGCTAAAGTAAAACCCTGCCCTCTGTTCAATATTCCGTTTCACTAGGAAATACGTCACAACACTGGAGAAAAGTCGTTTGCAATTTCCGGTTCACGGGGACTTTAACCAATCCCAGATGGTAGTGTACATATTTACATGTAGAGCAGTTCCTGTGTCTAACATATCCAAATACTTTTGGGAACACTATATTGAATAAACAATTAAGCCTGTATTTCTCTTACTTTGCATGGGGCTGGTCTAAGCCTTTGCCTAAGTTCTCTTTGTAGAAGCGCATTGAGGATATAATGCACCTAGAGGTCCAGTAGATCATCACATTCGTCAGTAGATCATCAAGAGAAAACTTCCTGTTGGGGAATCAACAGATAATTTAACTGAACACACATTTCACTGAATTTTAATGAAGCTAAACTAAAAAAAAGAAAGAAAAAGTACTACCTCTCCAGTCCACCATCCTCAAGTTTCTTAAATTCAGGATCAGTCCAGGTTGAAAATTTCTCCAAAATGTAGGCAGCCAAACCAACAGGAGAGTCATTCAATCCACGGCCTGTGCAATACAGTCAAGCTTCAAATCAAATTTCAAATTCTATGTTACATAAAACCAAATATATAATCCAATGGACCAATGTCACAACAGATTCATATGTGGAGTCTGTAGAGTGCAACAGTGCCCGCCCCCTTTTTCAGTGGCACTGGTTCCGGTAGTTCATTTTTTCAAATTCAGATTTCTTTTTAAAGTCTTCATTAAAGAGTTATAAGGCATGAACCAAACCAATCTGCTACAAGGTGAATCATAACACTACAAACTTTGATTTGAAGCTTTTTTTTTTTTGTTTTTTAGAAAAGTACACAAAAAGACAAAGGTGTAAGACTATACTTAACAGCTTTAGTGAGAAAAAAGCTAAAAACTACAATCCCAAGAAGCATTGTGAAACAGCATAATCGAATTAAAATGACAGAGCAATATAAAACTATTCATTTTCAAATGTAGATAAGATAATATATAAAAACTAGGGATGGGCATTTGGGCTCATAAAAATCGAATATTCAAATATGTGTTTATTTAAATGACATTTAACGTGAAAGATGTAATTTTTTATTAGTTATTTTTTCACCAGGAATTCCAATGTTAAACAATTATTTTAAAAAATAACCTGAAATAATGTGGGCTGACGGCTTCAGCAGAAGCACATGTCATGGATTAACAACCTCGTAGCTCATAGTAGGTCTTTAAAGATTTAGTTATTGTTATAGTTATTGATCATTATTGATTAAAGTTATTGATCAGTTTCACTATGGAGAAAATTAATGTTTTTACTTCCACAACCGGACTGTTGCACTCTATTCAAAGATGCACATTTTTATCCATTTAATTCACTTTGAATATGTCTCTTACCTGCAGTGTCAGGTTTAGTGGATTGTATGTGCATGTATCCAGTCTCCTTCAGGGCATTCACTACAAGCTTTTCCATACAAGGGAAAATGCGTTTCACATCATGTTCAGTGAAGCCAAAGAGTTTGGGGAATCGTCGACCAAAAAGTAAAGACAACACCATGCGAAGGCCTGGTTTTGCAGGTGGAGCAAAGTTAACGTGGAGGCCTTTCACAGCACTAAAAAGAAGGTGAACAACAAAAGTACTTATTGAAATCTTTTTATTTCTATACACGTTATCTTCCTTTAATATATCTGACTTAAATTTACTGGATTCTATCTGATGATTTCAATGAGATTAAATACTTTAATAATACAGTGTTTCTCAACCACTAGGGGGCCCCAACAAGTCTTAAAATCAATGTTGTTCTTTCAACATAATCTTAAATAAATGTTGATTTATCAGTTAAAATAGGAGGGCCTTTGAATATTGCCTTGGACAAAGTTGGGCCTTGAAGTTAAAAAAGTTGAGAACCAATGCTTTTATACATACTTGGGCTCCAGCTGGGTCATATTAGTGGTAATAAGCCAACCCCAGTCTCCACCCTGAAGGTAGTACTGGTTAAAACCAAGACGCTTCATCAGTTTATTAAATATGTGCGCTGCACATACAGAGTCGAACCCTGTGCAAAACACATTATGATCATAAAAAATGGACTTGTATGGAAAACAGACCAATTTACATGTTTTTTAAACAATTAAATATCCATTGGGTTGGGTTGTTTGCCATTTACCTTTCTTATGTGGGGCCTCTGAGAAACCATAACCAGGTATTGAGGGACAGATGACTTCGAAGGCTATGTCATCAGGGCTGGCTGGCTCCGTAAGCAGAGGGATGATCCCATAAAACTCATAGAAGGAGCCTGGCCATCCATGGACCATCATCAAAGGTACTGCACGGGTTCCCTCTGGCAGGTTCTTCGGTTTCACGTGAACATAGTGAATATCAATTCCTTTTTTTTTATAGAGGACAATATAACACAGAACAACAATGAAATTTGTTGTAGTGTACTATAATACACAATACTGTGAAAAATAATAGGTCTGCCCTGGATGATATTTACTGAATAAAAGTATTTTTTTCAAGATGCAGAGATGTGTATTTATTTCTATACCAGTGTACTAGTTAAGACTCACCTTCGATTTTGGTTTTGAAATGAGGATATTTGTTCAGTTTATCCACTTGTTTGCCCCAACTAAAATCATTCCTCCAATAAGACACAACCTTATCAAGGTATGTGGAGTTGAAGCCATAGTTAAACTGACTATCTTCAAGAGAAGGAAAGGAGCGGGTCTGATCCAGCCTGCGGTGCAAATCCTAAGGAATATAAAAGAGCTTTTTCTAAAGACAAATCCAAAAAGTATATCTCCACTGAAATAATTATTCAAAATTGTATTCTGATGATGACATCAGGATTTAGGCTACCTCAATCTCTTCTGGAGTTGTCTCAACTTTAAACGGGTGGATACTATCGTCCTCAGGTCCTTGGGGACAAGCTCCCACACCCCACCACCCATCCTGAGCTTTCAGGACATTCTTTCTCTTCTTCAGGAATACCAGAGCAACCACTGCTCCGAGCACCAATGCCACTGCCAACTCTATGTACATGGTTTAAGGGCCTGGAATAAAGCAAATAATAGTTATTATCAACTAGATTTAACCTTACATGTCTTGCTCAAGGGTTAATTGATGATTGCTAGCTCATGGATCACCCCTTGCAGAATCTGAAGATTCTGAACTACATTTAAATTGATGCATTTGGCAGACACTTTTATCCAAAGCGACTTACATTGCATTTCAAGGTACACATTTACATTATTATCAGTTCTTGCTGATATTAGCCATCTTTACTAGTAATCTGAACTAGAAATATTTCATTTCTCTAGGCAACATGATTTGAATGCATGCATGCAAGAAAATGGAGCAAAGGTTTATTGTTGCACAACATTCCCAGCACTGGGATTAGGTTAGACAAAGCTCTGTGGTAACAACATGTGGGTCACAATGCATGCATGACAAAGCTTTTCTCTGTCTAACTCCTAATGCACAGTAAATACCTTGTGAATAGCAATCTGTTGATTTGATCTGTGCTGTTCTAATTATGAATTATTCACAGAAATATCATACGACATTTTTTTCTGCAGTTAAATGATATAAAAAAAAATCTGAAAAATAATTTATCTAATCTAACAGGCTAGATGATTATAGTGGAATTATAGCAATAGACTAAGCTAAATTCTTCTCAATCTTTATCTTGAAAGAAAATAAACGATGAGTCGCTAACAGAACCTGCAAAGAAGTTACTTGCAAATCCATTTACCCTAATAAAGTTATTATTAAAAGCTGTATAACAATGAAGTTGTTGCATAATGAGTTTTATTTCATGAAAAGATATGTAAAAAAAAGAACTGAGCTACATCAACATCAGGGATAGCAGCACACTAACATGTATGTTGTTGTAAAGGAACATTAGATAAAGTAAAAGGTAAAACATGCAAAAACGCCATAATAAATAACACCAGACATGACGCCCACTCACCTCAATGTAGCAAAGTTGCTGTGTGATCGTTTAGCACCAAGACGCAGTAACATAAGCCCAATGCACTATGGGAAATGAAGTCAGAAAAGGCGCTGTGCTCACTTCCTTTCACTTATGGAAAACACGTCTGATATTCTGTTCTGTGAAATTTGTTTACGTCCTTCTTTAAGATAATAGTGGTGGTTTTATTTTAGTGAAGCTAACAGCACACCAAGCGAACGTTTTCACATTTCACGATATTGTATTTTGATTGTAGTTATTATATGACCCTGTAATTAAGTTAGATAATCCGTAGTACTCTTTTTAAAATCAAAACATTAAAAAAGTAACAAAAAGGTTTTTGTTTTTTTTAACTGCCAAACATTTAACTTACGCAAATTATGATTGTTCGTAGAGCCCTTTTTCAACGGCTTTTATAAATAACATTAGCCGTTTTTTTCAACGGCTTTGGTGCTGTGGGAAAGACTGAAAGGGCGAAGTTTCTCACTCGCGAAAAAAACGTTTCTGAAAAAAACAACTGACTGGACTTAAGCAGACAGTGCGCGCACAGAGTCTGACAGGAAGACAAGCAAACAAGTGTTTGGGACGGGTTTTCTGAGGTAAAACACATTGATTTGTCTGACAACAAATTATTTCAGAACCTCATTTACACAAACATATTAGTGTCACAATAATATTTTAGGTGAAGGTTACCTGTAGTGGCGGAAGGACAACGCTGAAAATCTACCTGCTTAAAATGGCCTAACTTAGTTACTCAAATAATTTATCCACTGTGGTAACGTTACGGATTACGGAACACATACTAAAAGGTATATTCAATGTGACGATATGTACTAGTTTAGTACATTCTTTGATTATTAAAACATTACAGTTTTTTCCAATTGCTAACACACAATTTTGCAAACTAGGCTGGTTTTATAGTACTGACATTTTAAACATGACAGGTACTTGTTGGTCATCCTGAACAGGTAGCCATATGTTGAGAACAGTAAATTGTATCCATCTACCAACACTTAAGTCCTAGCAAATATAAAAACAAAGGTTAACATTGTTTTAAAAAATAGATTAAAATGATGTTACTGTGCACAAACGTTGGGTGTCAGCTATTATCAAGTATTGAAATAAATTAATAATTGCTTTTTAATTTAACCTTAATAGCATTGTTACATGTTTGTTGACTGTAATGCTGCTAGAAAGTAAGAGTAAATGAAATAGGATGAAAAAAAAAGATAAATTTATTTAGGTTCAATGTACATCATGCATAGACATACAAACTAGATTACAATGAAATCCTAAGAAATTAAGAAGGTCTTGTTTCGAAATGTATTCCCTTGATGTTGGTGCAGTTAAAACCCACTTTTTCCAACATTAACGTTAGGCTAAATAATAGGCAGACAAGCTGAAACAACTGTATAACCATTACAACGTTGTCCGACCTCCGGAATAAGAACACAAATTTCAGCATCTTGTATAGGATGTTTCCTCTTGTCTTGCTGCTTGCTCTCCAAACGAGCATAATCTTGAACATTCTCAGTATACAGTCAATAAACATCAACCAAACTTCATCTCCATCCTCCTGTAGATCCGTCTCTCTTCAATGTCAGTCTGATTGAGTCACAAACAACTGTCCAATCCCAACAGGTCCTTTGATTCATTCACTCCGTTTCCATGGATCCACTGTGGGTCTCTTTGCAGACCATTAATCTCATCAACTTCCCATGCAGTTTCTCGATCTTCTTTACATCTTGGGCCTGGTCAGTCTTGTACTGTAAACACTAAGAAGAAACGTACAGTGAATCTAACATGATCTAAGACCACAAACAAAACAGTGTTCTTGCAAGGGCTAAAAACAACATACATACCACAGCATCATCTGTGACCTTCATACAGAGATTTCCATCACAGTGTCGATATTTCAGAACCACTCTGACCTGAATGAACAACATTAACAAGACAGTTACAGTGCATCAGTACATGTAAGGTTTGAATACTGCGTTCTTTCTCTGGCTGACAGTTTCATTTTCAGGCATTCATATACACGATATTGCGTTTGTACTTACAGACAACAATTCGAATTCGCTCTACAATATATTTGACCCAATTTAAGTTTCTTTTTAACTGTGCTTGAAGCCGGTAGCCTAAAAATAAAAGGTTGTTTATCAGTTACCTTCATCGGGTCCGTCAAATAAAGTTTTTCTGCAGCTCGCGCAAATTCTTCCCACGTCTGGTAATAAGGCATGATGTAGTAAACACTAAATATAGGGTATTTTGGTAAATACTTTAGAGGGGTAGCAACATACAGCTGTTAGAAGTAAAAACCCAGGTGGCACAAAATATGGCCACTTTGAGTCGTAGAAAAACGCACTCTGATTGGTCAGCAGCTGAACTGGCCAATATAAAACGTGCACACTGACGAGTAATCACTACGTATTGTACGTGGTCGGATTTGAGGATTGTGATTGGCTTATAGAAATAGAATGAGCGATAGAAATGACGATTAGAATGAAAAGAAAGGCGGGGCTTCGTAGCCGTGTTGTCACGTGGTACCTGTGACATTTTAAACCACTAGTCAGGGCGGATCAATCATAATTATTTGTGATGAAAAGCAGCTACACTGCTGTGTGTTTAGTCAGAGGAATATAAAGAACTTATTTTGTTAATTCAGAATAATTGGGACATTTTTCCCAATCATCTCAATGGCAAAATGTGTCCCAATTTACCGAAATACATGAAATACAGTTTAATTTTAAAATCTCGAAAAGCAGTATAAGCAAATTATAAATGTTTGTTAATGTTTTTTGTTTTTTTGTTTTTGTTTTTTTGTTAAACTGCTTTGGAAAGACATGCATTTGTGACACGTAGAATGCATAACTTACACAGAATTAAACACTACATATGATCACTGAAAATATAAAAAGCAATGGCATAACTGTGATAGAAAAAATACAGGGTTTCCAGAGGCTCAAGCACGAGAATGTTTTAGCATGTGTACCAAATTGTATAAGATTGCACCAGAAGATGGCAGTGTAGACCTTTTTTTTTTTTTTAAAGCCTGGATATTTAAACCAAAAATTCAAATTGTATCCCAAATGCTTTCCCATTTCATTCTGCCTTCAGTCATAGTCCCTAGCCACATACCCACATATTCATAGTTCATTAGAGTCAGAGATGCATGAGTGACAGTGGTAGTTGATCTGGTAACTGAGATGTGGGGCCCAAGTCGCAAGGTTTGAACACTTGTGATGAACCATCAGATCCTTCACATCTGCCATCAAAGCAAGCACACCATTGGCTCTTTTTATGAACAGCTGACAGCACACAGATTATAGTCAGACGATGACATACACTTATCAATTGTAAGGCATCTTAATATGCTGAAGGCTTGAATGAATGTGATCAAATGCACTATCAGTTATAATCTTTAATTAAGTGAGAGAAGAAGTAAAAAAAAAAAATAATATATATATATATATATATATATATATATATATATATATATATATATATATATATATATATATATATATATGAAGGGTTCAGATGCAAAAGCCTTTAAGTGCCATCTGAAATTATCTTCTAGAATGATCATTTTTATCAAGCTTGTATATTTAAGTTCAGTAATTTCACTTAAATGGCAATGAAAATTACCTATGAATTGTCATTTAAGTGAAATTACTGAACTTAAATATACGAGCTTCATAAAAATTATCATTCTAGAAGAAAATTTCAGATGGCACTTAGAGGCTTTTGCATCTGAACTCTTCATATAGAGAGAGAGAGAGAGAGAGAGAGAGAGAGAGGTAAAAAAAAATCTCTCTCTCTCTCTCTCTCTCTCTCTCTCTCTCTCTCTCTCTCTCTCTCTCTCTCTCTCTCTCTCTCTCTATATATATATATATATATATATATATATATATATATATATATATATATATATATTCAGTTTTACCTTTATCTTAATATTTTACAAGTATTTTACATATCTGTCTGTCTAATCATAAATGCCTGACAAACTATCATATGGGGGCGTGACCTGTGCGTCCCTTGCGTGGTGACGTAGGCCAGTAAAGCTATGCGTCTGTGCTGTGGCTGTAGAAGGGGATCCCAGCGGCACGTTGCCGCTATTAGAAGATCAGGCGTTTGCAAGACCAAACAGAAAATTACATTCTCACTTACATTTTTTTTTGTGCTGCAGCATCCACATACAGCTGCAATGCGGTAGATCATGTAGATCAAGTTATTTTTTTTATTTACTTTCATTTTTATTTTTTACTTTTCGCGATACAAACTCTCTCTGGTCCTGCAGCGTTTCATTCATATCTTTTGTGATCAAGTGCGAACTTTGCAAACTCTCTGAAATTATATAACACCGAATAAATAGCGCGGAAATCACCATGAGGTAAGTGAAATCTAGTTTAATCTCAACCCAAAGGCATTTATATATGCGCTGCTCTTCTTGTTTTGGGAAAAAATTATGCGTGGCTATTTGCGCACTGCCTATAAATAATTCATAAACAAACAGATGATCAAATAAATGCTGTTAATGATATAGATTGACCTAGCATTTGTACTGCAATTAATTTTTAGTACTGTTAAAAGTAATCATTCACATTATTACAGCTAAATTGATCAATTAGTAAAATCAAATTGAGCTCCCGTATAATTGCATAACGTTACTTGATATGGTGTGTGAGGAAAAGACGCACATATTTATAGGCCTATCTGCTTATCAAGTATCATGTCAATATGCAGTTGTTGCAATGCAGCATGGCACTGAACTTGAGAGATCTTGTTAAGGATGCATCATGTAAGCGTAGTTGAGCTTATGTTACTACTTTGACACAAGAAAATGAGCATAACAATGTTTCAACACATTGGCTTCATTTTAGAGGACGATGCCAATTCTAATCAGTCATTTCCCTGCCTTTATTATTAGATTTTTTTTTTGTATGTATTGATGTTTGACACTGATTTAAAATTTATATATATATATATATATATATATATATATATATATATATATATATTAGCACACACACTAGTCATACACTGTTTGCCAATAACTGATTGACTAAGGGTTGAATCTATTACATTACATTGTGATGTAGGCATGTTCCCAGTGTCTGGTGATCTGGTGAGAGCATGTGTTAAAATGTTCAGGCCTTGCTTTGATTATCAGAATAACTAAGTATTTCCTCCCACACTTCCACTGAAGACATATGAAGAAAGAGCCAGCTGTTGGCAGCCTTCAGCAGAAACAAGCTGCCCTTAAAGCAGAGTTTGGATGAGATGACATAACCTTCCCCTTAGGTTTAGATTAATCTCTTCTGTATTATTTGGTCTGTCTTCCCACGAACCGTGGTGTTGCATAGTAAAGCACCTCAGATGTACGTGGGTTGCCTCTTGTGTCAAAAACAGGATTGTCTCTCGCTCGGGAGTGATTGAGCAGAGGCAAATGTTCATGTTTGTTAGCCATAACAGGTGTGTTTTGTGTGATTTTAAGACCCAGACTGTTCTCTCTTACTCATCACGAGCATGTGTTGGGAAGTGTCAAGCTTTTAACTGTGTGACACGACCATATGTTTATTATGTGTATGAGAAATTAACCTAATTGTATTAACAACCTTTTTGTGAATCAAATTCATTAGGACAAAAGTTTGGATACACTTGCATGCATTTGTTTCTCGTGATCTTAAAAAGTGCCTGGGCATGAATTAATATTACTTAATATTTTAACTTTTTAATTTTTTTTCTTAAATGTGGAAAAAGTAGCTGTGAAGAATGAGTAGTGTCAACTTGTGACTGTTAGTGTATACTTTAGGTGAGTAACTAAATTGAATCAACCCCCTGAAAGGCTTGTTTCATGATTTCCAAAATTCCAGGAAGGCCAGGTCAGTAACACTGCTGTCTGGTTCATAGAAAGTGTCTTTCAAGATAGAGATAGCCTAACTGAATGGACTTGAATAAGTCATGTCATTTTTGTTTTTCATCAGTGCATGTTAAAGGAGAACTCCGGTCAATTTTAACATTGAGCTCATTTTTTTGTACATTTGGAGTGCTGTCAATACAGAGAACAACGACAAAAATCGGTGTTGCCTATAGTGGTCGACCGATATGGGATTTTTAATGGCCGATGCCGATGCCGATATTGAGAAAGCAATCTGGCCGATTGGCCGATATGAGGCCGATACAATACATGTGAATACAGTAAATGAGAGACATAAAGAATATTGGTGAAACTAAATGAACATTTATTGTACATACTATTTATGCAAAATTCTTTTTGCAATAGAAAATATTTAATAAGAAATTAAAATGTAAACAAAAAGGTAAGGTAACACTTCAATAAATAAAGTTTTAGTGCAGCTTCTTGTCTGCTTTAATATTTACAGTCATTTTTTCAGTCACATAAATAATTACTGCTGCTTACTGCAGGCTACAAATAACATTTATCATTAATGAACAAATCGAAACAATATTCATAAATTAATGACAAAATAGTATGTGAAATTACATACATTTTATGTACAATACAAAATATAAATCTCACATAGTTTATTTACACTATTTACTTTAAAATAGTTTAAATAGTTCAACCTTTTTTTAAGGTTGTTTTACTTCAAGTATATTTAAATAATAATGATTTATGTGTTTAGTTTTGCTTGTTTGTTTCTTTAAAACGTTGCAAGCCGTCACATGTATTTGCATGACATACATGAACATATGAAAATGTATACTACACACGATATTACGCCAATCATGGATAAATAAATACAGTAGATGGTGAATAACATTTTCAAGGATTTATTTTCAAACGTAATATTATTACATAGTGTTCTCCTCTTATCCACCTCACGCGACCAACTGATCTGTAATGCACGCGACGCGACCGACCCAGCTTTTCCGTGCACGCGAGTCCGTTGGAAAACAGCGTCTAGTTTAAATGTAACCCGAGAACAACACGCGTATCTGAGGAACAGCCAGTCACAGGATTTTTGACTGTTTGTGAGGTAAAATGTTTTCAGTTTTGTTTGAATTCGTTTATATCACATCTGTGACCCCCACTGGAGCTACCGTTGGGCTGCGGATCTGACATATCACGGTACTGTTTGAATAGACTCTGCTGCACGCCGGAGTGTTTTTGTGTGTAACACAATGTAGCGTCAGGTTAGAAAGCGAACGCGAATGGTCATTTACTGTGTCTGTCAGATGTCTGCTTCACTTCTGAGTGGCTTGTTTTACGGTGCTGGGCGGAGCAGAGCGAGTGTATTCAGTTCATTCACGCTCGCTCTGTTCGCGTCAGTGGAAAAAAGCGCTAATGCACAGTCACAAACTGTTTTGAAATATATCGGCCAAACGGAAAGATTTATCGGCCGATGCCGATATCTAAAAAATTCCAAATATCGGCCGATATATCGGCCTCGGCGATATATCGGTCGACCACTAGTTGCCTACACCGAGTTATTCTGTTTTTAAAATTTGCACCCTGTTGACTTCAATGGGGCAAGTACTAAACCTGCTTTTAGCCTCTTAACATCCTTGATGTGTCATTACAAGTGCACAGAAAATGTGAGTGAGTTTATTTAGAGTGAACACGAGTGAGTCTGACTGCAGTAGATGTGAAAGAAATGTATAAAAATGATGTTATTTAAGCCAGCGCACATACCTTTGTTTACATCCTGTTTTTCGGTTGAAGTCCAAAGTAGTCGATTGCAGTTCACACGCATAGGTTTAATACCTATGATCACGCGCGTGAACTCGGCAATCGACTACTTTGGACTTCAACCGAAAAACAGGATGTAAACAAAGGTATTTGCGCTGGCTTAAATAACATCATTTTTATACATATCTTTCACATCTACTGCAGTCAGACTCACTCGTGTTCACTCAGAAGGAATCACTCACATTTTCTGTGCACTTGTAATGACACATCAAGGATGTTAAGAGGCTAAAAGCAGGTTTAGTACTTGCCCCATTGAAGTCAACAGGGTGCAAATTTTAAAAATAGAATAACTCGGTGTAGGCAACACCGATTTTTGTCGTTGTTCTCTGTACTGACAGCACTCCAAATGTACAAAAAAATGAGCTCAATGTTAAAATTGACCGGAGTTCTCCTTTAACTGAACTCTTGAGCACTTTTGTGTCTTTTCAAGCAAATTCAAATCAGGCTGCTCTAATCTTTAGGCCTAATCAAGGCTTTCTGAGTTTTGTAGATAGAAAAGTGTCCATATGAATTCATAAGTATGCTCTTTTTATCTTTCTGCCATTTGAAAAGACAAATCCCCTCAGAATATTCATGCCTAATCAGAACAGAATAATAAGCGAGCGCAATTGTATTGAAGGGGCCATTTAAACTTTTACTTTTCTCCTTATGTAATTACTCTCTTTGGTAGAGATACTGCGTCTACCTTATCTGCCCCCCACCCTTCTCTCTCTATTACACCCTGTCACCTATTATATTTTCCATTTCATCTCTCATTTAGATACAGAGCCCTCTGTGAAAGTTCTTTATCTTTGACGTCAGTGGCTCAGACTCATCCTGTTGCACTCCTCTCTTACCACCACATTGTTTCTAGAGGAATTTAGATAACGCAAAAGCAATCAAGAATGCATTTAATCATTGTGGATTACCACTGATTCGTACTTTGTTTAAAGCAAGTTCATAACGTCATTTAATATCTGTGCTTTGAATGTACTAAAGCAGGTTCTGAATATGTTTGGTTGACATCATTTTGCTTTACTGCATGCTAGTAGACTTTGTTTCGTTACATTGCACTCTAAACTGTGTTATATATTTTTCCTGGCCTATGTTGCTGTAATGTTACATAGGTCTGAACTGTTGATGAATTCAGTTTTCTCTTTGATTATCACAAAATGGAACATAATCATGCATCAGTCTTTTTCATGGTTATTTAGGCTAGCTACAATAATGACACATTTGCAGTATTAATAGATGATCGATGATACTATAATTCCCCCCTAACACTCATTGTTGATAGTCAGTGAGACACTGAAGCATGGCTTTTAGCTGGCAGTCACCTTGAAACTTAGGCTTGCTTTTTGGTAGGCATCGAATCGAATCAGATGTTGTAGGTCGGATCATTGTCTTAGCTTGACCGGTGTTTTAGAAACGAGGTTTTGGCTATAGCCTTGCTCCCTCTTCATCATCGATATCTCGTGCTATCAGACATAAAAATTAACTAGACAATATAAAGAAAACAAAAAGAGTTTAGAGCAAAACACTGTCTGTTAGCTCCAGATTTGCATGTGATTGTGAAATCTAACAGTCTGTCATGGATTTGTAGGTCCCTTATGAACAAATCGCTCCATGCTTGACTGCATTTGAGTGGTCTTCATAAATCCTTTACCGTTGCTGCTCTTATAAATTCAGTCACTTTGGAGATCAATTATTTTTGCTAGGGATGATGATGATCACACCTGCCATCACGGCTCTCTGCATGTTGTATTTTCAGTGAACCGATTCAGTGTCAAGCAACAAGTTGAGTGATTCTGATTAACTCTTATGCCCAAGTCTTCTCCCAGATACCCCAGATGCTTTATGGGCCAATAAGCCTTCCAGAGTGTTTAAAATAGGCTTGTCATGAATAGGTTTGATAGGATCTTTAGATACACTACAGTTCCTGTTACATTTGCATAAGAACTTGTTTGTAGCACATCACCTTTTCCTCCTAAGGTCTGTTTTACAGTGAACATACAGTTGTTACATAGGTTAAGTGAAAATGATTTCTAGGTTACTAGTGCAGAATATTTGTTGAAATATTGCCAAACCCAATCCACCTTATTTTTCACTTAAGTGTGGGTTGGCCAATTGTTGATTGAATGTGTCTGGCTTCCAGTTATTTTTAGCTGTTCGAAACAGCTTGTTATGCTCCTTGATATTGCAAACTGGATGGCTGAACTTAGCATTGGGCTTGACTTAGCTGCAGCCCATGGGCCCTGCCCAGTACGGGGCTGTTTATGTTCGTTTCATTTGTTCAGTTATATGCAAGTCAGAAATTGTTAGCCGCATTTCCACTGTCGGGCCATTGTGCGCCAGGGCAATAAACGGGCCAGCCGTGGCTAAAACCCTCCAACTGAGAACTTCGAGGCCATAATCAAACGCTGTAAACTGGTATCTAACATTATTTCACATAGCCTAGAAGTGCACATTAGCTGGGTTTTAGATTTGTGGTAAACTTTTACGATATTTTCTAAATGTCGATAAAAAACTATTGCGAAATGACAGCGTTTGTTATGCGACTAAAATATAATATTTTTCCTCTTGTGATAAGTCATTTAAAAAAAATCATGGCAATGGATGTTAGTATGTTTAAGTTTATCGCAGCCACTGCACTAGCCATTATTTTTAATCAAAGGACACGTAGGCGTTTTTACTTTTTATCCAAACATTAATGGAAAGGAAAGCCCCTTATACTTGGGACCGGCACTAAGCACAAAGCATGGTAAAAATTAGCTCAGCACCGAAACGGAAACTCTTTTTGCTATATAGAGGCTTGCTTGTGTGGGCAGTGTGAACTCTCTAACCTATTAATATGGATACTAAAATAAATATGAGCTGCTTTTGCGTGTGGCATGTAACCAGCCTAAGTTCCTCTCAGCACCTGGCTGACTCTACTACAACATGTGGGTCTCTGAAGTGTTGAGAGGTAGCAGGAACTCTCTATCTGCCATATGGGTTTACTTGGGTTTCTTTATTTTCCTTATTTTGTTTCCTTTACCCATTCTATAGTGCTCACAGTAAGCACCTGTTCAGAGTCTTTGAAAGCGCCGACCATTGAGCTTTTTTGGGATTTTTCTTTTTTCATTGGAAAAATGCTTTTGTTTTTGCCCATAGCTTTTTGTCTAAAGTACCCTTGTGTTTGGCCATGAAACTTATGTTCTCTGTTGTTTATACCTTAAATGCCTTTTTCTCAATCAATGAATGTCATCAAGTGATTGAGTGATATTCTACCCTCATTAGTCAGTCCAAATATGCTTATTTGTGGATCTGGGAAAGGCTGATAGTGCCTTCCATCTTTGTACTAAATGGGACGTCTTTCTGTCCTGAAGTGAATGCATTGTCTAGCTATTGCATGATTTCTTAATTTAAACAACTGCATATGCTGTATCCCTTAATGAGAACTGGTCATGAATGTGACATTTTTGTTCCATGCACCCTTTTGCATTTTTTGAGAGGAACTTAGAGAGCACTAGAGGAATTATATTTAAAGTCATTCTCTTTTTTTTTTTTTTTTTTTTTTCATTGCTTTAGTTTGATTCATTTCAATTGACGTCATAATTCCTACTTTGGAAAACCACTTATGGGAACTGTCACATGACCAGTGCTCATGTCTCAAGACTATGGGAATATGGGATTAGCTGGCAGTGATCTGTTTTTGAAGTGCTAAGTCTGTTGGATTGATTAACAAGAAAATTGCAGGAGAGTGCTGGGGAGGTGTAACCAGCTGGTTAGTTTAGCTTATTTGTGATCTTTCTTTCCAAACATAATGCAATATGCATTAAAGCCTTGGGGCTCATCTGTACTTCCTATGAAAGGAACAATGCTACAGTTTTCCACCTCTTGTTGGTTAAATTGCAATCAATCAGCAGCCATTAATCAACAGCTCAAGGTGGAAAAATTATGCTGGGCCTATTTAGCTTTTTGACTTCAGGCAATGAAATGATGTGTGAAAAATGGAGCTAAAAAAGCTACCCAACTCTAAATCATTAGCTGCTTTTCCACCGTTGGGCCAAACCGTTCTCATTGCTTAAACATTCCATTCCATGTCAAACCGGCCCAGCCGATACCGATATGTTTTCATTTTCCACTGTGGGGCTGATAACGGAGCTTTTTGGAATGCAAATGCATCAGTTTACAGACGATAGAAGATGTAAATGGTGACCGCGTTATGGAGGATAATCAGATATTTCTTTTAATTTAATTATTCATTTGTGTTTACGTCATTTAAATAGTGCGCTTAGCCAGCTAGAGAGAAACTGGTAGCCACTAGCCAGGCAACAGACAAGTGACCAATCCTTTCTTTTAGATTTATTTTTGGGCTTTTTGCCTTTTATTGGATAGGACAGCTAGACCGGAAGCAAGGTGAGAGAGAGCGGGGGGGATGGGATCGGGAAAGGTCCACGAGCCGGGACTCAAACTCGGTTTGCCCGAAGCACAACGGCGCTACATGCCGGCGCACTTGCCAACAAGGCTATCGGCACCGTCAAGTGACCAATCCTGAGTGGTGACGTCACTACACGCATTCTTCCAGCACGGTTAGCCAACCATGCTGATAATTCCGAGCCGAGAACGTACCAACTTCGGTACCAAGTCGGTACTGAAATTTAAATATTGTGACGCTTTGAGCGCTGTTGAGCGTAATTGTAAACACCTCTGATTGGCCATTGTGTTCACGTGCTCATCGGATATGTCTGTGATTGGTTTCAAGGATCCACGCATGGGAGCATTTGAGAGCACACGGAAGTATTAAAAGTGTTTGAAAGTGTTTTTAAAAATGGGATCAACAACAATCAACAATAATCCCCAATATCTGCATTCTGCTCAGAATCTCTGCTTCAAAATTAAAGCCTTTTCACTTCGAACAGATACAGCATCTGCATTAAAGATGAAATGTTTTGTGTGTATGTGTGTGTGGGTGCATTCGGTTTAGAAATCTGGCCAGCTTCCCTCATCTTGTTTTCAAGATGGCTTGCTACACAGCACAACAGCAAGTGACGGATTTGTTACTGTCGTCCAACAGCATCCTTTCTACCACCGTCCCTCTGTGAAGCTGTTTCTGTAGCTGGAATGACTGTTCAGCAGGCACTCTCCCTTTAGGCTGCTGTCACTATGAAAGGACACTTTTTCGATGTGAAGTTTGGGTTTGTAAGAAGCTTAAGGGGCAGCGCGTGGTGCTTGCATTTCGCCTCTGCGGAGGAGGACACGGATAATTACTCTAATGTGTAGAGTGTTGAAACAGCTGTGAATGTTATCACAACACAGAATTCTGATGAGTTTGCACAGTTGTACAGCCATCTCAAAGACGACTTGGATAAGGACTTTTCTTTATCAGCAAATGCATTCCTTGCCATGGCAAGGTTTTCAAAATCCTTCAGTATTAAAAATCAGCAGTTTTTAAAAGTGCTTGATTCTGATTGGTCAATTGCGGCATTCAACAGTCAGATGTTTCCTAGTACTCCCTGTCGTCCATGGCAATGGTGTATATCCGTCTGAGTAACTGAAACTGGCGCTACTTTCACATCTTGCATATGACACCACAACCCTCTACGCACACCTTAGCAATAGAAGGAGCCATTGGCTTTTTAAATATCTGAACGTACACTTAACATCAGTCGATCAAGCATTATATTATGGTGATAATCAAGCACTATTTAATGATAGAACTTCAGTAATTAGAACTAAAACATGTATGAATGCATATTTGTCATATTAACTGAACTTAGGACTGGTGGTGGTGCTTAAGATATTGTTGGTCATTCAGCATTTCTGTAAAAAAAAATAGATTATTAAATACTATATACAACGCACTAAGGATTGATGAGCTGCAGGGTTCATGAATATTAATTACGTTATCAGCATTCAACAGATTTGCTGAAATCAAAATGGGGACGATCGAAATTAATGCCCAATCTCGATTATCGAATCAAAAAATGGAATCGTCGATGCTGCCACGCCCCATATGTCACGTCACCTCGGCTTGCCTGTAATAGGTAAAAACTCCTTTTCTCGAGAATATTGAAGCCTTTATTTTAAAACGCATTGCAGCTGCACAGCGAGAGCATCATAGCTCGTCTGAGCGAGCTGATTGTCTGTGCTGCGGCAACTGCACGAACCTATGGCGAGTTAGCAGTGGCGTGCGGTTCAATGAGAGCGCTTGGCGCCCTGCCAACCTCGAGCGCCTCAAGCGCGGCTGAGGTGTATAAATTGAATTCAGAGAAAACTCGCCAAAGGACTTTAGGTTTAAATCGACTGAAGCGAAGTACCAGATATGAGCGAAATGGCACGGCAAGGCAACGCAGTACTCGTTCCCTTATCTCTAAGGGAACCGAGGTTACGCAAGTAACCAAGTACGTTCCCTTAATAGAACGTTCTCTCGTACTGCGTTGCAAACGCTGCGGGAACCCAATTTAAAACGCTGTGCTATTCGCCTGTGACTGCTCTGAGGAGTCCAGGGAGCCCCGGGACTATAATAGGTAATAGGTTATATTGTTTAAGTTTCCAATTGACTGAAGATATAAGTTATTGTTACATTATGTTGTTAATAAACGTTTTAAATTTGACAATGTAGTGTGTGGTACATTGCGAACAAAGGTCAGATATTATTATATTGCATAAAAGTCTAAAAATGGCATAGCTTGTGCTTTCAAATTTTTTTTTTTAAATCGAGAATCGAATCGAACCGTGACTTTAGAATCGAAAATGTAATCGAATCGAGGATTTGGAGAATCGTGACACCCTTAGGGACGATTATAGGTGAGCGCTAACCAATAAGATTGCCGTTTGCACATTAGTTCCGCCCACTGCCGGAGAATCTGGCATATCTTCTGCTTGTTCTTAAAAGCTGAATAATTCCAAGTGAACCGTTATTTGGATAGGAAAATACAACAAAGAATATAGTTTACACGTAGTCTGTCAATTCTGCATGGTATACAAGACTCTAACTCTCTGCTTCGGTAGGAGAAACACAATGCTCTCAGCAAAGCGATGGTGCTTTGTGCGCCTTCACACAGTTTGTTACATTGAAGTACACTGCGTATCCATTGAGCTGATTTGAAATAGTACAGATCACTTGATGGAGAGCAAAACTCAAGTGCTCAGCGAGTGAAAATTTATCAATGCTAAACTTATACTTAGCCTCTAACACACACACTGGCGAGTGAAATCTAAGAATTTATTTGCCAGTGGCTAATGATAGACATTATTTAGTAACCCAGTGTGAAGATTTAGTAGCATATGCGAGTGATTTGTAGAGGGTTGCACCACTCGTTTAAAAAAAGAAAAGAAAATCCAACTGGCGCCATATTTCATCTCAATTATTAGCTATAGTGAAGATGACCTTAGAATGTAAAAATGTAGTTATCACACAATATCCAACTAGGATGCTTTGGTGGCATTGAATGAAATTAGAATTTGTTGATGCACTGATGCCTAAAAGCATCTAAAACTGCACAATCGATAGAAGCTTTGAAGGTTGAGAGGCAATCAGTCCGCATTCCTTGTCGCCAGGCCCCCGATGCCCTACATAATATAGTGCCCTGCTATTGTGAATAAAACATCTCCCTTTTGTGAGTGCAACAATAGAGCTGGACCCTGAAACTGGATTGTTGGACACTGGCTGTAAAACCTTTTCCCGCTTTTGTGGCCGATTAACAAAACAGTCCCGACCATAGAGGAACCATCAAACTGAACTTCTGGATTCTAAAGGCTTTTAATCAAAAACGGCCTTGAAAGATCAAATCGCATTATTGGAGATTGAGATACTGTTATATCCCTCTTTGGCATTTGGTAAAAATGGCTTACTTTAACCATTATTTCTCTGATATTTTCCAACTTTTTCTTTATGGTTAGTCGGCTCTACTTGCTTCACCCCATACACTGTTTTCTTTCTCATATGTTTCATTAATGTGAGCTTGTCTTTTAAGTCTTTTTTTAATTTCTCTTTTTGCCCTTTTATCAAAATCGGATTGAATGTAAAGGATACATCTGCATTCCCTATTTAATATGCCACCGCTAAGAAGCTTCACGTGATCCTTCAGCCTGCACGCCATGCAGCAGCTCCGTGTCATCCCATGTGCTTCTGAAAGATCTAAGCACAGCCTAATCCAGCTGCACGATTGAACCCAGCAGCCCGTCTGCCTTCTGCCCACCTCAAGCTGTGCCATTCACAGCACACAAGCCAAGAGAACATCCCTGATAAAAAACATAACAAGAAAACAGCATCACGAATGACTTAATCGGACTCATAATGGCACTGCCTGCTTATGCAATAATTCAGAGTTGGATCTTCACAATGCGACAAGTTCAAAAATACAACCAAGTCATTCTCATTTTAGAGAACTGACTAGTTGTTTGCTGTGACATTTTTGAAGTTGAAAAGTAACATCGAGTCACACAGTTAATGTGTTTTCTTCATGATTTCTCATGTCCATCCTTTGCCAGAAGCATAGTTTTCAGTTTTCAGAGATGGTTGATGTGCCATGAGATTGTGAGCTGTTTTTGTGAGATAAATCATCTTTGGAACGACTATCTTTATTACAGGTGTGTCTCGTTGTGTATCATATATCTGTGAAATTGTTGAAGGGTTGACTAGAGGATTTGACCTTTTAGGAGTTTATGGTGTGATATCTCTCTTTCCATGATATTTATCTTAGAAATTACTTGTTTTTGATGTGCTCCAGTACTGTAATTTGAGATTGGCCATTTCAGCACTTTCCAGTCGAACGGGTTGATGATGCCTTTAATCATAGCAGAGAGAGAGAGAGAGAGAGAGAGATATGTTGGTTCCAATGAAGCTGCCATCAGTTCAATGAATGCGTTTTGAACCATGACCTGCTTGTCAGCTCTGTTAAAATATCTAAACATCCTTAAAATGATACATTTATTTGAATCTTGTTTGAGGATATGAATTGAATTATGTTTTTCTTGGTACTTAATTTCTTGTTTGAAGCATAAATATAGCAATGGGGTAAACAACAAGAAAAGCAATTTGCTGGTTGTGTAAGAAAAATGCTTAAGGTATGTCTGATAGGTTTAGTTTTAACTTCTTAGATTAGTTTTGCTTCAAGTAAATATTTCTTATTTTATGGATTTTTAACTGGAAAACAGGACTAAAAAAATAATAATTAAATAAATTAACATTAAGATTTTTGAATGCATTGTTCATCCTGTCTACAGCAAAAAAATAAATAAATAAAAATAATTCTTCTACAGTGGAAATGTGCCCTTGTTTACTAGTTTCATTTCTTTCCTCCCATCAGTCCTCTCTTTTGTGCATGCTGGTTATCTTTATAGCTACTTTTAGTACATCAGCTAAATGAGTATCGTTCTTGTGAATTTTCTAAGTTGCAACATAAATGAATAGAACAGCCATCAACTTTTGCTAGAGTATATTTAGTGTTGATCTTGTGGAGAATTTCAGACAATCAGGATTTAATGCACTATTTAATGCTCTACATGAAAAAACACACATTGTCCTGAGGTTGACCAGTGGGCAGAAACAAGCATATGTCAGCCCTGGGCTTAAAGACACTTATTACAACAGATGTTGTGACTGAGAAATGTAAGGCTTTTGAGTTGTAGCATTTGTGTCTTTTCTGCACAGTATTCAGGGTAAAGAATACTTGACTGCTCTGCACCATGTTTTTTCCCTGGCACATTCTCTTTGGGGTTCAATAAAACATCCATTCTTCCATCCATGCTGGGCAATTTGCATCTCTTCATGAGCACATTTCTTATTCAGAGTTTCGTGAAATCTTCACCTTTTTCTAGCCCATTTTGCCCCTTTTGTCTGCAGTTTGGGATCTCTCAGGGTTTATGTACTGAACAGGTGGTCTTTATGTTGACCCATCTGTCCGAAAGAGAGAGGGCAGCTGTCCTGCAGACGTCGTTTTTATTACCCCTGAGTGTTTTTCTTGCTGTTTTCCTAGTCTGAGAGTTATGTTACGTTACTGCTGGTACTGGGATTCCTGACCTCTTTCCTTATTATTGTTCCAGGGTTTGGGTGTGTTCCTAGGTTAGTGGGACATGCTCTGCACCTGTCTTATCTTCTAAGAAAGTGGCATGTTCACGTAAACTCCACACCTTCAAGGTGCACTTCTTTCTCTTTGACCTTTCAGAGGAAGCCCAGTTTACATGTTTCATAAATTAGGTGAATCTTATGAAAGCTGTCAAGAAAGAAAAAGTGATTTTTTTTTTTGCCTAAAGAATTTTTTCAAATGTTTCAAAAACAATGTCAGTTAAGCACAATATAGCCACAATTCCCACTACCATAATACAATTTCATTTATTTTTACCCACTGGAACAAAAAAAATCTTAAAAGACATGTAAAAAAATATATATTCTAAAAGATTGTTTACTACTATAAGCTACAATTGAGCATCAGGGTAAATGTAATTCTTTTTAGTTATAAAAAATGTTTATACCCTGAATATGTTATCTCCTTAAATGTGTTACCAACATTGACATTAGGGATGCACAATATATCGGCCACCATATTCTGCCAATATCATTTTTAATGTTATCGTTGTCGGCCTGATAAGAAAATTTGTTCGGTATATTAAAGCCGATAATGCATTTTTCCTTCAGCTGAGACACTTCAGATGCGCACTTTTCGCTATGATGGTTTTGAATTGCTTGAAATATGTTTGAAATCTCTTCAAAAAAGGAAAATACAGTTAAGTGCAACATGTCTGTCATATAGGCTACACAAAGTTATAATGAGAACATCATTATAGTTGTGTGATTGGGACATGATGAGACTTTTGTTTTTGTAATCAGGCTCTCAAAAATTATATAAAAATTTGGATTTATATTTATCGGCCAATTTATCGGTCATTGGCTTTCAAATGTAAAGAATTATCGGTTATCAGTATCTGCCAAAATGTTCATATCGGTGCATCCCTAATTGACATACCAGCATTGAAGGTTTTAAAACAGCTAAACATACTTCAGTATTCATTTGTCTTTTTTTCTGCCTGTCTTTGTGTCAATCCTAAACACACTCGCACCAGTGGGAGAAACAGGTGAGCCTCAGTCAACATCAGACAACAGGGCCTTCCCTTTCATTAGGCCGTCAACAGCAGAATGTTCTCACACCTGTCAGCCCTCCCAGAGAGGGTTAATGAAGACTAACAGGGTTTCATGGACAGATGCATAGAATCATCCAGACTATTTACCAGTACATGCTAGTTGTTTTTGTCAGGTGGCCAATATTCTGTCTTCATGATGCATTTTCTTGCACATGATCCGATTACCATTGGTTCAATTAAGATGGTCATTACATCTACCGTCCGTCACACATCTATATGTGTGCTGCTGGTCCTCTGGGACAGTCTAGACTCTAGAGGACAGTGCAGTTTCCCTGCTCCTGCTGGCCAGTGGGAGCACATTAGGAATTTGGTGTAGTTTCATTGCGGCATCCAGTCTGACTGTGTTGTGCTGTCAGAATATTAACCAGCCCTCCCATTTCTACTTCCCTTCTCTTCTTCACCCCCATCCTCCCACCGGCCATGTGCTGAAAGGGCCTCTGGAGTGTTTTCATGGCACGTGGCCAGCCCCGGAGTGAATGTGAAGAATTTCTCCTCTTCTTTCCCTTTTCTCATTTGATCAATGCTCTCTCCGCTGTCCGCGAGGGAATACGGTGCTCGGCGCAGAGCAAAGGAACCCAGCTCAACGCAGCTCGTAATTAATAGGAAGATAATATGATTTAAGAGGAAAAAGACGTTGAAGGGGTTCCTCACGTGGTCTCGACACGTTCTGCTAATCACGAGCCAAGTATTAAAGCGATTTTTGCTCAATAAAGATTTCCCAATATGCTTTATTCTCAATGAAAAGGAGTTGCACAAATGTATGAATGGTCCTCCTGATCATTTTCAGTGTTTGAACTGTGAAATTTTATGACTAGAGGTAGTAGATTTGAATTTTTTTTTTTTCTTTAAACAATCAAGGCCTGTTTTCCACACTTCTTCTCTAAATGAATAGTGATACGAATTTATTTGTTGGTCTATTGTTTGGTCCGGTAAATAAGTGCTTACTATGGCATTGATTAACTAGGTAACATTTGTTAAGTCTGATGAATGGGTTTCTGCAGGCCCGGGGTGGGTAATCGGGAGAATTCCTGGTGGGCCACTTCACTTTTGGGCCGGTCGAGGATTTTTTTTTTTCTTTTCACATTTGTCATGTTAGTTACAGTAGGCTACACACGTTCCGCATTCTGACACCGCAGCGCGCAGCCTCTGCATGGGTTGTACCATGTGAGGGAGTTCTCCCCTCCCCTCCCCTCCCATAGAGTTGGTTGGTTCCATAGCCCGTCTTTTCCAAAACGTTTTCTCAGGTAGACTACTGCGGCCGCGGCACCGCCGGCGCCTACCGATAGCTGGGCCGGCCCTACCGTAACGGTACGCGTCAGGGAGAATGGATGGGAGGATGGATGGGAGGAAGAGACCAGGAGGTATGGAAGCTTGTTTCCGCCACAGAATAAAACATTTTAAAAGATAATTGCGACTTTTTATCTCACAATTGCGAGTTTACACGCAATTTAGTCAGAATTGCGAGCTATAAAGTCAGAATTGCGTGAAATAAAGTCGCAATTGCGAGATATAAAGTCAGAATTGCGTGAAATAAAGTCGCAATTGCGTGTTATAAAGTCAGAATTGCAAGATATAAAGTCAGAATTGCGTGAAATAAAGTCGCAATTGCGTGTTATAAAGTCAGAATTGCAAGATATAAAGTCAGAATTATGTGAAATAAAGTCGCAATTGCTTCTTATAAAGTCTAAGTGAATTATTATTTAACCTTTACATTATTTGTTGAACCATGGTATTAATACAAACTACACAATAGTAAGAGCTGAACTGTTGCTTCATTTATCCAATTTGGAAAAAGTGCTAATTTGGAATTCCACCATGGAAAAAGTGGGCCGGTCTTGGGCCTGAAACTCCCGGGCTGAAAAGTGGCCCCACTCCGGCCCTGGGTTTCTGTCTTGAAGGGGCCATATTTCTATTTCCAGCCACATGTAAGAATAAAACCCTTTAAGATGCGAGTGAGATGGTATAATTTTAAAATCAATTACACACTCCATAGGGTCTTAGAACAAATTGCAAATGTGAATGTGTTCCACTGAGGATTTTTTCCTTTCAGATGGCTTGAAAATGCTCAGGCTGCAGTCTTGCTGAAAACCCCCGAAGCGGACTCTTTGGCTGACTTGAGAGTCTGGGCTGACTTTAAGAGCCGTGCAGCGCACAGCGTGATTAACTACAGCTTGCCCGTTAAAGCCATAGAGTTGTTGAATGACTGGATACATTACTTTTTTCTCTTTAAAACACCCTGCGAAGAACACTTTATATAACGGCTAAACCTTGAAAGTGAAGTACTCTTCATAATGCTTTTTTATGAAGATCAAATTCCACATATTACTGAATATTAATCAAAAAAAATGACAAAGATAAGTCTTCATGCTGACTTTTTGTATTTTATATACTCTCATTCCTAGAAATGGATGATTGACGGTATAATGAACTTATAGCATTAAACCGAGGGAGGCAGTATGGTCTTGAGTGAATGCAGTTTGCAGTGGGTGTTAGCACATGGCCAGGCTGGGGTTACATGGCCGTGGCTGGCTTCTGCTTCGTAATTAAGGTCCTGCAGCCAGTTGGGATTTAATTAAGACAACTGCTGCCAGATCAGTTAGCATTATTGTCAAATGTGCCTTGGATCACACTATATCTTGTCTTATATGATCTTTGTTGCACATGAGGGTATTTGTTCATCCTCTATTTGAGACACTTGAGTGTGCTCAGGATCCGTCAACTAGTTTTAAAGGGTCTATATTCTACACTTTTAGAGCATTTTATTTTTCCAACTGAAATCACTTATAATGTTTAAGGTTTCTTGCACCAGAGTTTAGTTTTACATGACCGTTTCCCATCCTCTCTCTAACCATTAGAATTAAATAGGCTGTTGTACCTAAAAAAAAAAATTTTATTTAAAGAAGTTAATATTTTTTTATTCAGGAAGGATGCACTAAAGATCAAAAGTTTAACGATTAGGGCTGCACGATTAATCGCAATTAACATGGAAATCGTGCTTAAACCGATTTGGATTATTGCTATTATGAAATGGCAAAGGCTGCGATTATTATTATTATTTTTTTTATGAGCAGCTTGTCAGTGAAGCATGGCTCTGTGATCAATAGTAAATGCTGGTCCATCTGAAATCACTGCGAGTTTGAGTTGCTTATAACTTGCATTTGAAAAAGCAACACGCGTCAAACATTTATGAACCTCTTGTCCAACAAAAGACAACATTTAATAAATCAAAGCGTTTCAATCTTCTGTTTATTCAGCTACAGATAGGGATTTCCTTGAATGACGTGCGTGTCTACTTCTGCGGCGGGTCATATTTGGTGTGTCTGCGTGAGAGAGCGGTCTGGCGTTCAGATGAGCAGCATTTACTACTGATCAGCCGCGCTGCACTGACAAGCTGCGCATAAAATAATCGCAGCCTTTGCCATATCGTGTGCGGTTTAATTCCGATTAATCGTGCAGCCCTAGTAAAGATTTTACATTGTTATATGCTGTTCTTTTCAACTTTTTATTTAGCATAGAATCCTGAAAAAATATATCACAGATACCACAAAAATATTGAGCATAACAACTGTTTTCAACATCAATAATAAGAATTGTAATAAAAATCAGCATATTAGAATGATTTCTGAAGGATCATATAATATTGATCCTGAGTTTTGCCTTCTCAGGAATACAATTTTTAAATATTGAAATGGTAAACTGTTATTTTCATTTATATCATATTTCACACTGTTACTGTATTTTTGAAAAAAACAAATGTAGCTTTGAGTATAAGAGACTTCTTGCAAAAACCTTTTTTTTTTAAATTGCGTCTATCTTAAACTTTTAAATGGTAGTGTATGTATAAATGATCTCTGTTAGGATTGGCTAACCACAACAATCTGGCATGGTTCACATTGTCTTTCATCATTACTGAGTGAAGTTTACCTATCATGGAGGTTGTTCTTTTAAGTTTCTTTGTGGTTTTCTGCATGGTTGAAGTGTACTGTGTTGCTTTGGTGCTCAGTATCAGTTTGGTGCCCCCATGACTGATAAGCCTGAAGAAGTGGAAAGTATGCAGTGATTTCTTTTTTTTCTTTTTTTTTTTGGTCCTCTTTGAGTAGCCTCAGTTTACACTGATGAGCTCAACAATCCAGATCACTTAAAGTTCCAGCTTTGAGTGGAATGTGGAGACCCGCACGCATCCAGATCTCTGACTCCAGAGTTATTCTCTGTGAGTGAAAAATGGAGAGCAGGGAGGTTAAGGCAGCTTAAAGGGGATCATGACTCATCACTTGCTGATTGCCATGTTTGGTACCGGAGCGGCTCGCTCTCACCTCCATGTGGACTTGATTACCTCAGTGAAAGCGGGAGAGAAAGACTTGAACACATCTCTGGACTCGGAGGGGTATTAATGAAAACATTATTTCAGTTTGCTTCAGAGTTTATTTTTGGGGAGATGACTGCTCTGCTTTTGTTTTTGTTGTAACTTGCACGTATATTTTATATTTAGTGATTATTATTATTATTATTTGTTTTATAGACTTAGGGAATCCAAATTTAAAAAAGTTATGTTCTGGCTCATCATCAAAATTACACATCATGCCATCGGCTGCTTAGTCTCATTATATTGTTCATTTTATTTATTTACACAAGTCATGTTTAAAATGATTTTGGAATAGAATGCCTGTTTCTCCTAAAAGCTTGAACCATCAGTTGATGTTTACTGGTTAGCGACCGACTCACGTACACAATTTAGTTAAAAATAATAGTGACGTTTTTCTGTGTCATATATGTAGTCTTTATGCTGGACAATGTGTTAAAGAAGGATAGATGATATTGACCTTGTAAATATAAGTGTGGATTCCTGTGTATCTTTTTGTGTCAGATGTTTCCAACGAGGAAATGTAATTCTGGAGATTCTTTTTATGTTCAGTCCCAAATAATTGACTACCCACAATCAATGCAATGTATCAGTTTTGTAATCAAAAACAGTCAATATGCTAATGTGTACTTGGTCAATGAATATTGTGTCCTGAGTTAATTGGACAAGTATGTCCTCTAAAGCCAACCCAATAGCAGGGCCGTCACCAGAACATATATAATCGTTTTCATAGGGGGGGCAAACTTTTTTTATGATCTGAGAAACAGACCTTCACTAAAACATTAACAACCTGTAATTATAATTACTGAAGTAGACCAAGTTCTATATTAAAACAACAACGCCATAACTACCACAGGTAGTCCAGCCTACAACTACACCAAAACCCATTTGTATTATGCTTATACACTTCATAAACTTGATTCACAAAAGCTCTTCAATACCACCAATAACACAGTAATAATAAAAAACAATACATACCAAATAGCAATAAAAAAATACTTCTGGGGCATATTGAAGTGTACCAAAGACTTTGTGAGTACTCACCATTAAGATGGTGGGTCTCCAAGTGATAGTCATTTATAAATATAATTGTTTCAAGTTCCAATTTTCGGCACATTGAATCTCTTATTTACATAATTGTTTGTTATAATGATAAGATTTGTGAGTGTGCAGAACTTAGAATCCACTCGCTGCTCAAAATGCCGGAGTTTTTGTTCAGTGCTAATTTATACACCTCTGATTGGCCATTGCGTTAAATCAACTGATATGTTTGTGATTGGCTACGTTGTTCAACGCTGCAAAAAAACATGTTGAAAATAGAAACCTTTGATGTTCTCCATTGCGCAAGCCCATACGCACAGGATCGTTTGCCTGATGTTTTGCCTATATGCTATTATTACAGAGTTAACTGATCCTAGACCAGCAGCTATGGCCAGCTTTTCCCTCTAAAAGCAATCAGAAGCAGCAGCAGTTAGTGGTTTGAGTGAGAAAATTGTATTCTAGTCTCAAGTCCGGGTGGTATTTGTAGTATTCATAGGGTCAAGATGGCAGAACTTGACTCATTAATATAGAATTAAATTGATTCTTTGCCACAGGAACTTTCACAATTTTGAGTAATTGAGTTTTTTTTCACATAGTGTGAAGCTTTTGTTGCAGTAATGCCAATTTTACCATTGTTTTGTAATGAACAATGGTTTACATTCTCTAAGTTTAATTTTTTTTTTCAAAAATTGACAATACATTTGTTTATACTGTATTTACTATACTATATTTTACTGAATACTCCAAAAATAGACAGTGCCACATTTTTCTTGTTGCATTTCTAGCAAGAATAGATGTATGACACATACTATTACTCTGATGTAAAATGACGTAAATCATGATATGATTTTGTCATACCTCCTCCTACCCCTACCATCTATTATTGACCCAGCTGTTAGACCTTATCTTTGTCCATGACTTTTCTCTCCTCTGTCCGAAAATTTTCAACATGATATTAAAAGATTTAGGGATTATGGTCTCAGCATCACTGAAGCACTAGATCCAGCTTGTGCCTGTTGAAATCTGCTGGTAAGCCGAGTGACAGAGCACCGAGGGTAACCTGGGTTTTTTTAGTTGACCCAGTCAGGAGCTGAGGCTTCCACAGCCTAGACGAAATTAGTGGTTTTGTTCCCTGTGCTTTGTAAGGGTGTCCTCTTTGATCCAGATATTTTTGCTTGATTCCAACCTTGGTTGCATTAGGTATCATGAACTAACTTTTTACAGCATAAATTTATCTTGGTTCATTTCAAAATAACATTTGTTCATTGTTAAAGGGAAAGTCACCCTAAAATGAAAATGATCACTTACTCACCATCATATTGTTCCAAAACTAACTCCTTAATTCATGTTAGTTCATAATACATTAGCTTAGATTAATTTATAAAACTTAAAATGTTAAGTATTCTGTTAAGTATTATTGTGTATTATGGATTATTTCATGATACCTAATGCGTTAACTGACGTTACCAAATTAAACCTCACTTGTAAAGCGTTTCCAAAGAAGTTATTGGATTATCTATAATAGGCAAATAGCTCTGATGTAAATTTGTGAACGTGGAGAATGTGCTTCATTTTCTTTTTGAATATTTAACTGATTCCATGTAACAGCAGCTCTCTGTGTTTCGATATAGAAAGGAAAGTGTATCTGAAAACAGTGTCTAGCGGCTACTTTGGTTGTATAGAGATCAAAATGCTGATGGCCAGGGGCTGATGTAGTATTTCCTGAGAAACTGGGTGTAGAGCTGTATAGTCAGCGCTTTGTCAACAACTAGACACAAGTTTGGCAGCTGCTACAAGAAGGCCACTGCCTGAAGTGTATGTTTCTGCTCAGCAGATCAAAATTACCCTCGATTTGTTTTCTGTCATACTGAATTGTTTATGTTCAGAAATAGTGATCGTTTTTTCAAAGCAGCGCCAGTAAAACCCAGTGTTGTCACCTGCGGTTGGTTGATTGTCACATTATTGTGGGCATTGGTTGCACTTGGTGAGACATTTTTGGCAACATTTCGTGATCTCAAAGACAAAACTGCATTTCACAGTGTGCTTTACCTTCACGTTGTTGTAGCAACACCCTGTCGCTAACAAACACTCCTTGCCACAGATGTTTTTATTTGAGAATTCAGATCAAATCCATCCAGACTACATGCTTGAATTATTGTATTGCTCCTCAGTTCCTCAATAACAACATGCAGGCCCTCACTGCGGTTGCTATATGGGATTCCACCCATTTACTTGCTATGTGAAACACCACAAAAACTCTCAACTGTTCCAAACCAGAGGTGGAGAAAATAATTTTGGCTGTCCGTCTGAATGTTGCGACCAAGTTCCAGATAGTCTGAGAACAGCAAAAGTTTTGTTCTCTTTTCTTTCCAATCCCCTCCAAGTCTATCGGTCCCATCTCTTCAGATGGACGGACGAGGCCAAGTCACCATAGAGACAAGTTCAACAAATGGCCAGGATTGAAAGGTTAGCTTGGAGAAAGATACAGGGTTGTCTGCATTTTAAGGGATCTATTTAATAGTGGCCCTCTGTTTGGATCCCAGCTCATTCAGATTTGCAGTTTGGTTTCAGTGGCCTGTGCGTTCTCTTTCGAGGATAGGATTTCACTGCAGAGCTCCTCACCATGGTAACTTTAGAAAAGCCTCCACGGATTGAAGGACTAACCCCTTGTCTGCCAGTTACATCACTACGACATGTACTGAAGTTGCTTGCTTGAGTGGAAATAGACCTTAAGGGTTGAGTTCAGGGTGTTTAGCCTCTTGTTCCTTGCCACTTGGAACATTTGAAAGCAGAAGTGAATACTGTGCACTAAAGAACGCCGTTTAAATTCCAAATCAATTCCTGAATGTGAATTGCGATTTAGCAAAATGAATAATTGCAATTTGAATGTATGTTTATGATGAATTACAAATAATTCAGATTTTCATTCAAATCAATAATTCATACAATAAAAAAAAAATGCTGGGTTGTTTCAACCGATGTTTGGGTCAAATATGGACAAACCCAACCATTGGTTTAAATTTTGAAACGGTTGAGTTAGTCCATATTTGTCTCAAACACGGATTGAAACAACTATTACAGCAATTATTTTTGCGTGTGGGTAATTCATAAAATTCAAAATAATTTTAGAAATTTATAAAACTTATACTAAAAAATTAACCAGAAAAGCGATTAAAAAGAGAAAAGAGTTGAATGTGGGCTTGACAAAGCTTGGTTTAAAAGATTTAAAACCTTTACATTTTTAAAGAATGAACAAACGAACGAACGCTTATTTCCCAGAATGCATTACTTGCAGTTTGTATTACAATAGACCTTACTCAGTGTAGCACCATATTTAATTTGTTACAGGAATGAAAACAAGGCTGTGAGGGATAGAAATGCAGTGTTCAATGGATTGTACTGTTGTTTGACAACACACTTATTGTTCAGCTGATGAAACGTCTTTCCCAAAAATCTTTCATTTGACAAAAAGTTATTGAAAATTGTGGGTGACTAACCTGACTAAGGTCCAGTAAATTCCTCTTTCTGTCATTCCAGTTCAACTTCCTGTGAAGTGTGGACAATTCAATTCAGATTCCAAATAATATTTGAAAGGGAGCCAATTGACCGTTCGCAAAGACCCGCCTCCTTTAGTTGCTGTTGCTATGTCCGACAAGCCATGTTGCTCTCACGCCACACCATGTTCTCACGCAGTGAAAAATACATTGCAGAGCAAAGAGGACTCTGACAATGCGCTGACAGACAGGACAGAGTTAATTTATAGCATCAAATAAACATGAATGAACATCAGAAGTAATGTTGTTTCAACCGTGGAGAGACGTCAGCACCATTTTTTAAAAATCCACCGACGTTAATAAATCTACTAACTCTCCTGACTGCTTTGTCGGACAAAAATGGCGGATTCGGCGGATGGCGGATTATCATTGGTCAGATCGCCTGTAAATCAAACTCCCTGCGAAGAGTGAATTGTAAACATTGAGCAGGAGCATGTTGATATGAAATACGAATCCTGAAACCTATTAAAGTTGAATTCATCGTAATGCTGCATTTATTTCAAAGCCTGTGGTTTGTAGCCCTCTTGTGAGCTTCATGGAAGCATAGCTTTTTAACTACCAGTCATCATTCATGCTTGTTAGACTTCTATCATCCCATCTGGGTTTGATTTTAATGGACAGTAAATGAACTGTCACTGCTCCACTGCCCCAGTTGGGAAACGAATGAGAGACGTAGGGCTAAAGAGAAAAAAAAAAGTCAGTGAGCTCACGACACCCTTCAGTCAGCAGGTTTATTTTGGGGAGAGGGGACATTCTTGAGGGGACTGCCCAGCAGGACCGATTTAACCCTGAGGGAGGGGTCCTAACGGCAAAGCTTGTCCCGGCTTCGTCTCGGAGTCCCACAGACCCGTCAGGAGGCTGACAGCTTCGAGGACACCTCGGGCTCAGAGGAATCTGGAAACTTTAGAGAAGGACAGTAGTAAGCAGACTCCTTGCGGGTGGAGGATTGGAACACGCAGCGATGACACGTGACGTGTAAGTCTCCTAGAAAGTGGTCAGTTGAGGCCTTCGGTCTAGTGGACATGTAGAGTTTTTTTGTAAATGAATTCTGGATATTTCTGTATCATGAACATGTGGAAAAGTAATCGTACTTGATGCCTTTCCTGATAGCTAATCTTGGTGTTCTCTGGTGTCCGAGTAAAAATAGAGACTATAAAGTGTACCCTTTGGCTTTTGCTGATTAGGTTTTAACTTGAAGTGGATTGGGGTTATCGCAACAAAGTGAATATTAAACTCAACCACCTTATGTTAAATTTAGGATGAACGCAGTGACCAACTGAATTATTTTGAGCTTAGAGAAGGACGTAAACCACCAAAATAGAGAGCACTTATCAAAGTGTGACATGGTTAGAGTAGCTTGTACAGTAAAGACAGTATAATACTTGATCATGATCAATACATTTTTTTTTATATTTTTAACATTAATTAGAAATCATAAATTAAGTTCATGTTAAGTAACAAATACTATATATACTGAACCTGTTTTTAGCTTCTGAATTGCGTCATTTTTATGATGTTTGTTGTTGCATTTAAAGTATAAAGTGTCGCTTCACTTTATTATTATTTTTTTCCCCTTAAGCAGTGATGCAGTTTTGTTTTGAAATATTATTCATGTTTTGTCTAATGAAAGCCGTGTTGGTGTATCCAGGCATGTTCTATTTTTGTAGAAATTAATATAAACCTTTCTCACTAGATATTGTGAGTAATGTGTTAGTTCACAGGTATCATGAATCAATGGATTCTAATAGTCATTGTGGTTTGCTTTCTCCCCACACAGCCAGCTGGGTTTTGATGTTTTTGCTGAACTATACTCCTGTGTTAAACAATAAATTAGCAACTCACCAGCATGTGCATATATCTTTAGCAGATGGGGAATGATGTGGCTTTTTTTTTTTTCTCTCTCTCTCTCTCCAGTTTCTATGTAAATTAGCTCAGCAGTGTAGTCAGGGACAGGTTTTATGTATACAGTACAAAACAGTTTATTCAGAATCAGAATCACAATATTTTGTGATGTGTAGCTTTTTTTTCTTGTCACTTTTGCCTTTTTATCACTAGGGGTACTAAGAGACTATTTTCTGTAAAGCTGCTTTGAAGCAATGTGCATTGTGAAAAGCACTGTACAAATATACCTGACTTGTTTCTTTCAAGTCACCTCTGTCAAAGTGGTTTCTGTAAGACAAGTCTCACAGGTCTGATATTTACAAGTGTTTACAATTCCCTTGATGGTTTTGTTTGGTGTGTTGTGTAGGTGCACCTGCAGAGTAAAAAAAAAAAAAAGATTTATGAGTATTTTTCCATCTGTTGTGTTAGTTAAAACTTGCATATTTTTTTTTCTTTTACCTACAGAGGAGCACCATGTGTGTCCATTTCTAAAATCTGTTACTGACTTGTCATTTATTGATTTCTGAATTTGTAGTGGATTGTGCGTTGGAAACATATATAAACACACACATGCATACACTTTTTCTTCATACTTCCTGTATTTGCAAGTGGATGGGAAATCCTGCAATTATTATTTTTTTTACATTTCTTTTATCTGTGTGTTTGAATGTTGACACGATGTGTGCTATTTCGGGAGATTCTTTCTTGGCTTTGTGATATTATATAATGGGATTCAGCTGCATTTTTTTAAATATATGCAAATGAGGGTCTAAATATAAAATCTGTTGGTTTATGCAGTCATAATAGTTTGCTGATCTGATTGAAATGATTGCTGAATAAGTCACCTGGAATCGCTGTATGTGTTTGTTTGGGATATTGACGCTCTGTTTGGGTCTTTGTGTCTGTGCTGCAGTAGATCATTAGCATTACCGTGCTTGTCCTGCTTGGTCTAATCCAGTCTCTTTCTACCCCTCGGCATAGCTCTCAATTAACATCTCTCAACACGTAACCTATCATTATTATTATCATAAGGTTGTAGATGTCATGAACCTTTACACAAGGTAAAACGTGTATTTGAGGCAGAACGGATGAATATGTACAGTGCCGCATTACTTCCCTCCATTTGTTATTCTGAGGATGATGTGTGGTACTGATCTGGGGATTTTTCTGTCTGTCTGCTTCAGAGAGTGCAGAGAACACAAGAGCCCTGTGGCCTTCTGCTGTTCTTTTTGCACATTTGAAGGGCACAGTCATCTTTTTGAAGTGAAAGAATGTGAGCAAAAATCGAAACCAGATTTGTTAAAAACCTTAATAATTATCATCTTTAGTGAATTACGTGTTTACAAACCCAAAATAACAATAAAGCAATACTATATCTTGACTTTCTACCATGCTGGGGTGTGTTTAAAACCATGGTCGCAAGTTCTGTTGTTACCAATAGAGTTCAATGGAACTTGCGACCATAGTTACATAGCAATGCTTTTGGGAAACGTAAACCAGGTCAGCACCCTTTCACTCTTACCCTTTTGTAAGGTTTTGCCTGTAAGTGTTGGTATAAAGAAACTCTGCTGTCAGCACTAGTCAGAAGACTGTTTAGTCTAAGGGCGGATGAGTCGTATCCTCACCACTTCAGATGTTTAATGGTCTTTTTACTGCTCGGGGTAATACTGTTGTATTAAGTTCATTTGAAAATAGTTATAAATCAAGTCCAAAAAGTATCATGTAAAGCAATACAGTGATTCTTGATGGGTTTTATTGTCACTTAATGCTTGATGCCTATTGTAGCATTTAGTTTTTCTTGTGACATTGAGATGGTTTGAGTTTTGTTTGGGATCCTGCTTGGAGCCAGACACTAGCAGTCAGTCTGTCTGTCTGCTGTCACATGTATTAGAATATAGCAGCATGCTGGGAGGTTGTTGCTAGGGGCAGGATAGAGCGCTTGCATATGTAAAGGTAAAGTAATTCGCATGGTTTTGCATTTCAGCTTTGAGCGGCTCAAGATTTGGATCACAATTCGAGGTGTAAAAATAAATCGATTCATAACGCATCTGCTAAAAATGAAGTAAGATTGAATTTTCAATTATAATTACTACATTAATACCCAAAGTATTTACATTAATTATCTTTATTATATTTTTGATTGCAAATTTTTACTCAGTCCAGATTTCCAATAAAAAAAAATGTATTGGCACAATATTATGAATTTTACTAAAACTATTGATTTGGATCAAATCAAGTTGACCAAGTTTCAGATTTCATGGTGCATTTAGTAAGGGCTACATGATAATCATCAAATCGTTCACTTAATAGGCCTGTAGGTGGCGTATGGACTTTATTTTTATATTTAAAGGGGTGGTTGATTATGATTTCACTTTTCTAACTTTAGTTAGTGTGTAATGTTGCTGTTTGAGCATAAACAACATTTGCAAAGTTACAACGCTCAAAGCAAAGGAAGATATTTGCTTTTAAAGAAAAGAACTACAACAAACGGCTGGTACTAGAGACTACACGACATTCCTCTCGGGTTAGTGACATCACTAACCCTAGAATTTACATAAACCCCGCCCCCGGGAACACGCAGTCCATGTTGAGAAGAGGAAAAGTTGTTGTATAAGAGTACATTTGTGAGTCAGCTCAAACTTTAGCATCCATCTTTTCACATGCAATAGAAAGTCACTCTGTGTGCATCTCACAACAGTTCATATATGAGCAATTTAAAGATTTATCATGACAGAATATCCTAATTGAAGATAGTTAACTCCACATCAGCAACATAAATTCATCAACTAACCATTCAGAGACGTCCTGTTGCATTCTACATGTTGTCACTTCTTCTTGAGTCTCTCCATCCTTATCTGACTCCGTTTAACATTAAAGGCAGAACAGTTTCTGTCATTTTAGTGTGTCTGCGTGAGGTAATAGCAGCTGCTAACAGACACAAGCTATTGAAACCCCGTCCTCTGCAGCAGCTCATTTGCATTTAAAGGGCCAGGCACAAAACGGTGCGTTTTTGCAAACCCTCAAAAAGTGACAACTTTAACTTGCTATATAAAAATATCTTCACACACACACTCTGGGGACATCATAGATATATTTTACATCTTGTGAAAAGGGCATTATACCACCCCTTTAACCAACTATGAGAGTTTCATCAAACGGAAAATCAATACAAAAACAGTGGCTCCTACTCTTAATTCCAAATGTATTTTTTTTTTACTTTCTATTGTAGCACAGAGGTTGCATAAGTGCATTTGTTTACCAACCATGATCGCTAACAATATGGTCGAGATTCATGTTTGGATTTATTACAGTTCACTCGCAGATTCAGTAGCAGCAAATCGCAGATGCGGCCTCATGAAGGAACGCAGACTGGCTGTATGACACTTTCATTTGAGCAGAATTTCACAATAGACATCAATAAATTTCAACATACTGTTTGACACTTTATATTCAACAATATTATGGATCTGATTGTACTGATGCTGTTGTATGAGAGCTGAAATGAGCTGGACGATAACATCATTTTTTGCAGAACTGCTTTATAGATGAAATTAACTAATTTAATAAATGCTCTTTACAACAGAACTGAACACTGAACTGAACTGCATCATTTTCCTGCTATCACTGTAAAGCTGCTTTGAAACGATCTGTTTTGTATAAAATGCTATATAAATAAAGGTGACTTGACTTGACTTGTCAGATCATAAGCGCTTTTTTGCAGCTCAGAGAGATCAGAGCGTGTGTGTATGGTTGCCTGGTTGGGGAAGATAAAATAAAACACTGGACGGAAAACGTATCCTTTTAAGAGAAAAGCTCTGTTTGGAGGATTTATGCTCTTGACGTCTGGCAACCCCAAGCAGGAAAGATGGAGGCTCGTTACCAATGCAAGATAATGGAAATGTCAAATGTTTTCAGGACAAATAACCACCGGGCCCATATCACAACGATTATTTGTAATTAATCGAGAGAAGCAGATCATTGTTATCACAATTAAAATATAATTAATCATGCAGCTCTAGAATCTAGTCATTTGTCTGAGCAAATATTTACCCCAAATCACAATATAGTAGGATCTAATTTATAGACTTGACTGTGGGTTCTCATATTCTCAGATAAAAGGAACATTATTTTGGAGCTTTTTTTAAATGGCCATATTTAAGTTAACCAATGCAGTTATATGATGTGACAAGTGACTTGTATTCTTGTGGAATACGGGTTAAACAGAAAGGGACAAGCCCAGACTGGTTCTATGGTGGTGGTGTCAGTGCCTGCAGAGGCATAAAGCTCGAAACGGCGGTGCCAGGCCTCCCGTGGACATGTGGTTTATAAGCAGAGGTGTTGCATGCATCCTCCCATGCACCATGTGTTCCGCCGACGCCGACTCAAGGTTTCACACTCTCAGCCTGACCCGACTGCGCCGCCCACTCACGGGAACCTGGTGCTTCCAGGTGGCTCTCTCATCGCCTGACAAGTCTGGGATGTTGCACGCCAACTACAGTCTACGTGAGATTCGAAAGGTCTACGTTTGCTGTTGAAGTGTTCGTAGCGTATTAGCATACTGCTCTCAGGTCCAGAGTAGCTAATTGATTCCTGCGTTGTTACGCTGCTTTCAAAACGGAAGAGTCTGTGACTGTGCTTGACTTGCACATTTGCTGGAGTGCGATAACACTCAATGGTCTGAAAACAGTTGTGGCTTTTCCATTGATGAAATGGAAAAGGAGAGCGAACATTTTCTGCTTTCAGCAAGTGTGAAATCCAACCCAACAATTTGTAAAATTTGCCAGCATGGAGCTCAGGCAGTATACTCCCAATTTTTGTATTCTAGCTAGACTGTGGCCACATACAAGAGTAACAACTGCATTTAAATATGGCAGTGAATCCCCTAAATGTAAGCCGCGTCTGACAGCACGCAAATACTGAATTGAGCTCTCTTTCACGTCGTCTTCTGCTTGAACGGACAATTTCACACAAAATTATGTCAAAATGACCGACTTGGCGAGTATCCTAGTAAACATAGTCGGTTTTTTGTTAAGTGAACACAAACCGTCGAGTGATAAAACGCATGTGTACGGTATCAGTATATTGGATCCCCATGTTATACCTTAAAGTGACAGCAGCCTAATATTCCTGCTACTGTCTGTTTTTAATGTTAATAGACTCACTGCAAAAATATCACTTCACAGAATAACTTTAATAAGGATTCATCTATATTTAATTTATACAGTGCAGACTATGCAGTGACATTTTTATTTTATTTAATTTTTTTATGTTTGATTACTTTATTCAATTTCTGTACATAATCTACCTAATATGAATCTAACTATTGCTAGATCTACCTGAAAAACCTGTTTCATTTGTATCTTTGTTCTATTGTGTTTATTTGTGCTCTTGCTTGTAGTTTATGTTCTTATTTTATTAGACTGTTTACTTTAATAGTTTTTGAAATTTATATTTTATATTTAATATTACATTTATGTAGATTTTTTTTTCATTTGCATTGTTCTTGCATTTCATGCAAAAAGTCTGGCGAGTAAGATACATTTACCAGCCAATGCGACTTGAGCTTCAGTGCATCCGTAGAGGGTTGTTCATTGAGCACTCTGTTGCAGTGTTGCCATGTCTACTAATTATAAGCATTTTGGCCTTTTTGTTTGGGTTTGGCTCATAAAGCAATCAAGTTATTAAAGTGAGCAGGTGCGGGTCACAATATTTTGGTCTTATTGACAATATAAAGCATTTAGATTTATTTAGTTTTATTCTGGGCTTGTTTTTGATCACTGTTTATTTTTGCAAGATCTGGCAATCTACCTCTTTTCCTGTGATTTTTCTTGCAATCACTCTGTATACACATAGAAATTTTGTAAATGCTGTAGACTACCTGAATTTTAGTTAATTAGGTTGTAGAATGCAGTTGTCACTAATTACTGAACTGTGTGTGGACAAAACAGTATTATGCACTAAAAGGTGAATTTAACAATCAAATGTTGTTATTATTATTAAATATTGCATTAGTGTTATATTAGCATTTTGTGGTGTTGAAATGATGATGATAAAAATGATAATAAAATTAAATAATTAGTATAATATTTATAGTATAATATTACTATATTTAGTATAATAGTATAATATTTGCAGTATAATATTTGCATATTTGCTGTGGCAATTGGTTTGAAATTTCACTGGTTTTGACTATTAAAAGTTTGGTATATTGACAGCCCTATTGAGAAGCGCCAAAGTCATATTGATTGCTCTTGCTGTCAACCCGTCCCTGTCAGTGATTGTTGATTTGGGTGGGTCCTTGACCGGTGCTGCCCTCGTCAGCGCCTGAGTGATTAATTGCCAAGTTTACAGACTGGACGCTCGGAGCGTGACCGTGCATTATGATCAGGCGTCTGCGCGCTGAACCCCACCCTCAAAAATGACAAGGCCCTTCTTTTGCACCTGACCTGTCACTCACACCCATCTGTTCCTGTGGAGACAAGCCAGACAATCACAAACCACAGGATCTGTGCCATGCACCAAACCACATGATCCCAGAGTGCATCTGTCACATGTTTCCCTGTTTTACTGCTCGGAGATCATGCTTTCAAATACGTAAATAATTGAATTGATTTGGCTTTATTGCTCTCTTCAGCTCGGTGGCACTGTTGTAAGTATCATGTTGAGCTTTTCCCATTTGAGAAAAGGGTAGCGCACAGCAATTTTGTGTAGATTGATTGCTCATTTTTTGGCCTCTAGCAGTTGGAGCAAAGCTGAATCCAGTGTGCTGGTCAAATCTGTTTTTGAAGGTTCAGTACCTTACAAAATGTTAAATTTAAAGGGATTATATTATATTGTGCCACTGTAAATGTTTTAAACAATAGTGCATCTTTAGTATCAATGTATTGTCTTTCTCTACTGAGTGTCTAAGGCCCAGACTGTATGCAAGTATGTGAACACAGACGTTACTGTCTACACAAGCTTGGTTTTGTGTGTTGTTGCGTTACAAAGGGTATCAGATCATGGTTGTTATATTTCATATATTAGCATAAACCTTTTTCTTCGTTCAGTTTTTTTTTTTTTTAAGGTGCACTACTGTAATGGCAGGATGTAGGGTTGAACAATTAAATCTATTATTTATTAAAAAGAAATCCACAATATCAATAATAAACAGAGTAATTTTTTTATATTTGACCTGCATTAAAACGATCAGATGCGTGTTGCTAAGAACTCAAAGGTCCTCGTGACAAAATGAACTTAAAATTGACAACCTAGTTAAGATAAAATTGACAACTGTTTTCTATTGTATTGTAAAATGTACTTCTCGAAGTAGTAGTAGTAGTAGGATACTACACTGTAAAAAACTTTTATCCCAACTTTTTTATCTTTTGTGAAAACAACTTAGATAATGTGGTTCAGACAACATAATATTTTAAGTTTCTGTTGATTAAACCAATATCCTTCATTGTATTAACTCAATTTTTTAATTTCAATGAACTCAACATTTTAAGGCAATCAGGTAACTAAGTTAAACCAACAATAATTTTTTATCTACTACTACTACTCCTCATAATAATAATAATAATAATAATAATAATAACTAATTTCATTAGACAGCATTTTTGATAATAAATTTGTATTAAATCCTAAAACAGAATCGCGAAAAAATAAAATGCAAAACAAAGAATTTGGGAAAAAATAAAATGGATTTTATAGTGCCCTAAATTAAAAGGTAGCTTACTTTGTAGAGTTTACTTCTTAACAAACATGTTGAATGCTTCGCCATCAGTGGTATGAATACTGTGATTTGAAATTTTTATCATAATATCGCCCAGCCCTGGGCAGTTTTGAAGAGAATCTTTTTTATCAATTTTAAGTCAATATAGTAACTTACCTGAATACTAACACATCTGGTTTAATGACACCAACATCTAATGGCAACTCTAGCATCCCCTTGAGTACTGTCAGCAGGCCAACGTAAGCGCTAAACACTCACATTTACGTATATGCTTAAACTATGTTTGTGACCTGAGAAGTCACTTAAGGCCAAAAATAAGAGTTTCCTTCTTTTTGATGGCAAAGCTACCTCTCAATCATTAAATATTTAGGCTAGCGTTTGAAATGATGTTTACCTCATTCTGCACAGATCACTGCATGCACATGCTGCTTCAAAACAAAGCTTAGCCAGTAAAGATAAATCACTATTGAAACCGAGCAGCACAGAATAAAGAGAGGAGGGTGGGGGTAGGAAAGACCAGAGCGAGGGAGAGAGAAAGGGAGAGAGGCAGGGCGGGAAAAAGCCTGCTCAGTTGAGCAGTATTAACACAGCGTAGCAATTTCATCTTCCCAAACGTGATCTCCTTTAACAACTGTGAGCACTCAAATGCCTGTTGCCAGGTTACCGTCCAGCACTGTGAAAAGCGGGATTGTGTACGCGAGCAGCATGGAGAAGCGCTGCTGACTTGCGCCCATCTCTAAATAATGAATCACCGATGCATTCAGAATAGAGGGAACGCGATGAATAGGCGTGTGTGATCGGGATCGAATCCGCAGCGTCGGAGCCGGGGGAAGCCATGCAGCTCCAGTCTGCAGCACAATGCAAGGTGTCCGGCTTCATACTGAATGAAAGATGCGCCCAGTCTTCGAAAATGGAAGTCCATCGGTACGTACACACACAGGCTTCATGGGTTTGTTTTCCTTTGCAACTGTTGCATCCTTAATGTAGCTCAAATACATTGTTGAAATGCATGTTTAGGTTCACGTCGGTTTACTTTCTACTTCAATATTGCTCTCTGGGATTATGGGTTTAATAAAGCAGTGCTCTATTGTAATTATGGAGGATGTGAGCTGCTTTAGGAAGTGTGGTGGAAAATGTTTTCAGTAAGATTACAGTTTCATTTGCTCTAATAGCTCCCTGTGGAATGGATGGGAGATGCACAAATTGGCCTATAAAACCAGTGGCAGGCTACCAACATTTGTGCACTGCAAATTCGCTCATCAAACATTCATATCCCATCGCACAAATATGGCCCTGCAGACCAAATCAAAGTTCATTTTTTGTCCACATTTTACTGACAAAGGGGTCTCAACCAAGTTAAATTGTTTTCTCACTGCTAATAAGTGCTTACAATTCTTTGAAGGAAAGGTGTTTCCCCATGTTGCCACAATGAATGGGGTGTTTTTATAAACCATGCTGCCATGACTAAGTATCACTTATGACGTTCTTAAGGGGAACCTCCATGCATGCAAAAGGTTTGGTGTGAGAAGTCGCTGTGCGTTCTTTGTGTGTGAATGGGCAGCTCAGTGGAGGCGAAACAGGTCGCTGTCAGCACTCACCTGCTACTTAGTTAACTGCAGTTAAAAGCAAATTGCATTGGTTTGCACAGCATACACGGTAAACATTCTGGAGGTGAGGTGTTGGTGGTAGCTTTTTCTGGAATGAGAAGATTCTTTGAAATTCTTTGTTTTGCTGATGTTTATGTTTTGCAATACTGTGCTGAGGAAAACCAGTAGTGCTGGTCCCGTTTTATGAGTTGGGATTATCATTCTTAAGATTTAGAACACTGTATTGCTTTGTAAACATATACTCCACTTTAAATGCTAAATGTTTATTTCGATTAACACCTTTGCTTTGGCAACACATTCAGTCTATTTTAAATTCCAACATTATATATTAAATATATATATATATATACATTATACATGTATATACACACATGCATGCATACATACATACATACAACATAAAACATACAACACACACACACACACACACACACACACACACACACACACACACACACACACACATTTCAGGTTTCCATGATGCTGTCAAAGGTCACATTAATTGATGTCAGCTTGAGTTCCAGTTTTAATTGGAAAGCTATTGTAAAAGTTCCTCATGATTAAAAAGAGGGAAGTAGTATCTCTTTGACTTCATAATGCCATCCGTCTGGCTTTACTACACAACCACGAACCTCTTGAATTTCCTACATGTCAAACTGTGTGGATTATACCCGACACACTGCTTAGATAAAGATGACAGATGGCAGCTGTCAAAGAGAAAATGTATTTAGGATAGATGTATTTTGCTGATGTTTTTCAGTGACCAGTCAAACAAGGAAAAAAGAAAGAAAGGCATAAATTTGTGCTGCAATAGATATTGGCATGCTGTAAATTGGGTAGAACAGACATTCTCTGAAGTGTTTTGGGCTCTAAAAAGTATTACAACCAGTTCACCAACACATTCTCTGACTGAAAACATTCCAAACTCAAAGGTTTTGTTCGACCTATTTTTAATTTTAGGAAAGTGCTTTGTGGTTTCCTTATTGTGTCTTAGAGGAAAATGTGCCTCTTAATTGAAATTAGAGATGATCACTATATTCTTAAAACAAATGTACCATTTCATAAGATTTTTCTCACAGGCTTTGTCTTTATATTAATGTTTAAAGTTAAATAAATATACAATATAAATATGATATACATTTTATGTTGTATATATTATATTACCATTTCATCTTATTATTCTCAGAATCATTATCTTTATATTAATATTTAAATTACACATTTAAATGTAATGTATTATATATTATACATAACAAATATGATATGATATGTTTTTATTAATTTAATATATTATGTATTGTGTTGTTATAATTGTGTATAATATAAATAAAACATTACTGTGATGTAGGTGTGGGCCGTATACCTGTAGACACGATTAAAGCTTCATTCCGTAACTTTTTTGGGTTAAAAATGATCCAAAATAAATTTGAGCAAGTACATAACCAGCCAGTGTTTAAAACTATCTGCTTGCCTTAGCTCGATTCAAAACGGTAAGCTTGTAATAATGTTTTTAATTCCAGTGGCACTGGTGGATTTCCGCCGGAAATTCGAGCATGTCTTTGCGTCATTACGTCACATCTGTACACATAAAGAAGGTGTCTCTGATAGTAGGCTATATTGTGTGTGAGGATGTTGGAGGTGGAGATTTATAGCCTTTTCTCACAGCACTTGATATAATTAAACTTGATGGCGGATCCAGAAAGGTCCAAACGACAATCACCAGTGACAACTGGAGATTCACCCGTTGTAAAATGCAAAAGACTTCGTTCGGACTTTGGAGTGGCTACAGAAAAAGAGACTGCAACCGGGCCCATGCGAAAACAAGGGTAATATCGGAAGGGCATTCAATGTAGTCACGCAATGCTGATGTTGTTAACATTAAGCATTGTTAGCTCTGTCCGGAGGCTTCCTAAGCTCAGCGATTGAACCGTAAAGACAGTGACGATGACGTTGATTTTACCAAATCGATCTGAGCGCGAGTCGCAACCCGAACCTCCATCGCAAGGACGACTCGAGCAGGACGTTTCTCTGTGACATGCTACTGAGTTTGAGGTACATTATGAGAACCAAAACGTATCTTAATACCAGGTGTAAACATGGCCTGAGGGCCGCACACATAAAGCTGCTGCTCATACAGCATGTGAGTATTGAACTGAGTTTTTTTTTGCCACATAATTGGGCTTGAACAGTACATAGTTGAGTGTAAAAATGCCCATCTTTGCAAGCATCCTCGTAAACACAGTCATTTATGTCTTCAAGGGGTAGTTCAGGATTTTGGACATCGGACCTCATTTCCAAGTTAGCCTGGGTGTTATTTATCAGTGGAGACTGTGGGGATAGACAATAAAGCTTTTGAAATTGAAATTGAAATTGAGACAGTTTTCAACATTTTTCATCCAGTCCTTCCAGTTGCATTGTTCGCCGGTGCTAGGCTAGCGCGAGTCAACGGTATCTGCTAGCCTGCCATTAAAAACAGTTTTACCCACTCCACAGTACACCAAAAGCAAATAAATTATAATGCCAGACTATCAATGTAAATGTCTGTTGAGAGAATAATGTTAGAAATCAAACTTTTCGCATTGCAATAGTTATACTTTGTTCCCTGTATTTATTAGCACAGTCTACAGCAGCGGCAGAGTGATATTAAGTTACCTAGGCAACCGAGAGAGCCGGTCCACATGACAATCACGCAAGTGTATTTACCTGCCGCTGACTCTCATCACTACAGAAGCAGAGTATATTTCACTTAGAAATCAACAAGACATAGGACTATGGCCACGTTTGAAAGCAATGCCAATGTTTCGGACTTTGGAGACGATGAAGACGAGGAATGTGTGTTATTCAACGAACCGTACATGTATGAGCTGGAATACACAGACGAAGAACTAATCGAGATGGATGCTAAAAGGGCAGAAAGAGAAAGAATGTCTGTAGAGACAACAGCAGCTGGAGATGCCGTAGAGAACCGGGACAGAACCGATTGGTGGCTTACCGAATTGTTCTCTTACTACTAGCTTGCTAGACTAGTGGAGTGGGTAAAACAGTTTTTAATGGCAGGCTAGCAGTTACCGTTGACTCGCGCTAGCCTAGCACCGGCGAACTATGCAACTGGAAGGACTGGATGAAAAATATTGAAAACTGTCTCCACTGGTAAATAACACCCAGGCTAACTTGGAAATGAGGTCCGATGTCCAAAATCCTGAACCACCCCTTTAAGTGAACGTAAACGGTTGAAAAAGAAAAGGCATGTGTAACAGTATATTGGATCAGTGCATTTGCTCTTAAAGTGACAACAGCCTAATAAATCTGCTGTCTGTATCATTACTGTTAATTAAACTATAAATCCCTCATTGCTCTTGACTGAATCACTTTTATAACTTTAATAAGGATAAATGTATATTACACACTGACTAAGCAGTGTTTCTTATGCATTTTATTACTTTACACAATTTATGTAGTATTTATTTTTTATAGTGCTTGAAGTTTTTCTGATAGGTCGGTTTCATTTGTGTATTTGTTCTATTGTAGTTTAGTATTGTTGTAGTATTGTTGTAGACTATTTACTTTTCTTTTACTATTTATTGTCTTTGTAAGCTTGAGTTTTTAAAAAAAATTTTTTTACTTGTGCTAGTATTAGTTTTTTTTTGTGATATTGAAATTGGAAATAAGAATTATACAATTTCAATAGTATAATTTTTTTTTGATAATATAAAATCCTTATTTAAAGCAAAAAATAACTAATTTGTGATATACATCTTTATCATGAAATAAAATTTCTTAATGCAGATAATTACCACCCCTACTATGATGTCCAGACAAAAAGATGAAGTCTCAGTTGATTCACTAAAGTCAATGCTACATTTGTCTGTATTTTATAAATATTTGGCACATTTTTGTTTCTGATGGTGCTGACCTTTTTTTTCTTTCAGATTTCATATAGCCCGTTTTGTGTTCGTACTCAAAAATCAGTGAATTAAAACTGTATTAGCAATCTGCTCGCATTGGTTTCTGTCCTTTTTAAGTGTGTTCTTGTCCCCTTGCCAGTGGCTTAAAAGCAGACTCCTCTCACAAATAGCTGCCCATGCAGAGAATGTCACCGGGGCTGTTTATACAGTGATGATGTCTCCCATTGTCCTGCAAAGCATGGCATGAATGAATCTGCACTGGCATCTACCGAAACGGGTGTTCTGCGTGACTCATGGTTTGTGAGTGGAGTGTATTTTTAAGCCAGTTTTTGCAGTTTCTGTGGAGGAGGTGAGGTGTTGGCAGCTCAGGGACTCTCCATCTCGCCTGTGGAAGGAAGCAGTCACTGTCATTAGCTGCAAAGGATCATAGTAAGGGTGAACAATGAACACCAGGCTGAGAGTATTAACGTTCATGTTTTTATATTTTCATATAACTCGAGATAGACTCGGGGATAGACCAGTTTACTGTCTATTTAGCGCTGATCATTCACTCAAGGCTTGTGCTGTAGAGGAAAACAAAAGGCAAGTGAAAGAAGCCTGAATGGCTCTGTACCACCCCCCACCCCCCCATACAGATTTTTTTCACAGTATTATGTAGGAGCTACACATAAAACCCACCCACGTACACAGTGTTGCTAAGGTGATGGCTTTAATTCCTCATTCTATAAAAAGACCAAAAGAGCAAAAACAGCAACGAGGGATTTTGACTTATGAGGATGTCTCTCTCGACACTAGTGTGTAATCACTACAGAGTCTGAAATCTTTTGAATTGGCATGAAGATTGTCACGGATAGTATCCTCCTCAAAATGGAGGAAATTAAATGCACAGGAATACAGATACAAGTGCTAAATTGGTTGACATGCTGCTTCATATAGTGAGTTCGACATCCTCCTCTTCCAAACGCCTCCTATACAGTCATATAGGAAGAGCAAAATTCAGATTTCCTCACCTAGCCTGACTACTCCTCAAAAGCGTTGGCTCATGCTTGTAATTATCTCTGATTGGTCAGATGGCCCAGTGTGTTGTGGTTGGTCGACCACTTACAGCGCGTGTCCGAAATGCTCATTACCATATCTGAATTTCAGTTCCGGAGGCTTCCTAAATCCTCAGCGATTGTACACACTATAAAGACAGTAACGATGTAACATTTGAAGACATAATAATTCAACCTGAACCTGCATTAATTGACACACAATTTTGCTAATAGTGGGCCCACAGATGATTAGCAGAACTATTTAGGTAAGACAGTAATAAGGTGAGATAGGCGGTTAGCCGGAGACGTACAGCTTCACTGGGTGTACAAAAAATAAAAAACAAAAATATGTATTTCGAACACTCAGTAGAAAATATTTACATGAATAATCAATCGTACAGAGTATGATTCAGAGGAGCAAGTTGGTCCAGATAAAGTGGGTACTGTCCATTCTTTAATGGATCGTTTAGCAAATCCCGTGTTGACCTCGCCAAGATTTAAGAATCAATCGTCAGTAAGATGACGGGAACACAAAAAAAGGTTATCCTGCATTTGTATTGCTGTGGTAATTTTAACCACTGACTCTTCACATCCTCACTCTTTGGAAGTGTATACAAAGAGGATTTGCTTTGGCAGTGCAGAAAACAGCGTCTTCTCAACATGCACACAACACGAACCAGCTACAGTGTTTGAGGGCTGGCCAAAGTAGACGACGTTTGTGGGCAGCCAATGAAAACCATAGACTGGCATAATGCAAATTTGTCACGAATGAATGTTACGTAAGAAAGACTGGAATTACTGACGACTAGTTTCGGCAGGTCAGAATCGATTCTTTCTTTTTGGAGACAATAACTTTTTGTCGTGCACTTTGATCTTTAAAACTTTGCAGACCTTCTACATTCCCAAACAACTATATTACACACTGTATGAAAGGGAATATCTGAAAAAGCATAATAGGGGCACTTTAATCAATTGTTTCAAACCTGTATGTTATTTTTTTCCATGGAACACAAAAGGAGAATTTTGAAGAATATTCATCGTTTTTCCATACCATGTTCTTAGTGGAGTGTCACTGAGGACTGCTGAAAATTCAGCTTTGCCATTAAAGGAATAAATAGCATTTTTTTTATGTAGTGTATGTTTTATATATTCTGTTATTTATATCTTATATATGTGTGTATTTTAGTTATATCCTGTCGGGTTCATCATGATCCCCTTTTGCAGACGGTGATCAGGGTTTCAGTTATTTGTCACTGTATGCTGATCTCACCTTGTGGCTGTGAGACGGTATGAATCTCACAGTGGGAGTTGGAGCCTATTTCCATCTCCCTGCTACGCCTACACCATGCCGTGGACCCTCGAGCTCCCTGTGAGCAGTCAGCTCTCAGCCTGAGCCATCTCTGTTACAGGAGTATGGTTTAAAATAGCTCCTGTCTGCTCTTTCTCACGCACCTGTGGCTAGTTGAGTAGGTAAAACGCAGCAGAAGTGTTATTTTAGGAGTCCATGGCCCTCTTAAGGATTTGTAGAATCATTCAAATTAGATATTTAGCCCTTCATGTTGCCATTGATTATTTGGTCCATTTTGCTATTAAACTTGAAGTGTGTAATTTTTTTGTTCTCAGTGTTAAAGTGCGTTCTCGTATACCAGCTTTAATATGCAGAGATAAGTAAGCACAAGTAAACCGTGTGGTGGTAATATCCTTGTCCTTGAACATGATTATATTGGCTCAACCAAAGGCATGAGTTTGGAGTGGGACTACCTGTTTAACTGACCAAAGCAGATGAGGTGATTGTTCAGAAAACCTGTTGGAAAATAAGGCGGGGTATCTATACAGATTTCCAAAATTGATCAATTCTGACTCGCAAATTGATTGAATTTCATTCAATTTCAGATTCCATTTTGGTTCATTTGAGTTTATTTCAGTGTTTCAGATTGATTGATTGATTGATTCAAAACTGTAACTCATCTTTTTGAACTATCTGTTAAAAGAACCAGCTCATAGGAGTCATTGTTTCTGGAATCAGACAGTACTGGGTATTCTGTCTCTTGGGTATCTCTTTTTTCATCAAAAATAATCTGTTCATGAGAGTCATTTGTGAATCGAACTACTTGCCAAGGACCAAAGAGTAGGGCTATACTATAGAAGGCCTTTAATGGGCTCATTTTGTCACAGGGCCCGGGACGTTCCAGTTATCCCCCGAACCTGATGACGACCCAATGTTTCTCCTGCTTTTCCAGCCCTTACTCAGAATTACCACGTGTCATCCATGAAAATACCCTTCTCTCTCACTTAATTGACTTGCTGACCCAAATGTGTGTGCTCTTCAATAACTTGGCTTAACTTGGCTTTCAAAGAGGGCTAAATTGTATCCCTTCTTTGCTGGCTTTAGTTTCTCTTGCAACATTGTCTATGACATTTTAGAGGGCACATTTCCTAGCCATTCAATCTTGAAGATTTACCGTGTTGCATGAAGTTTCAGGAGTTGAGGAGCCATCACACAAGAACAGGGTTCTATTGTGATATTATGGTGGTAACCTTGACTGACACTTTGTTTAACTGTTTGTCTGTATTTCATTCTTTCTTTTTTGATATTCTTTGTGAGAGAATTCAACAATACCTCAGAAATCCCTTGGCCTCTGAGCAGGATTGCTCTGTAGATATCTGGACCTGAGGTCAGTGGTTCCACTTGACTTGTAAGGCGGTTTGAATCCCTGTGTTTGCTAGAGTCTCAGTGGATTTGTAATGTGGCTTAGAGATGGCAGCTTGTTGAGTTATAGTGTTAGACAATTTGAGCTGTGTAAACAAACTAAGTGTTAAAGTGTGAACATGTCTGAGTTGGCCTTCGTGACATGCATGATTCATATTAAACCTTCAGGGCTAGTTCATCATACATTGACACAGATATCAAGATCTATGTTTAATTCACGTAGTGTTTTGCAACTTGTGAATTATAGAACATTAATGCAAATTTGAAATTCCTAAATATGTTTTTATTTTATTTTACTTTTACATAAAAATAAATTCATTTCAACCAAACAGCCATTGTTGCCAGATAAATTATAAATGTTTAATGTCGTTTTATTTAATTAATACAACAAATATTATATTTTCTAGCCTTCAAACAACAGATTATTCAACATTTACCTAATGCATTTTTACTAACACTTTTTAATGCATAAAAATTGCTTCTGTAAACTTTCCTGAGTGATGATGCAAGCATATTGTTGAGTCAGAGCTGATTTATTAAATTAGGTGTGTAAAACTTGTCTGATGACATAACGGCTGAATCAAAAAGCACATTAAAATAATTATGATTTTTTTTTGTGTGGTGTTGTTAGCTCGCAGAATCCGCATCCTTGTTTATAGGTTCAATGCCATTCTCACACATGCTGCAACAAGAATCCCTTTAACTTGTGTAGTTTATTTGTGAATGAGTGTGTTACACAGAAAGAGACAATGGAGCTGTCATTGAGGACGTTACTTTGAGCAGTGTAGAAGGTTGATGATTATTTCTCCTGATGTTGTGGGCGCTGGGTTGCATAATCAGATCTTGGTTTACCATGCTCTTCCCCAGAGCATTTTGCAGGCAGTGCTTGCGCTCGCGTCACTGCAGCCTCAGCACGAAGCCCTCTGATGTCGTATTTTTTAGCTGTTGAGACGTCAAGGCGATGAAGGAATGAAAATGTTTCCTGATTGCATTGCTGCAGTGCTTTGGATGTTTTTTTTGTTTTTTTTTTTAATCAGAGGGTTTTTGATCACACTTTTCATAGTGCTTGTTTACAGCAAATTAAGTCCTTTAAGCTTTAAACAAACAGTTTTTCAGTTTCATTTGTTCCAAATGTCAAACACTTGACATGCAACAGAGATTCAGAGAATTTGCCAATTAATGTTAATATAATTAATATAATTACCATTGTTCACTTGAGCTTTGAAGAGAGACAAATAATATAAGGTTTTAATAATTTTTCAGCTTTATTTTATACTTGAAGCACTGCATACTCACACACCACTAGTTTAGCTTATTTATATTAAACTGCTTTTTTATTTGCATCCAATTCCAGCACAGCGGAGCTTGTTATTTTGACAATTCCCTAAATGGCTTATTAATCCTATGATAGATGAAAAAATGTGAGAATAGATTGCATAGCTGTCATAATTTTGTCTGTGTGCTTTATTCCATCACGTTGTTTTCCTTTCATCACAGAACACTGTGTGCTTGCCTCTGTCTGTCCTTGAGATTTATTTGCACCTCTGAAATGAGATCGAAGGGAAACATTATCTGTTTAAATGTTTTATTGCCAAATCAGAACAACTATATAAACATGAATGGTGGACTGACACTGTTCTTTGTGTAGTCGTACTGTGTGTTTGAAATCCACTGTTCTCCAGGCCTGCTGAAGTGTCAGGTTGAATTTAGGCCCTGCTTACACCTGGTATTAAGATGCGTTTTGGTCGATAGGATCACAAGTAGACGAAGGAGACACACACGTTTACACCTGGGCCCGTATCCCTAAAGATTCTGAGAATCCTCTCAGAGAGCTCCTAACTTAACCTAAAAATTCCTTGCCAGGAGTTTTAGCTTAGAAGTGATTCCAGAACATTTTCAGTGAACTCTGAGCAAGGAATGGATGGAAAATCCTATCTTAGTGAGGAGGTGTGGTTGACCCCGTTGCTAGGTATGAGTCATCATTTCAAAAGCCGTGATTGGTTGATCCTACAAGTTTGATGAAAATGAACTTTTGGTGATAATGAGCAAAGGATGTACCCTCAAATCAATAAACATAATTATACACTCTAATCTTATGCAGACTGTAATTGTAAATAATATTTCACATTCAAGAAAATATCTGGAAAATGAATAGTAAGCTGTAGGGGTTATAGCCTAACATTAGAATCTAAAATATGTGAAAACTTAAGCTCATTACACCCTGTTCAAATAATGATTCGTGTCTTATTTGCTCATATTAATATCCTAGCTGGCATATTTTGTACTTTCACTCCCATATGGACCCCATTGAAAACAAGATGGCCTATCTCAAGGGGCTGTCCTTAAAGGAGAACTCCGGTCAATTTTAACATTGAGCTCATTTTTTTGTACATTTGGAGTGCTGTCAATACAGAGAACAACGACAAAAATCGGTGTTGCCTACACCGAGTTATTCTATTTTTAAAATTTGCACCCTGTTGACTTCAATGGGGCAAGTACTAAACCTGCTTTTAGCCTCTTAACATCCTTGATGTGTCATTACAAGTGCACAGAAAATGTGAGTGATTCCTTCTGAGTGAACACGAGTGAGTCTGACTGCAGTAGATGTGAAAGAAATGTATAAAAATGATGTTATTTAAGCCAGCGCAAATACCTTTGTTTACATCCTGTTTTTCGGTTGAAGTCCAAAGTAGTCGATTGCCGAGTTCACGCGCGTGATCATAGGTATTAAACCTATGCGTGTGAACTCTGCAATCGACTACTTTGGACTTCAACCGAAAAACAGGATGTAAACAAAGGTATTTGCGCTGGCTTAAATAACATCATTTTTATACATTTCTTTCACATCTACTGCAGTCAGACTCACTCGTGTTCACTCAGAAGGAATCACTCACATTTTCTGTGCACTTGTAATGACACATCAAGGATGTTAAGAGGCTAAAAGCAGGTTTAGTACTTGCCCCATTGAAGTCAACAGGGTGCAAATTTTAAAAATAGAATAACTCGGTGTAGGCAACACCGATTTTTGTCGTTGTTCTCTGTATTGACAGCACTCCAAATGTACAAAAAAATGAGCTCAATGTTAAAATTGACCGGAGTTCTCCTTTAATGAAGTAGAAATTGCAACGTTACAACTCAGTGTGGTCTTAACGAGGGTAACACGGCTCAGCTTTTATCAATGTCTGTGATTGCTGGCTGGTCTATTTATGAAGGCTTGTTAAAAAATAAAATAACAAACATGATTCCTGCACGATCCAATCTGTAGCGTCTCAATAATTCCCTGTCATCCAGTGTTTGCAGGACATCTCTCCTGCCTCCTCTGTTGGCCATTTTGTGCAGCTGCTTAGGGGAACTCCTAAGCCACTAAAAGTCCTCTTCCCTGCTCTTAGCAGATCTCGCCTTAGGAGCCCTTTTAAGCGCTAGGAATCTTGAGGAATAGCTTTTATATTAACTGGGATTTTCGTGTCACTTTTAGGGGAAATTCTAAGAAAACGTCATGACTCTGAGAATTTTCTTAGAATTTGGCCGCTAGGAGCCACTTTTTGCACAAAAATTCTTTAGGGATACGGGCCCTGGTCTCTTTTGTCCACTTTTAACCACTAATGTCCCGATTTCTTCGAGGGGAGGGTCTATGGGCATGTAAATGTATGGACTTTTTCAGATCTTTCGATCTAATGGACGAAATAAGTGTGCCTAATTTACATGTGACCACGACTGGAGAAAACAGAAAAACACAATGAGAGCAGCAGCTTTCGTTTCTGCTTTGATAGCCGCAAGACCACGCCGAAATTGGCGAGTTTGTGTTAGAAATCAGGAATGGTGAGAGTACATTGTGCTTGGTACGTTTTTCGTCTTCAAACCAAACTTGGGTCTCCAGCCAAAGTTTAAATCCCATCAGGCTAGCGTGCTTCCCATAATGTTTATGCATGAAGTCAGTAGGCGGAGAGTAGGCGCCTTGTGGCTGTTCGACCACGTGAGCGTTTACACTACAAAAGCAATGCGGTCGAAAGCGTTTTCGACTACCTCTGGAAGTGGTCGAAAGTGGACAAGCTCAAAATGTTTTAGACCCTGTTTACACCTGTATTTAGCATCAGCCACTTGTGATCCAGTAGACCAAAACGCATCTTAATACCAGGTGTAAACAGGGCCTTATTTACAGTAGCAAGATGTGGGTGAAACTATCATTCCCAGGTATCATGAGATCAGCAAATTCCAGCAGTGTGGCCTGCTTCGTCTTTGTTGTTGTCCTGACCCTCATACTGATGCTCTTAATGTTGAGGTCTATGATCTACAGATGAAGCTGGATGATCAGACTGCTGAGTGGAGTGCTGCTTATAACATATAAAATGTATAAATAATAAAAAAATATGATATGGTTAAAAAATAGGTAATTTATCACAAATTGTCACAATTAAAAATGATCACAAAAGTGGCCCATACAGCACAAGCACTATGTTCTAAGACTTAAACCAAAAACAATCATGTTTTATATGATCTCATATGAATATATGATTTATATGATAAAATATGAAATAAAATAAACTGGAATTTTGGGTTGAGTCATTCCTTTGTTTCTATGCAAAAACTGCTTGGGCTAATGATGCAGGATGCAAATGTTTTCTATTAGAATCGTAGGTTTTTGTTGAAAGTTTTTCTTTTTTTCTTTTTATCTGTCATGGCTCCCTCCCATTGACCTGTTCTCCTGTAATAAGCATTTGTTCCCTGACTGTCTGCCATCAATTACACCGTAATATGACATGGAGCACCGCAGAGCCCGCTCGGCCCACTCCTGCTTGCTTCTTCCTTAATTAAAGTGTAGGGATTGGTCTCGGAGGACAATCCTGTTAGATTAGCCCTTATCTACTAGGCGGATGATCCCGGGATCTCATCTCAGTCCCCAGAATGATTTCAGGGAAAAGCAAAACAAAACACTCAACAGTCTGTCGATGTATATTCTGGAGCGCTTTGTCATGATTATTTTACCAGATTAACTTGATTATGTTAGGCATCTGATCTTTCCATCTCCCCAGCAGTCCAAAGTCTTTTGTATGTGATTTTATGTGACATCAGTGCTTGTGAGGACTAAGGTTAGTGTAATCAAGTAGCATGGACATCAGGTTATTGTTGTTAGTTTTACACCGTGCTCTAACCAGGCTGACTAGAGCTACTTGGTGCAGAGAAACCAAGCAACCAAAAGAATGCAAGTGCTTAGGACATGAACACTTCCATAAAATCTAGCTTTCATTTCTCAAGGTTCGTTTTGCAACAAAGTGACAAAAAAAGAAAGATATATTAAGATGCCATTGTCAAGGTTTCTAGAGGATGTAAGCAACCAGAAGTATTTTTTTTTCCAAGGTCAGAGCACTTTTTCTCTTGCTTTCTCACTCTCTCCTTTTGCCACCTGCATTAAAAGTGTTACTTCGATGTGATCACATGACAAGGGAAGGCTTTCAGTGGCTCTTTTGCTATTCTATTAACGCAGTGGGAGTTTGGAAGTTATTGTAAATAATTTAGCGTTATATGCAAGGTAGAGTTGCTCTATAGTGCAAAGTGAGCAGATAGACGGGGGAATTTGATTGGGTGACTGCTTAATGAAAGCGTGGCCTATAAAGGTGTACTGCACTTGAGTGCCAATGCAGGATCACATGACAGATGGTTACTTCACTGTGGTTCAAAGCTTTCTGTGATTGAAAGAACGTTTAACTACTGCAGTCTGCATAGATTTAAGGAATTATTAAATTCTGATGTCTTTTCATTGAATTTAATGCACTGGATCCCATATTTATTGCCACTTTAGATCAGAGGCAGTTCATTTGAGGGAATTTTAACCCTTGAAAAAAACATTGTGAATAGTTTTCCATCATCCAATCATGCATATGTCTCTTTTTTTTCTTCTTTTTCAGTGAGCAGAGTATCTGTCAGGCACGGGCTGCTGTCATGGTATATGACGACGCCAATAAGAAGTGGGTTCCGGCTGGTGGATCCACAGGCTTTAGTCGAGTCCACATCTATCACCACACTGGCAACAACGCCTTCAGAGTAGTGGGCCGTAAAATTCAGGACCACCAGGTAAGAGAAAGGGGAGCTGTGGTCTCCAATGAGTTGAAAATTATTAAATAGCATGATGGATTGACAAATAAATGCTCTTTTCACAGGTAAAGAGGTCAATATTTACCCTTAGTTTTATATAAATCTTAGTTATTTATTTATACTTTTATCTTTAGTTATTTATTCATTCTGAAAAGCTATTTATTTTTATGTATTTATAAATACGTTTATGTATTTATTTATAAATATTTTATTTTAGTTTTATTTATTTATAAATATTTTATAATTTATATGAAATAATTTAATCATTTTGGTCAACATTTCAAACCATTTTTAGGAATTTATGATGCACTTGTGCTGCTTTTTTAATGTAGATATTTGCAATTTTAAAATAGAATGGCTTAAAAGAAAAAAAAGAAACCTAAATTTAATTGGGCTTACATTTTATAATATTTATTTATATTTTATAATTTTATATATTTTATATTTAAAAATTATTTTATAATAATTTTATAATAAGTCCCCCTGTGGTGAAAATCAAGCTTTTAATGTTGTTTATATGTCTGTGTGGTGTTTTTAATATGCTTTCAGACAAACCTTGAGCCAAATTCATGTCAACACCATTGTTGAGTATTTTCTCCTTAAAACTGCAGTGAACCCAAAACGCGTTTTGAAATCGCTGGTGTTTCTGACGTCGTAAACTACCTTGTAACCAAATCACGTCAGCGTGTGATCCTCAACAAGTGGATCTCTGAGCTGGTGTGAGTGAGTGGAGGTGGAGCAAATTTGCACATTCATAGAACCGCGTATGTTAAATGAGGCAATGGTGTAGAGTTACAATCAAACTATTTTAAGGCATTAAGTTGTTTTTGTTTTTTTTTCAAGGAATTTTTTAAAATATCTCATTTTGGTGATCAAAGATGAATTTTAAGGGATATAACTATTATCTATTGGGGGACTTTAACAATACAGTAGGTATTGCTGCAAATTTATTGTGAATATTGTCACAGCTGAAGGGTGTTTTTTAGAATCTAGTCCGATATGAACGTTGCAAAAGCAATCCACATCCAGTGGGTTTAACAGAGTCGTCTGCTTGGCCTTGTTGTCTTCCCCTGCAGAGAGGGCTCTGGTTTCACTGCAGTGCTTTGATGACCCATGACACAGAACACGGGAGGTTTGAGTGGCTCACAGATCAGCGCAGCGTGGTTTAAAGAGAATAACATCTCATGAGAAATGCTCCTGTTCTTGTTGTGATTACAAGAATGTTTTGCTTGGCTACATTTTAAAAAAAATGCTGTTCATTTTTCCTTTTAGTGATTCATTGTTGTATTTAGGGCTGGACGATTTTGGAAAATAATCTAATTGCGATTTTTTTTACCAATATTGCGATTGCGATTTAATATGCGATTATTTTTTAAGCTCTTTATCTTTTCTATTATTCAACAAAAACAAGCAATAAATCATTGTAAAATAGGGAAGGGAATCTTTAGGCACCTCATGAGCCGATACATTTTTTTTCTTTAATTGATCTTATTAATAAAACTTAAAATATTTAATTAGGCTACATAATTATAAGTAGGCCTACTTATAATAATTACACATTAAAAAACTAAATTAATACAATTACATGTTAATAGTTTTAACAAATATAGCTTCAAAACAAATAACAAAGAGGGAAAAAGATACAAGCAATAAACAAAGAGTGCTTTCAGTATTTAAGAGTAGGCTGTCTGAACGTGTTCATCTCTTTTGAAATTATAAGATGTGGTTTGTCCTGTTTGTTTAATAACTGACTGTGTCACATTACCGGTAAATTCGCGTCATAAAAGCATTTTGAGATGCAAACGTACATTTAACCACGTAGACTCGCTCACAGCCGCATGCTCAAATGCTCTTCGCAAAACGCACGTGAGTATTTGAAATTGAAAGCAGCTTCTGTCGGTGATTTTCATATTTTTAATATATAAGCCAACTGCATTCCAAGACATATGATGCCTTCGTAGAACATTTGTAAGTAAAATACCGGCGGGCGAGACCGCGCACTACTGAAGTATATCACGCAGACCGCGCGCGTATCTCATATCTTGCGCAATGAAGCCCGCGAATGTCCTTGTAACTCGCTTCAACTTTTCCGAACTTTATTAAAGATTATTTCTCGTAAGGTTCGAGTGGTGTCGTGTGTGTGTGTGAGAGAGAGAGACAGAGGAATTAGAAGCAAGCAGAATACGGTTGTTTATAAAGCACATACACGTCTGTGTTTAAAACTAAGCTCAGACATATACAATACAGAATCGTTGGAGAGAATCTATAACACAATATCACATAAATTAAACATAAACTGTTATTTCCTGTAGCCAGGTCTAGGCCTATATGTGTCGCATGCCAAGTTGATGCTTCATCTGCAATACAGACTGGTTTACTCTCGCGTGTCACGTGACCAGACTATAATCGCAGCTTTGCGGTTTAAAAAATCGCATTTCATCATATCGCGATATTATCGCAAATGCAATTAATCGTTCAGCCCTAGTTGTATTTCAAGATAGTTCACACAAAGATCAAAATTCTGTCATCATTTACACGCACTCAGTATGTTCCAAACAAGTAAGAGTACGACTGTCTTTTTTCTGTGAAACATAAAAGGAAGAAATGATAAATGATGAAGAATGTACTGGCTATTTTTTTTTTTCTCATAAGATAAATAATGTCCAAAATGATCAAACAAGTGATCCAGATGTTTCATGCTCTATCTATATGAATCTTTTTACATGGCGCCATCTTCAACTTCAGAAGACTTGAAATATAGTGCACAAGTCATATGGACTACTTTTGTGGTGCTTTTTTTTTTTCTTTTCTATTTCCGTTGTTGTCATTTTGTAGTGTGACATCCCAGGTCACTTTCACTTTTACCGTATTCTATGTGAAGGAATGGCCAGTAAATTGTCCATTTCTCTTTTTGTGTTCCATGGAAGAAAGAAAGTCATGATGGAGAGTAAATTATATATATTTTATCACTATTCCTTTAATAAAAAGGCTACATGCACTGAACAATACTTTTATCCCATTCAAGATTTGGGAATGTTGTTTTACTCACACCGTGTCCTAACTACATGCAACGCGCGATAAAAGGTATCTTTCCCATAGTTTTTGTCCTAACCAGCCGTGACGGCGACACGTGACGATTCTATTTTAGAAACGGTTTCTATTTTTCTGCGACGTCGTGGCTGGAACAACAAACACAAAGTGTGGCAATGATAATCTCAGGTACAGTTTATGTGCTTTATTTAATGTTAAAAGCGTGTACTGTGACTTTGAATATCATTTAGGGCTCCCAGCTTTGTAGCTGTAAAAGCAACATTGGACAATTCACGATCTTGAAATTGAACAAACGAATGTTCAAACTGTGAACAAACAAGTGTATTCTTTGACAAAGATTGTTTTTAGTAACTCAGTAGCCTATCTATTTTAATAATGTTTAAATGGTGTAATATTTGTGAATTTGATTATGTAGCCTTCTTATCCATTTTTTTGGAAGTGCCGTCAAGATTACTCTCTGGTGCTGACTGTGCACTTGCCGTGAGACTCCGCCCACACGCTGTTCTGATTGGCTGTGGGTTTTGATTGATTTTGACGCATCTCGCAGTCACGTCGCGTCTAGTGTGGACAGACAAATTATTTGTCGCTGGAATCTTATCTCATCGCGTCTGGTTAGGACACGTTGTCAGAGTAACCTTGACCTTATCTATCGATTTGAATTGCAGAAAATGCCTCTCTTTTTTTTCTTCTTTTTTTTTTCTTCTAGCTATTAATTGATCAAGCACTCAATCTATTTCCTGACCTGAGACTGAATATTCAAAGATGTATGGGTCAAACAGAAACGATGTTAAGAAAAAGGTCACCAAAACATTAAACATCCCATTTATTTCTAAAGCATTAATAATACTGGATTAGTTATGCCCTGTAGCTGCTGTATTAAATGGAAATGGTAGAAAAATTCTTAACATTTCAGGATTTTTAGCTTCTGTACAAGAACCCTTTCTGTGGTTAGGAAGCCATTTGTCTCTGGGTTTAAGGTGGCATTTGCTGAGATTAACTAACCCTGGTCCCATTTGAATGCTATTAACATGTCTTATATAAAACTGCCATGTTCGCATTCAGGAAACATGGTGTGGCAGTAAAAAATTCTGTTCTGAATGCTTCTAGCGTGAGGGCATATTACTGAAAAATGGCAGTGCCTTTTATTGGCGGTATTTAAAAGTTCATGACATTGCTAAAACATCTAAACAAATGTGAGCGGTATGTGCTGCTTTAGCAACCTTTTAACCGGTTATCATCTTTTTGTGTAATTGTGAACTCCAGTATGTAGTGGGAGAGACTTCATTAACTGCCTCTTAACTTCTAAACACACAAACTGTTGGATGGTTGACCAACGGACCTCCTTTTAATGTTGAATGTTGCTTGTAATGCATTTTTGTTGTAAAAACCTAAAGTGCAGCTGCAGCATAATCAAGATTCAAATACACTGTTTATAATGATCCGAAACATGTAAAATGGGTTATTTAAAATGGAAGCATCTGTTTAGCAACAGTTTTGTGCATACATTGGAATATACATATAATAATACATTTCTTCAACATGTTTTTCCAATTGTTTTTATAAGCAAGCGAGCATGCCACAGATGTTGTATTTATATATATATATATATATATATATATATATATATATATATATATATATATATATATATATATATATATATATATATATTTATATTTATATTTTCCCCTGAGGTCAACTTATAATACATAAGTCAAGGTTTCATGCATCAAAAACATCATACATGAACATTTTCCACCTACGTTCTGTCCTTTTAGAATGAAAAGGATTGGATTATTTCTTTCTTTTTAATTCTTTTTTTTTACTTTTGACTAAACAACCTTTGCATTTGAAATGAGTGGCAATGCTTGCTTCTGTTTTGTAAATTTTATTATTCTTTCTTCTTTTTTAGGCCCAATATAGTTGCTGCTTTCCCATCCTTCAAAATAGCCCTTTTGTAAAGTCTGCATTATATATTACCTGACATCAAGGACTTATTTGTATGCTGTAACCTGATATATCCAAGTCCATTATATCCTTGTTAATAAACAGCCAATCAATTTCTCTATGAAGGTTACTCCGTGAAGGCTGTCTAAGATTTTATCTTTTAAATAGCATAAGTGTTCAGCTTTGTTGTCACTGTGTTGAACCATTTTTTTTTAGTCAGGAATGTCCAGCTCTTTTCTTTTTATCTATTAAGGTCTGAATTCTGTTTCTAAGGTCTTCGTTTATTAATCGAAGAAAGGTAAAAGGTATCTATTTTTTATTTTTCTACCCCACCAAATAAGTCTCTTAGGAAATACCTGTAATTCGTAGGTATAAAGTAATTTGTAGGTTGATTTCCATTAAAAGTGTTTATCGTGTTTAACATTGCTATGTTTTAGCCACAGTTTTAGCATCCCAACCAGCTCTGCATAGCAACAATGGTCCAACCAATGATGTGAGTTTTAGGCGGAGCTATCTTTTTTTCAACCAATGGCTGATGGGGAGTGTTTTGAAAACCTTTTTGGTAACAGTTAATTGTTTTGTTTTTTTGCACAGAAACTACACTTCACCTTTGTGTACTAAATTTAGAGTGTTTCATATCACGTAATTCACTGCTATACATTGCGTATGTATTATTATTTTTTTTTCTTTATCTGTTCTTTTCCTGTGAAGAAATTAACTGTTAAAAAAAGCCTTTTTCTTTTCCATTGTTTGATGAGGACACTTTTTTTACACTTTAAGTGAAGTGCAAGGTAATGTGCACTTAAAGGTAACCTTTATTCAGCACTGACTGTGGTTGTTGCTCCCTGCTACACAAAAGGCAGAAATGCTGAGGGGGTGATGACACTGTACATGACTCATTGCTATTTTATGGTTATTCAGTGTTTCGTGGAAAGCCTATTTCTGCCTCTGAGAGTAGCTAGGCCTTTTTAGTCCTGGTTACTTTAATAATTCATGAACGGCACAATCATCACAGTGATATCTGAGGATGGAGTGTATCAGGTTACTTCAGGAAACTTACTGACATTTGTTGATGAGCTATTCATGGTGGTTTAATGACCGAAATGAGTAAAGCGTTGAAGTGCCACACACAAGGCAAATGTCAACACACATTTTACGTTTGACCTACCATAATAGCCTTGTCATCTATATATAACTGACTAATGTCTTCAGATCTATACCTGCTAGTGTGCCAGTAACTAGTCATTTAGTAGACACTTCTTAGCACAGATTGAAGAACACTCCGTAGCAAGCTGAGCAGGGCTCATCAAAAATGAAAACAAAAGGTATATTACCAGTGGTTAAAAAATTAAATCATATATATGCATGTGTGTGTGTATGTATATACAGTGCTATGCATAAGTTTAGACACCCATGCTAAAGTTGACTAAAAAGAGGAATAAAAAATCATCTTTTGGAAATTAAACTTAATGCCTTAATTTAAAAAATTAGGAAAAATTTAAGGACACCAATTTTATTTGTGAATGAATAATGTATCGTAAATAAATAAATGTTCTTCCTTAAAATACAGGGTGCATAAGTTTGGACACCCCTATGTTAAATTCCCATAGAGGCAGGCAGATTTTTATTTTTAAAGGCCAGTTACTTCATGGATCCAGGATACTATGCATCCTGATAAAGTTCCCTTGGCCTTTGGAATTAAAATAGCCCCACATCATCACATAGCCTTCACCATACCTAGAGATTGGCATGGAGTACTTTCCATAAGATCATCTCTCAATGCAAATCAAACTAGCTATTAGGCTAACTGAAATAAAACCATGGGGTGTCCAAACTTATGCACCCTGTATTTTAAGGAAGAACATTTATTTATTTACGATACATTATTCATTCACAAAGAAAATTGGTGTCCTTAAAGGTTGGATTTTTTCCTAATTTTTTAAATTAAGGCATTAAGTTTAATTTCCAAAAGATGATTTTTTTATTCCTCTTTTTAGTCAACTTTAGCATGGGTGTCTAAACTTATGCATAGCACTGTATATGTGAATATTATATACAAATATATAATGTATTACATGCATTTACAAATTTAAAAATACACTGAACAAAATTATAAACGCAACACTTTTGTTTTTGCCTCCATTTTCATGAGCTGAACTCAAAGATCTAAGACTTTTTCTATGTACACAAAAGACCTATTCTCTCAAATATTGTTCACAAATCTGTTTAAATCTGTATTATTGAGCACTTTTCCTTTGCCGAGATAATCCATCCACCTCACAGGTGTGGCATATCAAGATGCTGATTAGATGTGCCTTAGGCTGGCCACAATAAAAGGCCACTCTAAAATGTGCAGTTTTATCACACAGCACAATGCCACAGAAGTTTTGAGGGAGCGTGCAATTTGCATGCTGACTGCAGGAGTATCCACCAGAGCTGTTGGCCGTGAATTGAATGTTCATTTCTCTACCATAAGCCGCCTCCAAAGGCGTTTCAGAGAATTTGGCAGTACATCCAACCGGCCTCACAACCGCAGACCACGTGTAACCGCACCAGCCCAGGACCTCCACATCCAGCATCTCCAAGATCATCTGAGACAAGCCACCCGGACAGCTGCTGCAACAATTGGTTTGCATAACCATAGAATTTCTGCACAAACTGTCAGAAACCATCTTAGGGAAGCTTATCTGCATGCTCGTCGTCCTCATCGGGGTCTCGACCTGACTGCAGTTCATCGTCGTAACTAACTTGAGTGGGCAAATAATCAGATTCGATGGCATCTGGCACTTTGGAGAATTGTTCACTTCACAGATGAATCCCGGTTTTCACTGTACAGGTGCCAGACAGCATGTATGGCGTCGTGTGGGTGAGCGGTTTGCTGATGTCAACTTTGTGGATCGAGTGGCCCATGGTGGCGGTGGGGTTATGGTATGGGCAGGTGTATGTTATGGACAACGAACACAGGTGCATTCTATTGATGGCATTTTGAATGCACAGAGATACCGTGACGAGATCATGAGGCCCATTGTTGTGCCATTCATCCATGACCATCACCTCATCATGCAGCATGATAATGCACGGCCCCATGTTGCAAGGATCTGTACACAGTTCCTGGAAGCTGAAAACATCACAGTTCTTGCATGGCCAGCATACTCACCGGACATGTTACCCATTGAGCATGTTTGGGATGCTCTGGATCGGCGTATACAACAGTGTGTTCCAGGTCCTGCCAATATCCAGCAACTTCGCACAGCCATTGAAGAGGAGTGGACCAACATTCCACAGACCACAATCAACAACCTGATCAACTCTATGCGAAGGGTCACACCAGACACTGACTGGTTTTCGGACCCCCACAGACCCCCCAATACAGTAAAACTGCACATTTTTGAGTGGCCTTTTATTGTTGCCAGCCTAAGGCACACCTGTGCAATAATGCTGTCTAATCAGCATCTTGATATGCCACACCTGTGAGGTGGATGGATTATCTCTGCAAAGGAGAAGTGCTCACTAACACAGATTTAGACAGATTTGTGAACAATATTTGAGAGAAATAGGCCTTTTGTGTACATAAAAAAAGTCTTAGATCTTTGAGTTCAGCTCATGAAAAATGGAGGCAAAAACAAAAGTGTTGCGTTTATAATTTTGTTCAGTGTATATATATATATAATTTTTTTTTTTTTTTTAAATAATATATATATATATATATATATATATATATATATATATATATATATATATATATATAAATATATATATAAATATATATATATATATATATATATATATATATATATATATATATATATATATATATATATATATATATATATATATATATATATATATATATATATATATATACACATATACATATACATATACATATACATATACATATACAGGTGCTGGTCATAAAATTAGAATATCATCAAAAAGTTGATTTATTTCAAGAATTCAACTTAACAGGTGAAACTAATATATTATATAGACTCATTACATGCAAAGTGAGATATTTCAAGCCTTTATTTTTTATAATTTTGATGATTATGGCTTACAGCTTATGAAACCCACAAAATCAAAATTCCAAAAAATTTGAATATTACATGAAATCACACAGTAATTACACAGTGATACCATGGTCATTGAACCAGGTTTTGGTTATTTTGACAGTGTGGGCAGGTGCAAATCCTGCTGGAAAATGAAGGAAGCATGAAGTGCTCTGAAAGTGTCCTGGTAGACGGCTGCGTTGACTCTGGATTTAATAAAGCACAGTGGACCAAAGTCCTCTTTTCTGATGAGAGCAAATTTTGCATCTCATTTGGAAACCAAGGTCCCAGAGTCTGGAGGAAGAATGGAGAGGCACACAATCCAAGATGCTTGAAGTCCAGTGTGAAGTTTCCACAGTCTGTGTTGGTTTGGGGAGCCATGTCATCGGCTGGTGTTGGTCCACTGTGCTGTCCACTCAACGCAGCGTCTACCAGGACATTTCCAGAGCACTTCATGCTTCCTTCAGCAGACAAGCTTTATGGAGATGCTGACTTCATTTTCCAGCAGGATTTGCACCTGCACACTGCCAAAAGAACCAAAACCTGGTTCAATGACCATGGGATTACTGTGTAGTTACTGTGTGATTTCATGTAATATTCTAATTTTCTGGGATTTTGATTTTGTGGGTTTCATAAGCTGTAAGCCATAATCATCAAAATTACAACAAATAAAGGCTTGAAATATCTCACGTTGCATGTAATGAGTCTATATAATATATTAGGTTCACCTGTTAAGTTGAATTCTTGAAATAAATCAACTTTTTGATGATATTCTAATTTTATGACCAGCACCTGTATATATATATACACCATTTCCACATTAAATGCGGTTGTATATGTATCAGTGTCTTTAATGCACATTTTCACTTTGTATGATACTGTTTAGCATGAAACGACTACCACTTAAGATGTTTTTGATGTTGAGTAAAAACAATGGAAAACTGTCCAAAAAACTTGACTATAGAACCATGGCCCAGTTTTTAATTCTTGTTGCTCAGTTTCATTAATGTGTTGAGAAAACTGAGAAGTTTTCTGCACTTGTCAGTTGTGACAGGATGGCTTACAGTTCACAGTTCCTTTTATAACGCTTGCTAATTAGTTGCACTTCTTATGATAATTACATTGATGTCAAAAGGATGAGAAATTGAAATGACTGGGAAAACAGCCAGTTACCACAGAAGCTTCGAGAAAGATTCACCCTGTTGAGGACATGCTTTTGAGAGAGTTTAAGAAGTCAGTCAAGTGTTTGATATTTAAAGGGGTCATAATGATGGTTCTAAAAAGAAGGTTATCTTGAGTATTTGGCTAAATGCAATGCGTTTACACGTTTTTAGGTTAAAATAGTCATTATTTTACACATACTGTACATTATTGTTGCTTCTCTATGCCCCGCCTTTCTGAAACGTGTCGATTTTTACAAAACTCATCGTTCTGAAATGTGCGGTGTGCTCTGATTGGCCAGCGATCCAGTGCATTGTGATTGGCCCAAAAACCTTAAGCGTGTGACGGAAATGTCACACCCCTTAACATATTTTGAACATCAGCTCCCAAAGCAATGATGACAGGTTATAATGTCAGCTCTACCCAGGGGGGCAGTGTTCCAGAAAACATTGCTTCCCCGGGCGCCGCCATTGATTAGCGGACCCCCACCTGCTGTTAGCATTCCATTGACTCCCATTCATTTTGGGGTCACTTTGACAGCGAATAACTTTACATCTGAGGCGTTTAAAGACTCCATTTGTCCATTGTTTACTTCTAAAGAAACACGAAAATGTATAAAAGGCTCCATTACCTTGTATCTTACGTTATGGCCCAGTAGAAACAGTTTTTGTAAAAATAGGCTAACGATTGTGTCATAACCACGCGACTCTCTGTCGCACAGTAGAGAAATTACCGTATGGACAGGAGGAGAAGCTCGCGGGCAATCGGGGGGACGTGGAGGCAAAATGACAAAATAATTAATCAGAATACTTAGCAAAAGTTGCTCCTGCTCCTAGCTCATGGACATATCCTACTCACACTCTCCGTCTCTGCAAGTTTCGGAAGGGAATGATTCAGATTTCTTTTGGCACAGCTACTAGAAGACAGACGGGTTGCTCACGTCACATCTACGTCGTCAAGCTCAGTTTGAGTCTGCGCAGTACGCTCGGCCATCAGGAAGTGAGTGCTTCTAATTTACTTCACTTGTCTCCGTTGAATCTAATGGGGTCGCTGTGTCCATTTCTTTTACTGTCTATGGTTCTACCTTATCAGTTCGAGCCCAAATCTGAACCGGAAAATGCAGATGACTAAGCTGATAAATTTGTCAACGCGACTGGACCAGATCGTATCAGATAGGTAACGTTATTTCATTGGGGACATAATTACTGATTATAATGATATAAACTGTCTTTTATGCGTTGCGCTACGCTACGGGTGTGAGAACACTATGTAAATATAACACTATGTCTGCATTTGTGATCGTAAAAACGACAAGCAAGCGTTATTCTAAACTGCACAAAACTTGCGTTTGAATAGTCAGTAGCAAATTCTTAAAATACGAAAACATACTTACTGTGAGTCAGAAGCGCCAGACTGAACTTTGCAGTGTTGTATTGCCCACTTTTTAGAATCAGCCTTTGTGTACAGCCAGCCTTGTACTCTCACAGGTTCTGGAAACAGTCCTCTGAAAAATGCGCAGCATAGTCAAATATTTTGGTTGTACTGTTCTGGAACAGTGTTGTAAATAAAGCTTAAGCACTGTTTTCTAATTGTGTCCTCTTTTGGAAGGCCAAAGAAAGTAGTTTGGCTTTCATAACGAAAAACACACAGTGTCTCCACGACATGGCGGCGGCGGCGGCGGCAACATAACACAGCGAGAATAAAAGTTACGCCGCCTTTCTTTGCGTATACATTTGGCCGGTGTTCTGAAACTGCCCCCACACACTGACGTAGATTTGTGGAGGCATGTTTGAACTAAGCGTTTTAGGAAGGCGTGGCTGAGCCTTAACTTTACTTTTACAAAGAATATATCTTTAGGTTTGACACTTTGAGCTTTGTAACTCAGCAGATCTTATACTTGCTCTACATAACACACTAAAGACAAAGGAAAACAAGAAATCGCATCATATGACCCCTTTAAGTATCTCCCACCCATTTGCAGTTACCACATTTACCAATTAGTGTTAATGCTGTAAAACTTGTCTGGAGCCAAGCTGGCCTCAGCATCCTTTGTGAAACTTTTAAAGAAATGCTTTTTCTTTTTTATCTACAAGAATAGAGGTGCTGCTTGCAGCAGTTTTTAAATCTCTAGTTCGTCCTTGTGAATCTTTTAGAGAACGAGTCTTGGTCGCTGAAGTGCAGTGTTATCTGTCATCTTTAAGTAATGCTGATGTTTCTGCTTTGTGGTGGTTTATTGAGAAGTTTTAGAAATTTTTACTTGAAACTTTTGAAGCCTTGAGTTTTAGCGACTTGGATCTCATGAGTAAAACGTGACTTTGCATATGTTTTTGCAAAACACTGAATATGTTGGCCATACTAAACATGAGTTTTATTTTCTCCAGTACAGATGAGACTTTAAAGGGATAGTTCACCCAAAAATGAAAAGTCTGTCATCATTTACTTATCCTCAAGTTTTAGTATGAATGTCTTTCTTTAGCTGAACACAGAAGATATGTTGAAGAATGTTAGTAACCAAACAGTTGACGGTAGCCATTTATTTTTTAGATTTTTTTCCCCCATACTTTGGAAGTCAATGGCTACCGTCAACTGTTTGGCTACCCATATTCTTCAAAAAATCTTCTTTTGTGTTCAGCAGAAGAAAGAAATTCATACAGGTTTGGTCTGGGACAACTTGAGGGTGAGTAAATGACAGAATTTTCATTTTATGGGTGAAATATCCCTTTTTTCATGTGTGTGTGTGTTTTTTGTTGTTGTTTTTTTACCATGTTTAGTGACATATTTTACCTGTGAAACTTTATAGACTGCTCCCTTTCGGCTTATTAGCGGATATGTAATGCTTCACAGTCCTCTGAGCTTTTAAGTTAAGTTTTAAGTTACAAACAAATGGTATTCAAGCATTTATTTGAATTTATATATGCTGTTCTCTTCTGTCATCAGGTGGTAATAAACTGTGCCATTCCCAAGGGGCTGAAATACAACCAGGCCACGCAAACATTTCACCAGTGGCGAGATGCACGGCAGGTGTACGGCCTTAACTTTGGCAGCAAAGAAGATGCCAATGTATTTGCCAGTGCCATGATGCATGCCCTGGAGGTGCTGAACTCTCAGGATGCAGGTGAGAATGCTGTTTTCACACCAGCTTGCAAAGCTTAATGACGTGCGAATTGTGTGAACTGGCTTCTGTGTTACACTTGCACTTTGCACTATTACGCTGCATTCCAAAAGTGATACTCGGACACTTCGGAAAAATCATACAAAGAATAATCTTGGAACTACTATAAGCAATTCTGCAGAATCATCTGTTTAAAGTATTAAATAAATGTATAGTTCTGATTATTAGAAATAAAGCTTTGGTTATGACTCCAACCAAAAGTTTATTAAAATTAAGATACAATAAAAAATGGTTTTAATAAAAGTGTTACATTTCTTGAATCCATTAAAATGGCTAAACAAATATACACTGATAAAAATAATTATGTGGTGAAGTAAATGCTACAGAAAAACAAAAACAAAAATGTAATTTCTACATGAAAAAGTTAGTTCAGGCAAGAATAAAAAAAAAAAAAAGTAAATTCTAAATTTGTACTCAACTCAAGCTTGTAGATATTAAAGTGGAAATATCAATGATATAAAACTAAGTAACCTACTCAACTTTTCTAATACTGGTATGCCCATCATGCACTAGAGCATGAATAATTAAAAACTTTATTTACACAGTTTTATCATTGCTTTTGTTGTTAGGTTTGGTAACTTTCAATTTTGTGACATCTGGATTCATTTTCTACTCAAAATGACACATTCATACTCAAAAATGATCTATCAAATCTTACAGTCGTTGTGTATTGTGTACCAAGTATTGAGGTCTCTGTGTTCGGATGCCATGTTACTTTCATTATGTAGATACAGTATGGAATCTATACAATTTCTATTGTATTATTTACTTATGTTTCTTAGTAAAGCATACACTTTAAAAGTGTGGTTTAAATTCAGTCACATAGTGTTTGAGTAAAGTTAAATTTGTTAAATTTACTTAGTTAAGTTGATATTACTTAATTATATTTATTTAATTTCACATATAGAATTAAGTAATATTTACTTAATTGCTTCAATTAAATGTTAAGTGTCAGTCAAATGCATGTTAAGTTCAATAGTAAGTAGGTTTAACTTGATAATAACAGATAAGTTATTTTTTCAGTGTCATATTACTGTTGCCACCATTTGAAAAGTGATTTTTGCCACAGTAACATCAGCCCTTAATCCTGGTAAAATCACTGTAATGCACTGTAACGCATAAGATTGCTGATACTGCAGATTACAAAATCTTCACTTTGTGTTTTTATTTTATGTCAGACACCAAATCTATCAAAAACAGTCTAATTAGTAAATGTTCTGTTACTGTTTTGTGTTTGGTGCTGGTGAGCCTTGCAGAATTTAATTTTGTTCTGGTCTCTGCCCAGTGAGTGAGGTCACATTTGGAGCCAGACTCAGCCTATTGTGCTCAATTAATTGTAATTTAGCAAACGGGGCCTGCTTACAGGGGGGTTTGTTTTGTATGCGTGTTTATGAGAGAGAGAGAGTGTCTGGGTTACCTCTGTTTGTGCTGATTGAGTTTAGGGGGAGGTGCCTCGGCTTGTGAATAACAGTCTGCTTGAAATCCATTCATCTGCAGTGGTTGCGTCTGCATGTGCTCACACACGTGTCGTTTTCTGCCCTTTTTCCTCTGCTGTCTGAGACCCTGGCCCGGTCACAGCAGTCATCCACATACCGAGCTCAAGGTTCTCAGCGTGGCAGGGCAGTTCATTGCTGAGGTTGTTTGCCTGTAGAAACAGATGATGCTTTGTTTTGTGGACTGGACTCTGCTTGTCTCTGAGAAATGGCTGATCAGTGAGTTCTTAACTGTTGCATATTGAGCTGCTCTCTGTTCTACAGTGAATCACAATAGTAAGGTCATTCTGTTAACCCCATACTGTGTTTGAGGCAAGGATGCTTTTTAAAGGATTGTTTGAATTGATTTCAGCAAAAGTTGGATTTCATTATTGGAAAATGATATTTCAGTGATGCATAGAACAAATATGAATGTCACAGTTTGATTTTTGACTTGTAGACATGCTTGTAACAGGAGGGTTAACTTAAACTTAAAAAAAAAAAATAATAATCAGTTAGTTGCCAAGGCAACATTTCTCATTTTCTTTTACATTTTTCATCTAATATTTATATTTTATTTCAGATTTATTTCAGTTAACAATAACTTTTTTTACTAGTTTAAGTTAACAATAACAACACTGGTTCTAAGCAGAGTTAGAGAGTTAAACTAACTATTTAGTTGCAATTCTACTAACTTCTTTTCTCAGTAGCATGACAGTAGGTCACCTCTTTTCAAAATAATCTATCCTTTCCAGTAACAAACTTTTTTACAATGAGTAGTGATGCACAGAAGCAAGACAATCAAATCTAATAAAATTAGAATGTCTCTTTCAAATAGTTAGCGATTAATTCAGTGAGTCAATTCGTTCGGATAATGCATACAGATGAACTAACCCTTGAAAATGATTCACTGATTCATTTGATCCACTCGGTTTTGTTCCTTGTATTTGCTGAACAAAAAAAAATTTTTTTTTTGTGTAAAAGTACCACTATCAGAATTTGCTGTATTTTCCATAGTTCTGTTATTTATTTTTCTTTGTATCTGAGAAGGGAGAAAGGGAATTTTTGAGACCATATTCATTCAAGCAATGCAGAAACTGTGACTGTTGCCATTTTCCATGACCTTCAGTTCTTTGTCTCACTAATCTCGCTATGGAAAGTTATCTAGTCACTGCGCTTGGCTCCTGTTATCGCCACAGGAAGCCTCAGACTCTGTGGCCTTATTACTGTCTATTAATTACCTGAGCACGGCAGTTAATTATGCAAAGCGATGTTAATTATGCATACTTTGCTGATGTGCGGATATCCTAGCGGTCCAAATCCTCTGACTGTTGTGATCCAAAAAACAGTGAATTAACTCTGTAAGTAAAATGCTGTTTACTGTGAAATTTTCATTTGTATCCGACTTTTAGACCTCCCCCCAGACCTGGAGAAATGTCTGCTCATCTCCTGCTGCCTTGGGGGGAGACAAGTCTTCAACATGGAAGTTTCGCCTTTGGGATTTTCGTTTCTCCCTCCTCTCATCTGCCTTGCAGCTTTCTTCTCACATCTGATCCCTCTCGTCCTCTCCTCCTTCGTTATCGTCCACTTTCTCCCTTATTAGAAGCTACAAGCTTACACTACAAGCTAATAACAGAACACAGCAGTTACCGACACTATTTTTATTCCCTTATGTCCAAAGCTGCAATTATTTGACCAAAGATGCAGTAAAGAACAGTAATATTGTGAAATATTACAATAAAAATCTTGAATTTTCAACAGCCATTATTATTATTATTATTTTGTTTTTTAAAACATTTTTATGGACACCTTGATAATTTTTTTTCAGGCTATATATTCATGCTGTTTATTCAATGTTTAAAAGAACAATTTTTAAATATGTTTTAGTAACATTCACAATGTTACAAAATATTTCTAAGACATTATAAATTGAATGCATCCTTGCTGAATTTTAAAACATTATAAATTGAATGCGTCCTTGCTGAATTAAAGTATTAATTTCTTTAAAAAAAAAAAGGTGACCCCAAACTTTTGAGTAGTTGTGTGTCTGTTTCTGTGTGTGTATAATCCAAAAAATAAAAACACAATTTATATTACTAAATTGCAATTTATAGTGCTGAACAGCAGCTTTTAACTAAATTTGCTCCCTAAAAATGTGTATTGGCAGCAAATGATTCTGTAAATAACTTTTGAACCGTTTCACTTATGAATCGTTTTAATGAAATTTAATCAGATTTTTCCAATGTTACATAAAAAGGAGCAAGGGGTAATTATAGGACAACGTGTTTTATTATTGACTATTTGGTTGGGTTAAAAGTGTGAAATGCGGTAAGAGACAAGATCAACAGTGATGCTGTGATTTTTAGAAAAAGCAGCTTGCAACTGGAAAAGATGTACAGTACTGTTTTGAAAACCACTGAACTACTGTCATGCTACCTAACAAATGTAGTTACGTTAGTAGCATCGCTCCCTAGCACTGTTGTTTGCGCTGCACTATCTCTGCTGAATTTGCTAATGCCTGTAGGTACCTGGCATGGAGGCCGTATTTTTGGGGAGTGTGTTAAACTGCACTAACCAGCCAGCAGTAGGATCCCGAATGACTGAGCCAAAACAGAAAGGCGTAATTGGCTCCCCCTTTAATTCACTCCATTGTCAACATTAAGCTGTGTACAGCTGCGTTAGAGCTAAATGGCTGCGCTCAGTTCTGTTAGAGCCATCTAACTAACTGCAGTTTGTATCCAGGTCTCTAAGTGAACTTGTTTGCAGTATGTGCATTAGCTCTTTTACTGAAGCTCTGAATGAAGTTCAGTCAAGATGCAATTAACCTTTGGTGCATGTTTGAGTGCTTTGAGATTTGTAGACGTTTGTTTGGCAACACACTTTGTCAAATTACAGTATTTATGCGTTTTTGAACTTGAATTTCCTTCATGACTCTTTTTCACTCACATTTATTTACATACTTTGAATAAATCACCAGCCAAGTAATTTAGAAAATTAAGGCACTGGCAGGCAAAAAATCAAACAAAAAACAAACAATTGATTTGTTTTAAACAATTTAGCTCTTAGCGATTTGGTGTTATTTATTAACAAATTTGGCATACTCAGACTGAAGAGAAAAAAAGAGACTCATAAAATTACAATGCGCCCCCTGTTGATCGCATAGGGTATTGCAGTGTTACTAGGCAGACTTGTTAATAAATCATGTCAGCCGGTGTTTTCTAGGCATATTCATGACCTCAGGTGGGCTAATACTTGTCAAGCACCACATGCCACAGAATGTGATCCACTGTCTTTTACACTGTGTCTAATCACAGACACAGGTGGAATAACAATGTAGTCATCTCTTTTTTTAAGACTCTTAGTTGCTGTGTTTGTATTTTTGGAGCGTCACATCAGGTAGTATGTTTACATGGCCTGATGGGAATGTTTGTGACCTGTTTGTCCCTTATTGTTGTGTGTCATCCCGTTGCATATGTTTAGGTACCGGGGATCCACTTTGAAGAAGTTTGTGTATACTGTATATTTTGTGTAGTTTTATGTGCAGCATGTCATCCGGACGTGTACATGCTAGTTGAGGGGTCCAGGAGAATCAAATGCCATTTTTTCCAAACCCCTAGAATGTGTCTGCTAATTTTAGTTGGGTGTAATGCGCAACACAGAGTCACATGCCTGGGTGATGTTACCCTGACACTGGAGCCATGGACTGTGTGAGATTTTGTGAGTTTTTATATAAATGCTGTTGCCAGCATGACTGAGGAGCTCTTGTAGGGCAGACAGCCATAGAGCTCTTGGCAACATGGACTATATATACATGCAGGCGTGATGGATGTGCTGATTGATGTATTGGTGAGGAAAATGTATGAACGTGTTTGTCATTTAGAAATCAACCTGTCCAAACCAGACAATCCGCCTGAGGAGTGTACATGAGAAATGTGACCTTTTATCTTTCCCACGGGTAAATTGAGTTTAATTATTGTAAACTTTACGCTTTCTTCACTATTGTTTTTTTGTTTATCTCCCACCTTGACATGACTGCTTGGGATTTGTGAACAAAGGAATGATTGCTTACTGGCACAGACATGCAGGTGTTTGTGGTTTAGGACTCGGATGTGAAGTTTGTTGTATTGCTGACGGGCCGGCAGGAGTTGTGTAATTTAGTTGCTGTTGGTTAAGCTCCTCCAATACCCTGGCTTAGCTGAAGCAGTGTGATTTCTCACGCCGTGACATCTCAGTGAGGAATAAGACCTTGTCTTCTTTATCTATCACTTTGGCAATGTGGACTGTTATTGAACTTTTCATTCGAGATATTTTAATCGAGATGCACAAATAAAAAATTTCTGGCTGATACAATAAGGCAATAGTTATGTTCATCCTATGGCCGATAACCGTTAAATGTCCAAAAAAAAAAAAAAAAAAAAATCTTATGCAAAAATCTAATGGAAATGAAAAGACTATGCACAATATGAAATATTGACTGATACCAACCAATTAAAAAAAGAAAGTCTAATATCAGCCGATAACTAATGTGGTAGCAATGTATTGAGTATTTTTTGTCTCCTTTTTTTCCCAGTAAAAAATAGATAAACAAGATTTTAAAACCAGATGAATGTGCCTAATGAGCAAGACTATGCAATATGTATAGTAATTTAATAAGCATTTTGGCTGTGCAGATTCTTAAAGGGATAGTTTAATCAAAAATGAAAAACCCCAAAACCACTTTGACGCTTCAAAAGGTTCATAGAGATTGTAAAACTAATCCATATATGAATTGAGCGGTTAAGTCAAAAAAATTTGGAATAGACTTAATTGCTTTATATGATGAACAGATTGAATTTAGGCTTTTATTCACATTAAACATTAATCAACTCTCACATCAGTTGACGTGCGAGAACCAATGAGGTTCATTCTCGTGTTACGCAGCACGTTTGAGCTTCCACAAGAACCAATGAGGTTCATTCTTGTGTTACGCAGCACATTTGAGCTTCCACAAGAACCAATGATGTTCATTCTCGTGTTACGCAGCACATTTGAGCTTCCACAAGAACCAATGATGTTCATTCTCGTGTTACGCAGAACATTTGAGCTTCCACAAGAACCAATGATGTTCATTCTTGTGTTACGCAGCACGATTGAGCTTCAACAAGAACCAATGAGGTTCATTCTTGTGTTACGCAGCACGTTTGAGCTTTCACAAGAACCAATGATGTTCATTCTTGTGTTACGCAGAACATTTGAGCTTCCACAAGAACCAATGAGGTTCATTCTCGTGTTACGCAGCACGTTTGAGCTTCCACAAGAACCAATGATGTTCATTCTTGTGTTACGCAGCACATTTGAGCTTCCACAAGAACCAATGATGTTCATTCTCGTGTTACGCAGCACATTTGAGCTTCCACAAGAACCAATGATGTTCATTCTTGTGTTACGCAGCACGTTTGAGCTTTCACAAGAACCAATGATGTTCATTCTTGTGTTACGCAGCACATTTGAGCTTTCACAAGAACCAATGATGTTCATTCTCGTGTTACGCAGCACGTTTGAGCTTCCACAAGAACCAATGATGTTCATTCTTGTGTTACGCAGCACATTTGAGCTTTCACAAGAACCAATGATGTTCATTCTCGTGTTACGCAGCACATTTGAGCTTCCACAAGAACCAATGATGTTCATTCTTGTGTTACGCAGCACGTTTGAGCTTTCACAAGAACCAATGATGTTCATTCTCGTGTTACGCAGCACATTTGAGCTTCCACAAGAACCAATGATGTTCATTCTTGTGTTACGCAGCACATTTGAGCTTCCACAAGAACCAATGATGTTCATTCTCGTGTTACGCAGCACATTTGAGCTTCCACAAGAACCAATGATGTTCATTCTCGTGTTACGCAGCACATTTGAGCTTCCACAAGAACCAATGATGTTCATTCTCGTGTTACGCAGCACATTTGAGCTTCAGCAAGAACCAATGAGGTTCATTCTCGTGTTACGCAGCACATTTGAGCTTCCACAAGAACCAATGATGTTCATTCTTGTGTTACGCAGCACATTTGAGCTTCCACAAGAACCAATGATGTTCATTCTCGTGTTACGCAGCACATTTGAGCTTTCACAAGAACCAATGATGTTCATTCTCGTGTTACGCAGCACATTTGAGCTTCCACAAGAACCAATGATGTTCATTCTCGTGTTACGCAGCACATTTGAGCTTCAGCAAGAACCAATGAGGTTCATTCTCGTGTTACGCAGCACATTTGAGCTTCCACAAGAACCAATGATGTTCATTCTTGTGTTACGCAGCACGTTTGAGCTTCCACAAGAACCAATGAGGTTCATTCTTGTTACGCAGCACGTTTGAGCTTCCACAAGAACCAATGGTGTTCATTCTCGTGTTACGCAGCACGTTTGAGCTTCCACAAGAACCAATGATGTTCATACTCGTGTTACGCAGCACGTTTGAGCTTCCACAAGAACCAATGAGGTTCATTCTTGTTACGCAGCACGTTTGAGCTTCCACAAGAACCAATGGTGTTCATTCTCGTGTTACGCAGCACGTTTGAGCTTCCACAAGAACCAATGGTGTTCATTCTCGTGTTACGCAGAACGTTTGAGCTTCCACAAGAACCAATGATGTTCATTCTTGTTACGCAGCACGTTTGAGCTTCCACAAGAACCAATGATGTTCATTCTCGTGTTACGCAGAACGTTTGAGCTTCCACAAGAACCAGTGATGTTCATTCTTGTGTTACGCAGCACGTTTGAGCTTCCACAAGAACCAATGATGTTCATTCTTGTGTTACGCAGCACGTTTGAGCTTCCACAAGAACCAATGATGTTCATTCTTGTTACGCAGCACGTTTGAGCTTCCACAAGAACCAATGAGGTCCATTCTCGTGTTACGCAGCACGTTTGAGCTTCCACAAGAACCAGTGATGTTCATTCTTGTGTTACGCTGCACATTTGAGCTTCCACAAGAACTATTGATGTTCATTCTCATGTTACGCAGCACGTTTGAGTTTCCGCAAGAGTTTTTTTCTCGCACGTCAGACAGATTCGGGTTGAGTCTCTGTTTATGTTCACTGATGAATGTTTATATGTGAATAAAATCCTAAATTCAATCTGTTCATCATAAAACACGATTGTGTCTCTTCAGAAAATTTGGACTAAACCGCTTATTCAAATGGATTTGATTTAGTGGTAGTTGCGTAGCTGGCAATGGAGGGACCGAGAGCCCACAGATTTCCTTAAAGTATCCGAAGATGAACGAAAGTCTTGTGGGTTTGGAATGATTAGAGGGTGAATAATTGACAGAATTTTCATTTTTAGGTGAACTAACTCTTTAAGCCACAAGTTCCCTCCTATGTAGTTTTCAGAATAATGCACAGTGAATTATTTTTATTTATTTTTTACCTAAAATGGGAAAAATCTGTTCTTTATAAGTCCAGATGACTCACATGGCTCTTGTCCTGAACTTCATTTAATCACTTCTGAAATGGAAAGATTGAGGGAGGAAAATTCTGATAGGAAAACTAGAAGCACAAGGAAAATAACTTTGTATAGTCAGAAAAGTTGTTCTATTTCACAGAAACTGTGCCTGGTAACTGTTATAACATACATGTGATCATGTCTTTTCAAATGGAGCTCTAATTTTAGGTATCGGTCACTAGCTTCCATATATCATCCTGCCTAGACCAGTAGCTTAACCACAACATGTAAGAAGGTCATGAGTTAAGGTTTTGTGCCACCTTTCCATGTATAAATACTGTCTTATGATGACCTGTTGACAGTCGTCAAATATGTGGGATTGCATGAACTCATCCATGTCAGAACAAAGCAGGCTTTTCACCCCGTCCAGACGTAGACCCCCAGGAGCCTGCTGCGTCTGCGTCTCGAGGTCTAAATGAAGGTCGTCCTGTTTTCAGACTTCACAGTTTGGCAGGACAGGTGTTTATCTTTTGAGACCTGGTTCCTCTGTGGGGAAATAGCAGGACAGAACATTCCTGAGCCAAAAAGAGTTTGTTTTTCTGGCTGTGGAGCCTGAATATGGCTTAAAAGGGGTGGGGTGGACCCCGTGTCTGGTATGTGTTTGTTTTCTGACTTGACACCACATGACCACCCAATTGCTCCAACAGCTAAGGTGGGAAAGATGACGTTGGCGGCCCGAACACTTTTTATCAATGAGATCATTCTCTTGCCCCAGACTCTTAATAGTCCTCGTTGCAGAAGGGTTTTCTCTAAATCTTTCTCAATAGCTGCAGAGCTCGTCTTGCCGCTTCTTAAGTTCTTCCAGGCTGCAGGTTAGCTTTGTTGCTTTGGAACTATAGCTTCATTTCGAGTTCTGAGCTTATTTATATAGATTTATTCTTCGATTTTTCTTGTTGGAATCGGACTCAGGTAATACAACATTAGAGCTCAGTATCTCAACCACAACTCTCCCAGAGGGACTTGGTCTGGGTTCAGAGCGTCAGAGCAGAAAGGCAGGCCTGCAGGCACCTGTCCATCATGCCAGCCCCCAGAGTGTACCGCTTCCCGCAGAAGATCAGCCGCACTGAGATCATCTTGAGGAGTGAGTTTGCTGGGGAGGGAAGGGGCTTTAACTGTAAGAGACAGCAGGGGCAGTCAGGTACTTTGCTGTCTTTTCCAGGACTAAATGATGTCACTTTTGGGTTCAGACAAACCGTAATGTGCAAATGGTATGTAGTAAAATGGTTATGAATAAAGCTAAATATACCTTTTTTTAGATATGAAGACACATTTAACCTTTTTAAAAATCTGATCTTTGTAAAGGTCTGGATCAGTAGTTGTTATGCTGATGCTTGCTTGTCATATTCTGTCTTAGAAACAAGTATTATCTGTGTGAGCACCACAGCATGTAATATGTTGTTTGTTTATCATAATTATGGTTTGATTATTTGGCTTCATCAACACTTTAGCTACAGATTCTAAAGGTGTAATGCTTGATTTAAAGTGCACCGTTCGACTCAACCAGTTGCATGAGTTTGAGGGCAGGAATGATCAGTTTGTCTGACCAAATGACATTTGGCAATCATTATTTTTTTGCACTTCCGTTTGTTGCCACTAGTAGCGCAGAATTACTTAATCTTTAACGGTACATTCAAGTCATGTCGGAAATATCTTATTTATGAGTTGAACACATATAATGACAAAATTGTAATTATGAGAGATTTTGAGTTGGGGCGTCAGTGAGCAAACATGTCAGATGCAATGGATACCAGGGTTCTCAAGTTTTATCAAAATCTTGGAGTGAGATCACATGCGGTTGGGGGAGGAGCCCTAATGGAGCCCCGCCCCCACCTGTCTCCGCCCCCCAATTTTACCCATTGTTCATAATTAACCAGCACAAATTGAAATTATAACAATTGGTAAATCTGATAAATGACAGAGCAATTAATCACATCAAATATACTCTTTAATGTTATATTTCAAAATTACAATTAAGTTACAAAAATTACAAAAATATAACAAATTGCTCCAAACAGTTTGGAAAAACAAATATTTTTGCATTTTGAATGTGTCTAGTCGAAATGGTATAATGATTTATTGTGTGGTGGGACATTGAGAACAAATGACATATTAGAGTATTATTAAGGTATGTGTGTGTGTTTGTGTGTGTGTGTGTGTACACAAGAGTACACACTCCAGCTTATGAAATGTGTTTTGTGTTGCAAGTGTTTGAAAAATAAATGCAATGGCAATCAATGATTAATGTAACGTTATGTTTTGACAGGATATAAAATATTAACGTTACCCAGAGCACTCTTTAATATAGCCTTAATGTAACTAGAAATACTATTAATACAGTATAATATATAATATAATTTAAAATAAAATAAATACATTTAAATTTATTTAAAATAAAATGAAGAAATACATCGTCATTCCTTCCCATACCCACTAACATTTCCCTTAGTTTCAGATAACGTAAGCTAGCCAAACTGAGCCAAAGCTTCTGGCCTGGTTGCAAAGTAGTTGTAGAGTTTTTGACTGCATCAATAATAATGTATACGATGGGCTGTATATTAAATGTACCTTAAAATGTTAGACGAGCTTTCTTCCGACTTACCTTCTCCATCATCACGACGTGTGTTCGCGCGATGTTGTTGGTTACCTAGTAACGAACGTACGGTGGCCGAGAATGTTCCGTCAACTTCCGTGTGTTCGCGCATCTATGTTGCCTATTAACGAACGCAATCTGGCCGAGATACGTGCTGGCGGCAGGAAACTTCACTTTGTGTGCCCGCGCCTCATATAAAACGTTATATATAAAGCTTGTAGGACAACTTGGTTGGCATTGCCTTTTCAGCGTGAGAAATACACGGTGTGGCGTGTGAGCGTGTGAACTGGTTGAATTGCGTGTGTCTCACGGCCAATGCGTGAGACTTGAGAACCCTGGGATACAGCATCTGTATTAATGGTAAATTTGTTCAAATGAATGAAATGCTTTTTTAACAATAAAACTAAGTTGGAAGTACAAAATACCACAGTATTGTGCAATTACGATAAAATATATAACGATTCATTTTACAGCACCTTCATCAATTGAATAGCATAAAACAAAAACACACCATTCTTTGCACTTCATTTGTTTATAATTTTGTAGATGTAGAGTTTTAAAATTCTTGTTGAATTGCATGCAAGAAAGGTACATCGAAAGTTCATAGAAATTTGCAAGTTTCCTCAAGCCATTACAGGAACTTAATTCTGGAATTGAATTTGTTGAATGTCAAACCAAAATACTTGTCAAGGTACGTTTATTGTGACAACTGATGGATTTCATCCAGTCAAACCACTTAACCTCTCCACACTTCTTTGCTGAGGTTAACAGCACAGCCATGCCAAGTTTATCACGGAAAACCATTAAATGTCTGAAACGGATTGTCCATAACGATCCAAGAGCTGTTCTGTTTTTCTCAGGGAAATGTGTGCTTGTTTCAGCTCTGTGTGCTGAGTCAGTCTTTTCACTGTTACCCGCAATTCTCACATCTTGCTTATCCTGTAGGTTTTTCTCCATTTGATTTGCCTTTCCAAGATAATACAGTTTTCCAATGTCATATTATTTTTTTGTCAGAAGTATAAATGACGGGTCTACACAATGTAACGAAGCTAGTTTGACGATAGCCGTTATCTCAGCAAAAGTTGCATTGTATGGACTGCAATTTAACTGGATGTCTTTGGATAAAAGTCTGTCTTGTTAGCTTATTTCAGAAGTACAAAATGTAATTGTTTACACTCTGCACTTGTTCGGTGGTGGGTTTGTTCTTATTTCATTTGGACTACAAATGGCAGAACTGTTTCCAAGCAGAGTTTCTTTTATTGGGAAACATTGCATCAAAAAGGCTCCCAGTGGTTTTGCTGCCCATTCCTGCCCCTGCATTCATTTACCCTCCCCAGAGCTGAAGTGGTGATCAGGTGATGCTATCTAGTATCTCTGGGGTAATGCAAAACACTGAAAACATCAACACCTTGTGCACAAAACAGCTGACCTAGGGCCAGTAGCATTACTAGTTAAAACAAAACACATAAAAACATAAACTCTTATTTTAGTTGTTTACTTTATTTTTATATTGGAGTCTTTTTTAAATTCATATCTGTGTGGACATGTAAATATTTTGAGCAAGTTGTAATATGTAGAACCCAGTAACTTGTAGTATTTTGTTTTGTTTTTGTTTGATTTTTACATTGGAGGTTATCATATCTATGTAGGCATGATAGAATGCGTTACTAGATGGACAAAGATTTTAAGCAAGTTGTAGTAAGTAGAATCTGGTATCTACTACTTCTATTTTTAGGTCCCAGTCCCCCATATCTTACCAGACTTGGATCCCTGAGTAACAAGACTCGCCAAAACCATGACACTATATTCGTTATATGTCTGCAAACACACAGATAGTCTTGTTTGACGTCTTGAGCTTTCTACCACTGATACCGAAACCTTGATTCTGTATGCGTTGACATATAACATTTCTTTTGACTCATGTAAATTGCTTTAATAACATCACATTTAACCGGTTCACTGACCTGCTCAATATACGATCAGAATCAGTTTAGAGCTAGACTTATCGTTTGCTTCCTCGTCTTAAAATTATGCAGCCCTTGACTCTAATTTCCCATTTGCGGAACCACAACTGTGGAATTAATTGGAAGGCTTGCGCCCGTGTTGTGCGACTCATATGAGTGATAAGGGGATTTGTGTGTTGTATTTACAAGGTGACTGAAGCTGTGTGTCAGATGATGTTTGTTTTCCCCAAATGTTGCTGTAAAACATCGGAGGAGGAAAAAGTTGCCTTGTCTTTCAAGAACAGGTGGTTTATCAATCCTGGACTGATTGTCAAGCCTTTGGGCACAATTAATGGTGCTTGCTAAGGGAAATATTCCAATTATTATTGCTCATAATTAGGGATTTGAACGATCACTTCATGTAAATTTGTTGCTTCACTGTTTCTTCCATGTAAATTTATTTTTGGCCAGACCAACCATGAGCGCGGTGGGACATTTGTCAATCAGCTGCTTTCTGTTACTTTGTCACACCTAGGGCGTTTATGGGTTAATGTGGCTGTTTGAATGTTAAAGAGATCTTAAGAGTTCAGCCAAAAATTAATGTTCTGTCACTTTTACTTACCCTCATTTTGTTCCAAATCTGTATGACTTTATTTATTCTGTAGAACATTTTTTTGGTCAATACAATGAAAGTCAATGGGGCCAGTGTTGTTTTTCATTTATTAATTTGTATTGTATGGACCAAAATAATCTTTAAAATATATGTTTTGTTCCACAGGAGAAAGTAACACAGGTTTTGAACGACACAATGACTAAACTATTCCTTTCACTGTAAGCTGAGCTCTGTACAATCAATGCAGTTTCGAAGTCATAGCCGAAATCGAAGCCTGATTTGGGGTAAGAAAATAATAAATAGTGCAAAAAAAAAAAAAAAACTAAAATAAATTGCAGAAAATGAGATCCTATATATAATATATATTGAGTCTTTGTCTAACACTGTCTAACAGCGACACCATCAAGTTTCAGAGGAAAGCAGTGTTTGTTTTTCCTCCCTTGAACTCATTGTGGTCCTAATGTGTGCTGTGAATTTTTACAGATGATCCATCTCTGTGAAATGAAAGCTGCCCAGTTGCTATTAGTTGTTGATGATTTCATGATTTCATGAAATTGAATTTGAAATTGAATGGGCTTGATTTCATGCCCATTATTTGATCCTGTGGCTTTTAAGACAAGCTATGTATCTCCCTGTCAGTGCTTAAAAAGACTTCCTGAGACACCTTTGATCCATCGTGTGAAAAAAAAAAAAAATTCTTCACATTTTTCTGAAATGTTTATCTTAAATTTTATTTTGTAGGTAGCTCACTGTAGGTTTCAGAGGCAGTCTCAGTCCTTCTGTATCTGCATCTCTTGCTATCTTTTTCTCGAAAGGGTTAAGCCTACAAATACATTCATGTTTTTCTCCACCCACCTGATCGTAATAGTTGTGATGTGATTGTAACATTGACCGCTTTACCCTTCGCCCATCCAGGCATGAATAATTGATCAGGTCCGGAAAGTGCAATAAGTGAACCACATCCTGCTCTGTGAACATTGTGGCAGAGCGTCTAACTGCCAGCCTATTGGTCCGGTCTTATTTTACCACAGCAGTGTTTGCTTGGGAATAGCCAGAACAACATGCTGCTCTCTCTGAGATCTCATGGAGTCATTGATGGCAGTTTGGGAGCTGATGCGAAAGGCTCTAGCGCACTTGTTACAAGTGCACCTAAAGACCAGGATGGACTTCTACAGTACATCTGCTGTCAGAAGAGGCTCGGTGGTTCCCTCCTCTCATGTAGGTGCTATTCAGACTCTTTAGCTTCATGCTGGTCCGTAAATGGTCCATTTAATAAGTAGAAACTTAAACGGAGCTGATGTTTGAGTATGATCTTTGGTTTCACTGTCTATTTTTTTTATACATTTTATTTTGAAATTTTCTTGTAAGCTAAATGGTGCAAAATTCAAATACACTGATGCAATTTAATTATGCATCCAATAATGATAAAACATTTTGTTGTTCTTTTTATAATTAATAACATTATAAAATGAAAAATAACATTATTATGATTACAAATTACATACATTATGTAAAATTTTGGATTTTAATTGTATCATTTTATTTGTGCATGTTTGTAGAGTAGGAAGTACATTGGAGGTTATGCTATCAGTGTGTGATCTAATAGCAGTACATTACAAACTGGCTTGAAGGAGGATCAGTTCATATTAAGGCTGACACTGAGTGCTTTTGGACCGGAGCCAGCCTTTAAAGTGCTCAGATTGGCCCGGTTAAATGGGCCAAGTATCCTTGCCTTTGTGTCAGTGTTTCAAATGGCAGTCATTGCACTTAGAAATCCCCATAAAGTGGCCATAATAACCAATCAAGTTAATATTTGTTCAATTTGACCTTAGTCTCTGGAGTGGCTAAATCTGCTGACTCATTAGATTTCTTTTTGGCTTTGATAATTTGTGATTAGCTCAACACATTTTAATAGTAATGTTTGTTTCTGTTTCAAGGAAGGAAGAGAAATGGAGGGTGCTTGCTTATATAACAGGGCCTTTTCATACACATTAAGGCTGGCGTAGGTGTGTTTTATGTGTTAAAGACAAAGAACATTTGGGAACGGAATTTGTGGAGTGGGTTACACAAACATGGACAATCAGGAACGTTTGGCTTTCTTAAAGGGGGGCACAAAACTGTAATGTTAGATTAGATTTGACAGATGACTTGATTACTGCTTGGCTTGTCCAGATGGCTCAGCTCTAATGTCATGTTTTTTTATGGAGTCTTGTTCTGTAAGGAGAATTCTACATTCAGACTTGTTTAATCCAATTAACATGTTCTGCAAGCCATTTTTTTCTGGTTATGGTAAAGTTTAACTTAGTTACTCAATGTGCATTGCATGCCATGATCTGTTTTGCTCCAACTTGAATATTGATTTTAAAAAAAAGGAATTTATCCCAAGACAAATGTTGTTTTATATGTTATGTTTTGTTAAATGTTGTTTTGTGTTTTGCTGTTTTATGGTGTGTTTTTTTTGTTTGTTTTGTTTTGTTTCTAATGGTTTAATGTTATGGTTTTGTTATGTTGTTGTTTTTGGTTTTTTTTCATATAAAATGTTTTATGTTTTGTTTTTTGGTGATTTGTTTTTTGATGTTTGTTTTATGTTTGAAGTTTTATGTTTTGTTTTTGTTAATTTATGTTTTGTTTTGATGTTTTTGATGTTTGAAGTTTTATGTTTTGTTTTTGTTAATTTATGTTTTGTTTTGATGTTTTTGATGTTTGAAGTTTTATGTTTTGTTATATTTTGTTTTATTAATTTTTAGATTTTATGTTTGTATGTTATGTTGAGTTTTTTATTTTTTTGTGTTTGTCAAATGTTATGTTTGATGTTTTGATTTATTTTATGTTTGTTTTGTTATGTTAGCGTGCTTTTTATTTATTTATTTATTTTTATTGTGGTGGAAGCCCTTTCAGATATTCCATGCAAAACGTGTAAAAACGAAACAAATTTTTAATTGTTCTTCCTTTGTCGGACAGAAGGTTTCAAACCTGATATATGGACCAGACCTTTTGCTATGTAGTCAATAGTTTGACTATGTGGCTATTTGGACTACCTTCCCCCACTAAAAAGATCAAACAAACACAGGTTAAACAGGTGAAAGGATAAAAAAGGTTTTGTTTTTGCAATGCCATGCTGTGAGAAGCAAATAAACAGGAAATGGTGGAGGGCATATGTAGTCTGGTAATGAGCAGAGAGAGCCTTTCCTCCAGACTCTATAAACAGACCTCTCTTACCTGCACAATGCTGTATTGATCGATCAGTCAATCGTGTCACGGCAGAGACCTGTCCTGTGTTTGTGCTAAGCTTTCATTCCAACCCCTGCCTCCCTGCGCTCTCAAATCCAACCTGGCAAAAGTAACAGGGCCTCTTTATCCAAGATCAAGGCTTGGTTTTCCATCTGCATGATATATTCCCGGCATGCGCTCATCATTCAGTCTTTCTTTCTGGGGCTGGCACTGATAATACAGTTATACATGTTAATCAAATCACAAAATAAAACCATATATCCTCTGATGTAAAGTTGCTATTTTAATCGCTCATTAGCTTTGTCTGTAGCCTTTTCTGATTTTTACATTTTAGTTGGGTAAATGTCTTTTTAAATATTAGTTTTATTTGAGATTTTCTTGTAAGAAATGTATAAATATAATTTTAACAATAATAATGATGATATTAAAATAATGATATTTTATTTATAATTAATTTTAATATTAATATAAATAACATACTATAATAATGTTAATATGATTGTTTTTCATTTTTATTTATTTTAAATGTACTTTTTATTGTTTGGTATGGTTTTACGGTGCATATGCATTTGCTTTCATTTCTAACAAAGTTGAAATCTTCAGACAAGGATGATATAGTGTTACATTTTGTTTAGTTAAAGTGACAAATATCGAAATATGTCACTTCAACTACATTTTTAGCATTTCGAATGCCTCCTTAAGTAATTTGTCCGGGCTCTGACTCTTGTTTTGGTGCTTAGCCATTTTTTAATGCACAGTGGCTTGAACTACTGCTGATGGTTCTTTTTACAGATAATCTTTTCCCCTTTCCCTGATATATAATGTCCTAATTAACTCTTGCTGTCCAACTTAGCAAGATCGATGCGCCAGCGCTCCATGTTACTCTCTCTCTCTCGCTCTAAAACCTGGTTTTCTGTTACTCTTTTGGGGCCTGTCCAGTGCACTTTACATTATTGATCAGATTTAAATGTCCTTAATGCTTTACCATAAGTTTTCAAAACTGATGCTTAATTCTGATTTTTCCTCTCTTTCCACAGGCCCCCAGTTGCCAAGACAGACCCCTCAGGTGCAGAATGGCCCTTCGCCAGAGGAGCTGGAGGTGCAGAGAAGGTAAATACCAATGTTAAAGACACTGACTGCAGTTAACAGTACAAATAGGTCTTGTTGTGAAGAAGTCACCCAAAGGGTTCCATTCAGCTTAAATCAATCAAAAAGCCTGCAGATGAGATTCAAATGAGATTTGTTCATCATTTAAAGGTGTGATAAGGAAATTATATGTTTCAAGGGTCTTATTTGTTTTCCCAATCCCAATAGAACCGTGATCTTGAGCTTTGTAGTGTATTTGCCAAAATGTTTTATTAAGGTGTGAAATTAGTTTTACTGGGGAAAATGGATTAGTACACCTTAAAAGTCTTAAACACAAAACAACTTCCACCTTATGGGCGAACATGTGCACTCATAGATGTGCACTCACCGTGTTGACATCTGCATGTGTGAATGTGAGAATATGAACCAGGTGAACCCTCACACTGCAGAATCAAACACAGATAGTGTTGCAATGTAATGTTAATGTCTGTTGGACTAAGTTCAGTTAAATCACCACTTTGAAGCTCTGAATTCGCTTTTTCATGAGCGTGTTTTTATCAAGAATTCTGTGGACTTCAAAGACTGTTACTCACCCAGGTCTTGTTAATGAAAAGCTTTTCTGCAATGAGTTCCCAAAGGAAGCAGCAGTCAAGGTTGAGGCTGCTTGACTGGAATATACATGCTCAAAGCTCACAGCCTCCTTGACAGATGTTTTTCTTTCTACTTTTTTCTTCAATAATACCATACTATTGATGAAACTTTTGCATCCTTATTAGATTTTATTGCAGTAAGGCTTAAAATGTTACCATATAGCACAAGAGGCTGTGCTATATGATGTGTAGTCATGTTAACTCTTTCCCTGACAGTGTTTTTGAAAAATGTTGCCAGCCACCGCCAGCATTTTGAATCATTTTCACAAAGGTTTCATGGCCCCTAGAATAATTTGTTGTATGAAAATTTGAATATGCAATATATCAAAAGAACAGACCCTCTGTTTTTAAACAAACAAACAAAAAAGTTTTATTCTAGCTTCATGCATTCCTTTTTATCAACACTTGAATATGGGTAAGATTCATAAAAAAACGAAGAAAAACACATTAACATTAGGCAGTTTTTATTTATATGCTGTTTAATATTGATGATTGCGTTATTTTACATATGCATCTGTTTACATATGATATTGTTTATTTCTGCTTCTTTTTTGCCTGTGTTTTGATCAGGACAATCAGTACTCTTTCAGAAGTTGTGTAATAGCGCCCCCCCCCCCCCCCCCCCCCCCCCCACCGTATAACAGTGTAAACACGGAAAGCCGGAAATTTCCGTCAATGGCTGGCAAGCGTTGTCTCATAAATGATGGAAATTTCTATCAATGGCGGGAAAGAGTTATTTGCTGTTGTTAGACATGACATTTTATATCTATTATTATATAGTGAAAAAGGGTCATAGGAATTAAGAGGGTAAGTAGCAGTCAGGCACTGCTAATTAAATGCCTTTGATTAACTGATCATCAGCAAGCACGACCATCTCTATAAACCCAGAAGTTTTGGCAGTTCGCTGTTCTAGAGCATTCAGGTGTGTAACACAATGTCAAGGAGGAAAGGCATCAGCAATAATCTTAGAGAAGCAATTGTTGCTGCCCCCAACCTGGGAAGTGTTAAACAGCCATTTCCAAACAATTAAAGACCATCATTCCACAGTGAGGAAGATTATTCACAAGTGGAAAACATTTAAGACAGTTGCCAATCTTCCCAGGAGTGGACGTTCCAGCAAATTCATCCCAAGGTCAGACCGTGCAGTGCTCAGAGAAATTGCAAAAAACCCAAGTTCTAGACCTCATACTGGCCATACAGGCCTCAGTTATGAAATGTTAAGTTTCTTGACAGTACAATTCGAAAAAGCATGGCATGTTTGGAAGGGTTACCAAGATAAAACTGCTACTCTCTAAAAAGAACATGGCAGCACGGCTTAGATTTACAAAGTTGCTTCTGAACAAAGCACAAGACTTCTGGAACAATGTCCTCTGGACAGACAAGACCAAAGTGGATATATTTCGCCATGTTTAGTGGAAACCAAACACAGCATATCAGCACAAGCACCTCATACCAACTGTCAAGCACTGTAGTGAGGAGTGATAATTTGGGCTTGTTTTGTAGCCACAGGACCTAGGCACCTTGCAGTCATTGAGTCGACCATGATTTCCTCTGTATACCGAAGTATTCTAGAGTCAAATGTGAAGCCATCTGTCCGACAGCTAAAGCTTGGCCCGAAATTGGGTAATGCGACAGGACAATGATCCCAAGCGCACCAGCAAATCTACAACAGAATGGCTAAAACGAAATCAAGGTGTTGCCAGTCAAAGTCCAGTCAATGTCCAGACCTCAACCAGACTGAAATTCTGTGGCGGGACTCTGTGCATAAATAAATGCCCACAAACCTCAAAGAAATGAAGCAGCGTTATAAAGAAGAGGCAAAAATTCCTTCAGAACGATGTAAGAGACTGATAAATTCATACAGAAAATGATTACATTAAGTTATTGCTGTTAGAAGTGGCTCTACAAGCAGTCGAATCATTAGGTGTACTTTGTTTGTCACCCATGGCTTCTCCATTTTGGGTTATTTTTGTTAAATAAATAATGACAAAGTGTATGTCGTGTTGTTGTTCATCTGAGATTGTATTTACCTAATTTTAAGACCTGCTAACTACCAGATTTTATATATATATATATATAAGTATATTTAATATGTATATTTAATATGCGTATGTATATTGTGTGTGTGTGTGTGTATATTTGTATACATATACACATTTTAGATGAACAACAACACCTGATATATTACACTGTGTCGTTATTTATTTAACAAAAATAAAGCCACAATGGTGAAGCCATGGGTGACAAACTAAGTGCATTTAGTGTGATTTAATTTTTATTAATGTGTGGCTTTTGTGGGTGCGTTAGCAGAAAATCATTACAAAAGGGCAGAAAGATTATGAATGACTTTATGAAAGTTATTATCCTTTGCTTTGATGGAGAGTAGGGAAATATCTTCTATAGCTCTGTTACATGAGTGTTTCTCCATCAGTGATGTATCATTCCATGAGACGTACCCAGAGGAGTCTGAGGCGCTCTGTAGAATACTGAACATGATCTCAGTCTTTTGATGGTGACTCAGCATTGGTCATGTCCTACTTCTTTGCTACAGAAGAGATGTCAAATTTTCACAGGCTTTATCTGCAGAGCCCCTGCAGCCTGTGAAAACATTAACTATTGGTGTATTCCCTGCGTGCTGTAAGCCATTGGACACCGTTGCGCGTCCTGCATAACAAACATTGTTTGGCTGCCTTTTTCGCTCCAGACAAACATGCTCCACAGCATAGTGAAGAGCCTGAGGAGTGTACATGGATTCAGTACACTGCACACACAATACTGATTTGTAATCATCTGTGTCAAGTGTTCACATGGCTGTGTTTTTGAGTTTATTAAAATAGTGTGGGACGGACAGTGCTTGCACTCTTGATAGATGCTGTGGACTGTTTAATAGCTCTGGCCTTCCCTTCAAAACTATTGCCTATTTTTCAAAAAATAATGTTCCGTGAAGTGATTTTTCTCTGTTTTGTATTCTAGTTATAGTCAAGGTCACAGAGTCTTTGTAAACTGTGTGAATTTATATTGCAAATAAAATGAACCGATTTCTGTCATAAAATGTTCTATAATGTATTCACAGATTTACCATAGGGTGCCCCAAGATCCCAATTTCAGCATAAGTTGTGATAGAACATCAACTTAGACCCCAGTTTAAGCATAAATATGCTTTCATGCTAGAGAAAGTGTTGGGTCAGATTAAAATAAGCTGGAAATATAGTGACTTGGAGTGCTAAAAAGCATGATGGAACCCAGTGTTTAGCATTATTTGTATGTAATAATACATATTTGTTTATATAAGATTTATTCATATTTTGAATTGACTTTTTTATTTTAGTACAATTTTTGTTATTTTTTATATATATTTCTATTTAGCTTTAAAAAAAAATATTTCAGCATTTAGATTGATGATTTTAATAGTTTTAGTTTTAGTTAACAATAACAATACTGGATCCATCTCTTTGAAATTACCATTGTTCAAGGAATGCTAGTATAATACCATTTCTATTTATTCATAATTTTTATGCCACTTTTTTGGGTGCACAGAATTCACAATTCGATTTTGATTCTCAACTCTCACTTTATTTCAGATTGATTTGTGTATATATTTCATTGTCTATTTGACTGACATATAAGAGAAATGGCATAAGTTCACTTTTCAAGTTCAAATTCACTTTATTTATATAGCACGTTTACAACAGCCACTAGGCTGACCAAAGTGCTTTACAGAACAACCAAAAAAATAATAAATGCACGCTCCCCTCTACGCTCGAGTCTAACGCGAGGGACTACCAGCAGAGCCTGGTTGTAGGATCTTAGGCTTCTGGATGGAGTGTAAGGATGAACAAGTTCAGAGAGATAGGCAGGAGCTAGGTTATGTAGAGATTTAAAAGCAAAGAGTAGAATTTTAAAATCTATTATCTGTCGAACCGGCAGCCAGTGTAGAGATTTGAGAATCGGAGAGATGTGGTCATATTTGCGACACTTGTGTAGAAGTCTGGCCGCAGCATTTTGGACTAACTGAAGACGAGCAATTTGAGAACTTGATATACCGCAATATAAGGAATTGCAGTAATCTAGCCGAGATGTTATAAATGCGTGAACAGCCATTTCCAGAGTTTTCGGAGTGAGAAAACCTTTGATTTTAGACAGACGAAGTTGGTAGAAACTGGAACTGATTACGGATTAAATGTGTTTGTCAAATTTAAAAGGCTGTTCAACAAGAACACCTAAGTTCCGCACTCCTGGGGATTTAAAAGCCGATAGACTCTCTAAATCAGGGCTTATACACTGAGAATTTTCATTTGGGCCGAAAACAATGACCTCAGTCTTGTCTTCATTTAGAGAGAGGAAATTTTGGGCTAGCCATGCTTTAACCTCCTCTAAGCGTAGCAGAAGAGAATTTATCGCTACAGGATTCTTTCTCTTGATTGGAATATACGTTTATTTTAAGTTTAATTTTGGGGTGAACTATCCCTTTTATATGAAGTTGAAACTATCATTCATACATTCTAACATATTTTGTTCGTCAGCCAGGTGTTGTAATGTACATATAGGGCCCTATCTTACACCCGGCGCAATGCAACGCCAAGAGCGACGCAAGTGTTTTTTGCTAGTTTCAGTCCGACGCAGTTATCATTTTCACGTCCTGCGCCACGTTGTTTAAATAGCAAATGCATTTGCACCCATTTGTGCGCCCATGGGCATGCTGGTCTGAAAACTAGGTGTGTTCTGGCTCATTGTTGGCGCGTTGCTATTTTGAGGCAACAGAATATGTTGCCAATATATGTAGGCAACAAACGCAATATATATATTTTTGTTATTTAATGAGCGTGTTAGTAATGTGCGCCTATAGGCGGGTCCACAACGCGCGTACACTCTGCTTATTAAACACAGGGACGCACAGCAGCACACAAACATGCCAAATATTTTAAATAAAAGGATTACAATGTAAAATTTTATTATTGTGTACTTAAAGATATGATGGAATCCGGCTTGTCCCGTAGATGATCTCCTTGCGCACGAGCAGTTCCGTTTGCGCTCTGGAGACGGCTTCGGTTTTTCCACTATCAAATTCCGTCATGTAAATAGCGAATATGCCATGGCGCGAGCGCAACTGGCATTTTAAGGGAATTGGAGATGAGACTCTGATTGGTTTAACGCACGTAAATCCCAAAACACACCCATTACTCATTATGAGAATAGGGACAACCCTTTTAGACCATGCCTGGCGCGGCAACCATTTTTCCCGTTGTTAAACTGGCAAAAGTGGATTCGGACACGCCCTAAGTGAACTTGCGCCGTGCGCTTTAGACCATGCGCTTAGATCGTTAAAATAGGGCCCATAGTGGAAATGCTCCATATAAGGATATTTTCCTCTGTCTGTGAAAGATCAGCCAGAAAGTGAAGGGCTCATATTCTCTGAAAGAATGTCTTTGAGTGCGTGTAATGGAGTTGGCCTGCTGCCGCCCACCCGGCCGGCCGTGGCGTGCCGGCCCATAGCCATATTTAGCTATTGCAGTCAATGGAACCGGGTGCATGCTTACTGTCTGATGTCATCTCATGATGCAAACCTGATACAATGCGGCTGAGAAGGAGAGCAGAAGAAAGGAATGAGAAGCAGGTTACTCACAGTCATTTATAAACAGCCGTCAGGACATCTGCATACTGTCAGATGATGAATTAGTAGTGCTGTCAGACAGACTAGAGGAGTCTGGTGGTGTGAATGAGATTTGTCAAAAGGCTGCTTAGGTCACTATATTATAAGTGTCACATACTAGCATGCTATAGTTTTCTCTGAACAGTCACCTTGAAAAAGTCACCACTAAAGACCGCCTTTAAATGATGCATGAGTGTGAAGAAATTGTCGTTGCATAATATCCTAATACTCACTGTAACAAATATATTGACGCAATGACAGAAAAGTGCAGTTTGGAACTTAAAGACTTAAAGAGGATTTGTCACTCAGTCTTCTGTGGTTTCACATCTAAATTCTCTTAGTATGAGTCAGTGTCAAGTGTCCATTTTTGTTTGTGCAAAAGAACCACTATGTTTGAGGCCTAGAATGTTTCTTCCTAGAGCAATTTTTTAGCTTCTATTTTTGTCTTTTAATTTTGTGGAGTGTTTTAGTACACACATGCTTTGAATTAGAGGCTTGAGCATTTTTGTAAACCTCGCAATGAAATGATGACAAAAAAATTCTCGCACGACCTCAAAAATGGTGCATTTATACCCTTTTTGGTCGAAGTGCATGCCGTCCCTTGTACTTAAACATGCTGCTTGTGTGTCCCTTTCATGCTGGGAAAAATTAATATTTGGCGGTGTCTCTCGTCACCAGAACATATGGAGTAGTTTCCAATGGATGACGTGTATAAATATGTTGTAGTTTTTAGCTTTTTTTTTTTTTTTTTTTTCTCCTAGCTGTTTTAACTCCATCTTCACTCCAGCAGGACCGCAGTGACATGTGGGTCGACTTGTGTTCTGTGAGCCAAAAATATACTGTATTAGTATTTGATTAAAAAGACATGAAGTGGCATAATGGGAGGATAAAAATAGCCAGCAAGGACGCTGGTACAGGTTTGCTGCTCTGCCGGCTTTCAGCACATCTGTCAGGTGGAGACACAAAAGCCCATTTTCCCAACTGAATCCCGCTAGCAGGGCGAGATTGGAGCAACCACCTCATTAACAGACTGATGGCATCATTTAAAGCTGATCGTCATAATCATCGCCACTTCTTCACACTTCAGCACAATAATGCTCCCAGATCGCTCGGCAGCCACGTCCGGATGTCTGTCATCTCTTTATGAATGACCCTTCATCTACAGAAAGCCCTCATCCTGCTTTCTGAGCTCCTTTGGGATGTGCTGCACCGCCCTCTCTGCTCAGAGATGTTCTTCCTTCTGTATAGGGGAGAATCAGAGAGCCCAAATCTGTCTAAATTTTGGAGGAAGCCTTGCAAAAGAGACCATATGGCTTAGCTTGGACACAGCCAACTTTAACCAAATTGCTGGGCCTTTCCAGGAGAGAGGGGAATTGCACTTGCCGAAAAGACTTCAGTATGGTGCTCATTCTGCTCACTTTCTCACAATGGTCTGTCATTGTTTAATCAATGTTGGCCTCTTTTCTACATGTAATTATTATATTTTTTTAAGATTGCAGTAATTTTCCCTGTCTTTTGGACTACTTTTGCATAATTATTATAATTTTCTTCTATATCACCAATCTTCATACATGATTTTGGTGTTTTCAAGTTGGAAACGATATACATAACTCTTCACATTACATCTTTATGCATTTTAATGAGTCTTTTTTTTTATTTGTTTGAGTAAAATAGCTGAAAATCCTTGCTGGAAATCAAAGCTGCATTTGCTTAAAGCCATACTGCATACGATAATAAAACTTGCTTTCATAGATTGTATATAACTGTATTTGAATAGAAGTGTATTTTTGTGTTACTATACTAACAGATTTTTTCACTTTATACTCAAAACAAGAAAAAAAATCTTCCAGTACACAGTAAGACGAGATAAGTTTGTATTCAAAGATAGTTCACCCCAAAATGAAAATGTTGTCGTCATTTACTCACCCTCAAATTGTTCCAAACCTGTAAGTTTATTTCTTCTGCTGAACACAAAAGAAGGTATTTTAAAGAATGTTGGTAACCTGACAGTTGATGGGCCCCATTGACTTCCATAGTATTTTTTTTTTCCTGCTATGGAAGTCAATGGCTACCGTCAACTGTTTGATTACCAACATTCTTTAAAATATCTTCATTTGTGTTCAACAGAAGAAAGGAATTCATACAGGTTTGGAACAATTTGAGGGTGAGTAAGTACTGACAAAAAGATACATTTTCTGAAGATAATGAAGATAAATGTAAGGTTATCTTGTTTCAAAAATTGTAAAATATTTTTACTGGAAAATTAAACAAAAATACTTAATTTTTTCTCTTTTTTTGCAGTGTAATGCGATGACTTAATGAGCACCACTGTTATTATACTTATAATATATACAGATATTTTTTAATGATTAAAAAAAAAAATATTCTGTATTTTGCATTGTATTATCACCCTGTTTTAAAATCCAATGAAGTCATACTGCCTTTAGAATCTGTTGTAGTAAGTTGTTGGAAGACATTCTGAATCAGGCTGTGAGCCGCCTACACTCCCTTAGCTACTGTTTCCTTGGTAACTGATGTCAGGAACGGAGACGCCAATAAATGGATCTGCTGCATGTTTCCCATCTTTCAAGCTCTTATTCCATGCTCGAGAAGGGGGTGTTTGAGAGGGAAAAAGTAAGCAAATTTTGCATTGCTTGTCATGGTTCCTATATTCAAAATGCTCTAGACTGCAGTAAAATTACTCTAAACTAGTGCAGATTCCAAATTGCTATCGCTTTGGCCTGCTATTTAATCATTTTTATCATTTTTACAGGGACTTTTTGACTTCTTGACTGGGCAGGTTTAACTTCTTGAAAGAATACTGAATGGCCCTTTGACAGATATGTCTGGTCTGTTCCAAAACATGAGAACAATCCCAGCCATGCTTCATTATGTCATTGCGGTGGAACAATGAAACATAGCCTACCTTTCAGTGCCTTTAAGATCCACCAACTTTGTTGAAAGGGGTTATTATGTAAATGCATAGAAATGTTGAAGAACCAAGGTGCTGGTTTTCTCTGACATGATCATAAAGAGGTACATACATACAACGATCCATACAATTCAATTCACATACGAAAATGAGCTTCAACTCCTATTAACGAGGAAAACGCCTATTAAACATGAAGTTGAGGGGTTACTGAACCCCTCAACCCCATATTTTGGCCCCTTCCGGTCTCTCGCCTGAGACCAGATCCCGCTTCTAATCTGAAGTGTTTGTGCTGCTCGTTATTTTCAGAATGTTGTGATCTCCTATGCCAGGGAATGCATATGTATCCAATGTGACTAGGCACAAATAAAGCACTCAACCGAAATGGTGCGAACAGGTTTGAGGTGTCGTTCTTATTTAAGAAACAAGGAGCGCACACATTTGATCCAATAAATCCTTTTTCCTGTTGGTCAAACGCCAGTTTGGTTTAAAGTGATGTTTGTTCTGGGTTTATTTTCAGCAGCTTCCGAAAACAAGAAGCCCTTGATTTTATTATGACCCCTCCATCCGTGTAGGATCGCTGGGATTGCACAGCAGTTGCATCATGAACAGTTAACCTCACCTGACCCGTATTTGTCATGAACCATCCTCGCTCTCATGTTTAAAATTAAATATAGACCTTTAATATCACATGTCCATTTTACCTTATTTCTCTTAAGTGTTCGGTCAACGCTCCTCTCTATAGGGGGCTTGTTTTAATACCCTGTTCAAGGGGTGACTTATGGCTGGCTCCGCTATGGCTCCCGTGAACTTTTGCGGTAGTATATTACCACAGACATGAGCGAGGCTTCCTCTGCTCTTTAATTACATCTCTGAGAGCATGGCTCAGGCTCAGCAGGGATTTTGGGGGAAGTGGGACACGCTCTCAGCAATCCACCCCGCAACAGCCTTTCGTAATGTAGTGGCTCAGAATACATCCTCTGGGAACCCAGGTACAAGAACAACTCTGAAACAAGGCAACTAAATTAAGCAGATATAGAGAACTCGGGCAGTAGACTAAGCATATGGAAGCTCTTTTTGGAAGGTCTTCATAGTAGACCTTGTGGATTCATGGTTGGCTCTTTATAGTTTTATTCCCCTCGACTCAACCCAACTGCACTTGTATCAGTTTCAGATGTTGAACAACTGACCCTTTGCTAAGCCCCGACCCTTGGTGCAGTGGTAAAATTTGCTCAAAGTGGTTCAAATTGACCTTACGACAGATAAATGACTGACAGCCCAAAATAGCCAATCTGAGGGTACGTTTACACGACAAAGTTTTTCCTTTGCGTTTTTTTGTGTACAGGCGGCTACGTTGTCAAAACGATCCCCATTCACACGGATCCGCGAAAATGATTTAAAACGCTGTATTATGCATTGTAGTTGGCGATGTCACTTTGTAAAAAATCACTATGAGCCTATAGACGGAACATGTAATAGCATGACATCACCGTTTTCACAAATTTTAAAAAAACAGTTTGTTTTCAGGCCCGCAAAACGCTGTTGTCGTTTAAATAAACGACCAAAACGCGCAACAAGTGTTCCGTTTTTAGTCTTGTAAACGGCGCCTAATCGTTGCACAGAGAAGCCTTGTGGCTATCTGCCATTTTGTTTGTCAAGCTATCATTTTGGCACATTTGTTTACCCTGCCATTTTGTTTGTCAAGCTATCATTTTGGCAAATTTGTTTACCGTAACTATGGTAAAAAGTTGTTTTATGGCACATGTAATTTGAATATCCAGAGTGGCTAGTTAATTAAGTTTGGTTCGTTCCATTCCCGAAATCACCTGGTAATCTAAAAAAAAATGCAAGTGTTGGACCAGGCTTGTCTGTCTTTATGACATTGGCCTTTGTTAATTTTTAACTTCTGTGATTCCGCAATGTTCACTCCATTAAATAAAAAGACTGTTAAGGTTTGTGTGTTTGGGCAGTTTTCATTAACACTAGTTCCAATTTAGAGTATCCGCCCTTTAAAATTGGTGGGCATAGTTAAGTAACCACTGTCATAAGGTCTGTTGAATAGACATTGTCCTTACAGGTAGAATGAAGTGAAATATGGCAAAGCATTTTCTCTTGCTGCTTTTACTTTAAAGATATTAAATTGTCCAATATTGCAATGAAAAACCATCAAGTCAAAATCGAGGCAAACGTTGATCAGTTATCTGAAGAGAAAAGCCTAATTTGAAAAAGATTTCAAGTGCTAACATTAGTGCAAGTGAACAGAACTTCTGCCGTTTCAACATATTATGGTACTGTGAATTCTTTAGTTCTGAGATTTGAGGTTGGTTTCAGTGACAGGACTGATGATACAGAAGGTGTGACTATATTGTAGCAGGTGTGACCATGCCAGTTGGAGCCTTAGGCGTAAACATGCTCTTCTCAAGTGGTCTTTTAAACGATTGGGGTGTGGTTCTCCCCATCTTATTCTCTTCTTTGGAAACTTGTGGAGGCATGATGTCAGTGCACCTGAGCTGATATTTGTCATGGCGATGACTGTCATACTGAGTGGAAGGTGTGCCTGGCAAGGTCCCAGGAAATGATATCATATACGCCCATTCATGCAAAAAGACATGTGGGAGATTAGTTGACAGATGGGTAGAACAGGATCACCTGTCTTAATGCAAACCCCAATGACAAGACTCGGATGTGTCTGATTATTTATCATCCAGTTTCCCATGACAGCTGAAATCTGGCGAAACATGTATTCAATGAGCAGAAAAGGAGATCCTTAATGGTTATATAATTTAAAGGAATAGATCACACAAAAATGACAAAAGTTTAATGTGGGTGTCTTAAAGGAATAGTTTCCATCTTAAAATGAAAAATGTCATTATTTACTAATGTTTCCTCAAGAAAAATAACATTCTCTTTTGCCATTAGAAAAGCCCCTATGCTGCACTGTTTTACTAGTCATTTAAATTACTTTAAGATTAAATCATTTTGATTAGGAAGTCTTTATATTTTGTACTATATTACCAACCTGATAAATTGTGTGTGTCTCTGTGTGTGTGTGTTCCTGGTAAACCCTACATTACGGGAACAAAATGTCCCCACAAAAATGGCAATATCCAAAATCCTTGTCCTTGTGAGGACATTTTTTGATCCCCATGAGGAAAGTGGATTATAAATCATACAAGTGATGTTTTTTGAAAATGTCAAAATGCAGAATGTTTTCTGTAATGGGTAGGTTCAGTTTGTACAGTATAAAGATCATTGTCTATGGAAAGTCACCATAAAACATGAAATGGTCATGGTCTGTGTGTGTGATTTATGTCGTAATTTATTTTTATCATTTATTTATTTTAGTGCTTCCAAATCAGTTAATCACATCTATGATAAAAAATTTTTTTTTACATTTGTGTATATATTTGGGTTTGGAACAACATGATTGTGAGAAATGACAGAATTGTCCTTTTTTGGGGAATGTTTTTTATATATGTATATATATGTATGTGTGTGTGTGTGTGTGTGTGTGTGTGTGTGTGTATATATATATGTATGTATATGTATATGTATATGTATATATATATATATATATATATATATATATATATATATATATATATAAACCTGGATGATTATCCTTAAATGATGACTTGAAGTTAAACTCCTTATAATACACCATGTCCTCTTTATGCTGTCAGGCTCTTTGCTTTTGATTTGCTTTCATTCATGCTTCTCTTCAGTTTGCTCTGCCCCTCGTCTTCAAGTTAGGTCCATCTGTCCAGTTTCAGAGCCAGCGCTGCAAACAGCCTGTTTTTCTTCATTTACTGTGCCTGCTCTCCACACTAAATGTATCTGGCTCTCTAATGTAATTACACACTGGAATTCTTTGCTGGATGCTGATTAAGCACAAGAGGAGTGACAAGCAAATCTTTCATAAACCCTTACTTAGCAGAACATCTGCAGGCGAGCTGGTCTGATGCTGAAGTTGGCACTTCTCGCACCTCTTGTGACCCATTTGAGCTTGCTGCCATCTAGTGTATGATGTGATGTACTGCGATTTTAGTGATCAGCTGTCTCCTTATCTGGAAGAAAGCTAGTTTTTTTTTGTATATATTTTTTTTCTATAAAAGCCTATAAAAGTGTTTATTACTGAAAATGTCCCAAAGGCCCTTTAAGGCCATCGTGTTAACGGCCCCAAACCAGCTGTTTTACGAATAAGCTCCTGCTATACACTGACTGAAATTTAAACAGACCAAACCTGTTCCTCGAGGTTACTTTTCAATTATCTATAGAACATCTCATCAGTCATCTATACAAATCTAACTGGCATTATTAATATTCTTTATTTAGATCAAATATATATAGCACAAAATATTTGTGGGCTTGTCCAGCTGCACTTGCATGTTTAATATTGTAATTTACATAAATTAGATTTATATTATTTTATTTTTTATAATTATACACCACCATATAAAATATTGGTGTCTGTAAGATTTTTAAATGTTTTTGAAAGAGGTCTCTTATGATTCCCACGGCTGCATTTATTTGATAAAAAATACAGTAAAAACAGTAAAAAATTATTGTGAAATTACAATTTAAAAATGGAAAACTTTTCCATTCATTCAGCATCATTACTACAGTCTTGAGAAAAAATGCATTATTATCAATGTTGAAAGAACCCCCCCCCCCCCCCATTTTTTGAAAATGTTTTGTAGTCTGTGTCACTTTTGATTAATTTTCAATTTGTTTTTGCCCTTGCTGAATAAAAGTACATTTCTTTTAACAACAAAAAAACAATTCTTACTGGCCCCTAACTTTTGAATGGTAGTGTATTGTACCAAAACTTCCTAAACCAAATCAGAATTTGCTAATGCTGTGTTGTGGCATGGTTAAAGATATAAAAAGTTGTAGGTCTACCGTGAACACTAACTCATTCCCTTCTGCTCTAATGTGTCTTCAGGCAGCTGCAGGACCTCCAGCGTCAGAAGGAGCAAGAGCGGGAACGACTGGAGCGAGAGCGGCTGGAGCGGGAACGGCTGGAGCGAGAGATGCTGGATCGGGAGCATGCCGAGAGGGAACGTCAGGAACGGGAGCGGTTGGAGAGGGAACGTGCTGAGCAGGAACGTCTGGACCGCCTGGAGCGTGAGCATCAAGAGCAGGAGCAGCTGGAGCGAGAACGCCAGGAACGGGAGCGCGCCGAGCGGGAGCTGATGGAGAGAGAGCGTGTGGAGAGAGAGAAGCAAGATAGGGAGCACCAAGAGCAGCTGGACAGAGAGCAGATGGACTGGGAGAGAGGGAGACGCATCTCCAACGCCGGTGAGCATCTTTATCTTCTCCATCGTCTTTTTATAGACAGGACTGACTGATAAGATGTAGACAGGATAGGCTGAGGTCAAAATATGAATGAGGTTTTAACACAAACTAACAATATATGTGGCGTTTCTTCTGTTGCTGAGCATGCAAATGCCTGTGAAATGCTGTTAGTGTACATTAGAAATAATTTATTACCGTGCTGCATTTATTACACCCATGAAATTTTATTTAAAACTATTTTTAATAACTATGTGTTCGAACTGGGGATGCACCGATATTACAGTTCTGGCTGCTAATTGTTTTCATACAATGGCTGATAACCGATAACAACATATTAAATATCTGTACTTATTTGCCTAAAAATAACTCGCCACATCCGCATAAACTCAAATAGATGCGATTCTTGTCAATGTTAAATCAGTTATTTGATGTTTAAGTGGATGTAAGCAGTACCACAACAATATAATAAAAGGAATGAATAATAAATAAAATATGGAAATAAATATTTTATATTTTAATTTTAATATGGAAAATATTCAATTGGAGATGTACATCTATACTATAATGCATCTCGATGTTTCCTTTTGTTGTTCTTGCTCTAAAATATATTTTTAGTATGTGCTTGGCCTCTTGTTCGACGGGACACTACCTCCTTGCGTCTTATTATATCAATAGGCGATCTTCTCCTGACGTGTCCATCTGTCAGTATGTTGGAAGAATCTGAATCCACAGCTTGAAAGATGATGGAACTCACTAACTAACCACATTTCTCTCACACTCTCCTGTGTACAGCTCACTAGGATTATGGGTAACCTGCCAGGGCTTGAGAATGGGTGGGTGTCGATTCAATACAAATGTTGCTGTAACCTGTTTTACTTTTGTCATTTGACATAGGTCTGATAGAAACAGGATATTCAGCAGAAATAAATAAATAAATAAATGTCGGACATGTTTTTTTCCATCTGTATTAGATTGGATCGTGAAAAGTGTGCGTTATATAACAGAATGTATTCAGACTGAATTCAAGGTTGCTAAAACATTGGCTTAATAGCTATTTGGCTATTGGTTAACATTATCCAAAAGCCTGCATAAATAAGATTAGTAGAAAATGTTTTTATTTTTATTTTTTGCTTTTACAAAGTTTATTTTGCTTTAGATTTGAATAATTGGATAGTTCACAATAAGACAAGGAACTTGCAATAAGAAAATAAATAAGGTAAATTTTGACTTACTGTTGGCTTTAAATGGCCTGTTATAAAGTTGTGCATGTACAGTATTTGAGTTCATCATATTAGATACAATTCTCAGAATCATGCGCCATCCAAAAATACACATGGGGGAGGGGATGTTTATTCCACAGACACTGTATGAGTGGCCAGGCATCAGGCTTTGATAGGCATAATTGTCATTCAAGTGTTAAACATTTGAGCATGGTGCATGTGTGATATTTGCATCAGAAAATCTGTATTATATGCCACTGATGTTGTACTTTGGATATAGCAAGATACAATATTCCACAGAAGGAATGCCAAAAGTACATCAGTACCAAGTCTGTATAGTTTGTTCAGGGATGTATTGAACCTAAATTACTACTAACTCAACTGATTTTGTTACACATAACATACTGAATTGACACTAAATTGAGGTCTCTGTCTGTTATGAAGTCTTTCTCTATGGGAGTTGTGTTTTTTGTGGATATTGTCTTGACTCTGTGACTTCTGCGTCATGTCTGGGAGAAGGATTATCAAATAAATACCCTGAGATTCTGGCGGATGGGTGCAACAAAATCTGTATCATTAGTCGAGGCACTGGTAGGGATAAGTGAAAACAGGTACTTCAGTTTAATGGAAGGTGTAAATGGATAACAATAGCCAAAACTTTTTGCTAAAGGTTCACTTTTTTTACTTCAGCGCATGATATGCAATAATTTGTAAATAAATACTCATTAGTATTAAAAACTGTGTATGAGTGAGGATCCCTAGTCACAAGTTGATTTAATAAAGTTGGATTAGTCCAAAGAGCACAGCCGATTGGTCTTGCCATGTAACCGCCTGTGCTTTATGAGTGGAAGAATTTCATTAAGTCACTCTGGTGAACATACTGCATTACATCATGAGTCATGTGGTCTGCTTGTCAAAACTAATAGTGTGGGAACGCAAAGGAGGCCAGTGAAATGGAAGAAAGTAAGGTACAAATAGGTTAAAAAAAGCTGCTTGTCATGGAAGCCAGCTTGAACAATGGGAACGGGTTAATAACCTGAATGTAGGTCATGATAATTTGTGTTTGCCTGTGTGTTGACGTGTATTTTGAAGAGTGCTCAGGGGGCGTGGTGGGCTTCACGCAGCAGGAGGGCAGCTGTGTCTGCAGGCTGCTTATGAGAATCACTAGAGCAGAAAGATTTGGCCAACATATGGCAGGCAGTGACACTTACAGTGCACTCTCAATAAACCAAAACATGAATTTACTTGCATTTCCTATATAAACACCCATAAATATATGGCAAATTATAATTATTATAATTAATTAATGCTTTCATTCAGCAAGAATGCATTCAATTGATCAAAAGTGACCGTAAAGACATTTACAATGTTACAAAACTGTTATTTATTTATTTTTTTAACTTTTTTTCCAAATAAAGGCTGATCTTTATACATCAAAGATTTTTTTTTATCATAGATTCCACAAAAATATGAAGCAGCACAACTGTTTGCAACACTGATAATAATCAGAAATGTTTCTTGAGCACCAAATCAGCATATTAGAATGATTTCTAAAGAATCGTGAAAAAGTAATTCAGCTTTGTTATCACAGGAATTAATTACATACAATATATTCAAATAGAGAGTTCATTTAAATTGTAATATTATTTTGTAATATAACTGTTTTTACTATATTTTTATGAGCATAAGATAAAACAATTCTTTTAAAAACATTTAAAAAAACGTACTGACCTGGAAAATTTGAATACTTTTAGTGCATACGTTTGTGATTATTTTTTTTTACACAGCTCCTTATTCACCAATGATGTTGTTTCAGTTAAACTTTTCAGTGGAGTATCGGGTTGAATTAGTTTGAACCCATTCAGATTTTAATGTGATATTAAACTGTATAAAGTGCAAAAAGAACAAACAAGTTTTCATTAGCATAACTTCTATTCATTATCATTTTCTTGGCATGCAGAGAGTGCATGACTAGCCTTTAGCAGGCGTGTGATGATACCGAGACCCTAACCTCACGTGCATCCAGGAGTTACAGTAACCCTTCGATGCCGTCTCCTGAAAGTACGACATGCTAAACAGGATGTTTGTGTAACATTTTGCCCATGTGTTGGAGTTGATCTATCTTTTCCAGTTCATGATGTTTTCACAGCTAACCGATTGTACTAATTCTAGTGTGTTCCCTGTTCATAGACAGAAATAAGAACATATGATGGACTTGTAGGTCTCTGCTGGTTTTCTTGCTTCATTTGCCCCCTTTCTCTCTTCTGTCTCCTTCCCCCCTTTCTCTCTTTGTCTTGTGTTCTTTCCCTTTGCACGGTTGCTGCTACCTCCCTCCTGCCCTGTCCTGTCCTGTCCTTCGGTTGTGTGCAGCATTTGAAAGCACCCTCTACACTCCTCCACCTCCCGAATACAACAAGACCACCTCCTCCTTACCAGTCTCTCCTTCCACACCCAGTTACCCTCCACCGACGCCATTGCCCTCCACAGCCACTCCTCCAACCCCGCCCCTGCGTCACTCGGCTTCCCGATTCGCCACATCGCTAGGCTCCGCCTTCCACCCGGTCCTGCCTCATTACGCCACTGTCCCTCGCAAACAACCTGCCCCGCCCACACCGCCACCCCCTGCCCCAGCTCCTCCTCCTTTAGCTCCGGCCTCCAAATCTGTCATCTGGACGGCTAACAACTTCACTCCCTTACCGCCTTCTCCTCCGGTCATGATCAGCAGCCCCCCGGGCAAGGCAACGGGCCCTCGCCCGATGATCGCAATCCCAGCCCCCAGTCCGCTCTCCCAGAAACCCCCTTCGCCCATCTCGGCGCCCAACGGGCCGCCCACCTCGCTTCACTTCCACACCTCATCCCCCATCTCGGGTCAGCCATTCTCTTCACCCCCGACGCCACCCCCTCCCCCGCCCCTGTACTCTCCCTCACCCACCTTGCCCATCGCTCCCCTTGTGTCTTGTCCCTCACCCCAGCCTGCTGTTCTCCCTTCTCCTTCCACAGCCTTCCCCGCCTCTGCTGAGCACTCTGTAAACTCTGGGTTGGGAGACTCCTGCTCCTCTGCTCCAGAGCCGCCCACTCAGCCTGCTGACTTCCCCAGCCAGCCGGGTAAGGCCTCTTCTGTGTCGCTCAGCCTCCACTAACCCGCTAATTGGGGTTCGAGGAGGGGGCCTGCCATGTTGAGCTGGGTTGCTTTTGGCTGCAATTGGCTACAATTGGCTACTATCGATTGCTTGTTGGCTCAATATGAAAGTCCTCAGGAAATGTTTTGCTGTTTTGTCTTGTCTGTTGGGTTGTACTGGTTCCTCTGATCATCGGTCTGATGAATGCTCGTTTGTGTGGCCTGTAATTGTGTGATATGGCATGGCATGAAAACACATCTCCACTCTCTCGTGAAACTTTGAATTGAGTCTCACATATTGCAAAGCGGATGTCTTCGCTTTAGTTCTCATCCTTTTTTCTGGAGTTTATCACAACCATCTCATTCTGATTACTGGTTTATGGTGAAGAAGTTCTTGATGTTAGCATGTACAAGTGAGCTGTCAATGCACAGTAAGCTTTACATGATCTATAACTGGCCGCCCCACATCCTCTGGTTATTAATCACATTCACAAATTTGATTCATGAAAAGATCCTTATTTTAAAAAGCAATGAAATTAATCCTTTTTTGTCTTTGACTAGGTTTATGTTACAAACTGCATACAATAAGTGGAGATTTTCATATGAGGTCAGGTCATTAGCAATGAAAGAAATAAGATCAGCTCTTCCTCTGAATTATTCATAGAAGAGGTTTTAGACTTCACACTTCATGTGCATGATGCAGCTTGACACTGAGCTAAATTCTACACACTAATATGATTAACTTGAGTGTGTTTGGCAGGCATGCATGTCACATAAACTTCAGCTGTTTATACCCCAAAAAAGCCAAATGTGAAAAAATAGTCAGGCTGATACCTTCCTAAATAGTGAAGATTTTTACTCTTTATACATAGTGATGCAACATCAGCTTTAAGTTAGTATTTTTACAATTACATCTCTGCATTTTGTTACATTTATGTACAGATTTGTTTCATATTCCCATAAATCATCACTTTCTTCCTTGTGTATGATGTTATAATGATCATCAGCTATGGACAATCATGTATTAGTGTCATCTGTCTGTGTTCACTATTATGAATGAGCTTTGGATGTGAATAATTATTATGATGTTATATTCTATTACATTATATTATATTATTGTGCTGACATCCATTTAGCTCATTCTGAATGTAATAATCTATTTTACAATGCAAAAAACCCACAAGTTAAAACAGTCCTAAATGTAGAACAAATCAAAGTTTAACTGATCAGTACAGGAAGTTACAAAGACGCATCCTAACTATTATGTTATTTTTTATTTATCCCTACAGATTCAATACAGGGGATGCCAACTCCTCCACCCCCACCACCCCTCCCTCCCAGCTCCACTGTGACTCCCACCACTGCTGGACCTCCACCACCCCCTGGTCCCCCTCCTCCCCCACCACCTCTGCCCCCCACACTTACCCCAACAGGGCCTCCCCCTCCCCCTGGGCCACCACCTCCACCCTCAGGTCAGGCTCCGCCACCAGCACCACCTCCACCCCCTGCCCCACCTTTGCCCTCGGGTCTGTTCACCCCCTCGCCCACCACAGATGAGAACAAGGGCCTCTCTGGGCTCGCAGCCGCCCTTGCTGGAGCCAAGCTAAAGAAAGTGCCAAGGGTAAGGGATTGAGGCCTGTAAAACTCTCATTTGCATTGAATTACACCTGAAATGTCTTAACACTGTTCCCTGAAGGCCCTGATATACTCATGGCGAAGTTCTTTTTCGCTCTTTGCTTAAGTAGGGGTAAAAAAAAGAAATACCTTTGCATCAGAATACTGTTAGAATACACTACTAGGAGAGGAGGTTAGATGAATATGTAAATATGTGCTGCACGCTTTCCTCTCAATAACAAAAAAAAAACAACAACACAAATGACAGCAGTGAGAAAACAGCAGTTAAAAAGCATATGATCTTAGACCTTATTCAGAGCAGCGCCATTACAGGTATGAAAGTGATTTACTGTGTTTTCAATGGAATCCGCTGTATAAATAGATCACTTATATTTTTCCACAGCTAATGTTTTCTTGAGTTTTTTGGTCTAGGGAAATTTCTTGGAAAGATATTTTTGCAGTGTTTCATATGCAAAACAATCCAACAATTAATTAACAGTACAACCCACTGAAGAGAGTATGGCCCTGTCCCAAATGGCACCCTAAACACTCGCATTCTTCCTACGAGTCTGCACTTTCTTGACGTAATGCCGCTTTGACTGTTGGGAAGAAGTCTGCTGTGGTGCCTGCTCCAGTGCATGCTGGGCGAAAGTGCGCAGCGAGCACCCTTCTGAGACCTAAAATGTCAAAAACCCTACAGTCTCATGGACTGGCTGCCATGTGCGCATGTCCATTAATTGTAAGTCCGTTAGACCGAAAGTGCACATGAAGTGTGCCATTTGGGACAGGGCCTGTGTCTATCCCTCACAGCCTCGCTTTCATTCCCATTAAAAATCAAAGATGGCGCTGTTGTGAATAAGGTCTATAGCGATGTGGATATGTTTGCATGAGCTCTGCAATTCGGCTCTCCAGTCAAGTCACATCATGTTTATATAGGACTTTATACAATAGATTGCTTTATAGCAAACAGCTTTACAGTATTACATGAAAAGACAGTGTCAGTGTCAATTTTTACTTGCGGCAGAACTCGACGGAATGAACAGAAGAAATGAACCGATGAAGATTTTCATGTCAAGGGCGGCAGAGCCTCATAACACACCTGCATATGACTTAATCGCCAGTGGTAGTTCAAAGGTGTTTACTTTGACAAGCTGTTTCGAACTCCCGAAACAAAATCCAAACGAACTTCTGCTTTGGCCTGATTTTGTTCGAAATTACATCACACCAGTTGTTGTTTTTTTTGGTTTGCTTGAAGTAAATTAAGGCCTTAAAACGGATAATGTCTTCATCAGAAATGCTAAACATGTTCAATACCAAATCCTATATGTTACTATAGAGTGATGAGCCCCTGGCTCCAGCAGCAGGACCCACGGTGAGTTCTGGTGGTGCCAAACCCGAGGCATCCCGTGGGAATGGTCTTTTACCTGGAGGAGGAGGTGGTCTAATGGAGGAGATGAGCGCCCTGCTGGCCAGGAGGTAAACTGCGTGCTTTATCTGTCTCTAATGCCAGAATGTTTTCAAACAATGATTAGTCTTGGAAATGACTAAATTCTTCTTTTCTGAGGCCAATTATCAAAAATGTTGTATCATAGCCAGAAATGAAATAAAATGTAAGAATATGTACCATTGATACCAACAGGAGAAGAATTGCTGAGAAGGGATCATCACCAGAGCCTGAACAGAAAGCTGTGAGTTAATATAATGCCTCATTCAGCTGTATACAGTTTCTGTCCAAACCTGTACATATAGACTACTCTTAATTTTATTGATATGATCATACAGTTTATGTGATGGATTTTCAGTAATATATATTCTTTATTTCTCCATTAGGATGACATTGAGGCTACCATAACTCCAAAAGTGTCAGCCTGTAGCACACCAGGTAAGCAAGGGGAAAACAATGATAAAAATAAATGATAAAACCAATAATAATGCTCCTTATGAATCATTAGGTTAGCAAAATAAATGGGGTTATCAACTTTAAAAAGGAAGTTTTCCCATATCTTTTGTTTGTTGTTCAGTCAAAATATTTTAGTGCATAGTTATCTAACACTGGCTACTAATACTAATGCAACATTTGGCAGCTGTTCAGTCTATCTCATGTTAATAATTTAGCATATTGTTGAGCCTGTGCAGTTCTTTTTTTTTAACTGGGTCTTGAAGCAAAACCATTGGAGAATCATGGCTATTTAAAAAATATGAGAATATCAATATCATAAAATGTAACATTGCATTGCATTTCTTTTACAGATATGCCCAGAAAGCCTTGGGAGAGGACAAACACCATGAATGGTAGCAAATCACCAGTCATTGGAAGGTAATAATTTGCATGTTATACATCCACAAATTCATAGTGCCTTTTGAAGAAAAATGTCCAGCTTTTGGGATCTGACTCTTCGGCAGGTCCCGCTTTCTTAAAGCTAAATTGAATTATCGTTGCTTCGACTGCTTTGCATCACGTGCTTGTGGCCGGAGGCCTCCTCACAATCGCATGTCAGAATGCAGGCAGTCGGGTCCCGTGCTTGACATCACTAAAGCACAGTGTTGTTGCTTCTCATCAGATCTGTGTGTACTAGAGCTGTTCAGCATTTTATTTGAAGGATTCGCTTATTTTTTTTGCTTTGTATATACCATCCATTCAGGCATTTGCACATACAGTTATACAAATGATTGAAGCACCTTTCATTAGGGCTACACTGAAAATTAAATACTTCTCCTTTCATCTAAATTAGACCTAGTGCTTTCAGAAGATTACTATGAAAATAAATAGTTCAGACCCACACTATTGACCTCTGACCTGGTTAGTCTCTTTACTCTCACAGACGGGACACACCATGGAGAAATCAGATGGGTACTGACAAGTACTATGATTCCTTAACCAGGTATAAGAGGCTAGTTTGAGAACTCTTTCTAGACTTTGTTTGCTGAGAGTGCTCTTTAAATAGGATGAGGGTTGCTGCAGTGATTGTCTACAGTTATTCGTTTTTTTTTGTTTTTTTACACACAAATATTTTGCTGTTGCCAACAATATAATCACCATAAATGTGTCCCTGCTGCGTTTATATACATATAATAATAAATTAATCATAAATACCAAATAAGCACATTTCTGAAGGATCATGTGACACCGATGACTGGAGTAATGATGCTGAAAATTCTGCTCTGCCATCACAGGAATAAATTAAATTTTAAAATATACTAAAACAGAAAATGGTTATTTAAAATTTTACAATAGTACAGTTTTTACTGTATTTTCATCAAATAAATGCTGCCTTGGTGAGCATAAGAGGCTTCTTTGAATGGAAACTTTTGAATGGTAGTGTATATAAATAATTTTCACACAATATAAATGTTAAAATAGTTTATAATAATTTCACTTATGGGACAAGAGTGAAACAATAACATCTATATATAATGTAAAGTAAATTAAGGCCTAATAAAAATGAAGTTTCCAAGACTATAATCCTCAAAAAAATCTGTTAATTGTAATTAAAATAAAGTGCACATAGTTATAGAGAAACACCTTTTCAAATGTTTCTTTTCATTGAGAAAGGGAAGGAAGCAATGAAGGATTAACCATAGTATCATTATTAGAGCGTCCTGATATATTGTACAGTACTAGGTGTCGTCAAAGGTCATATCAGAAAGCTGGAGCATTTGTCCACTCTTGCCAATTTGTCCACCTGGTCCCAAAGATAACATGCTCCCTCCTCCCCCCACAAATGTGCATTTAATTTGGTTTATCCTTTCACATATAAAATGCAGAAAGCTTTGATACAAAGCCTTCAGGCTGTACACGCTTGTATCTCACACATAAGTCTTGCTCTGAAATTTGTTTCTGACTCTTAAGCTATGTCACAATGTTCTTATCCGCTTGACTTCTATTTCCTTTCTACACAAGGCAACCCACTGTTCAGCATTCGTTTCTTTTCCGATGGGATAGATAAAGCGTCATTTCCCTCATTTCCCTTGTTCTACCCTACAGTGATTATTGTGTTGGCAATAGTATTGTGTCTGATTCAGCTTCAGACAAGCATGAGAGTGATACGGCAGCTGCATTGTGTATTTTGAAGTGTGAATCCTGTCTTAAGCTTTTGGTTTGCTGTGCCATTTTTGTTGGGGTTGACTTTACAAATGTGTTGCTTTTGATGAATTTGCAGCTCCTCTCAAGGCTCATGTTCATGTCACCCAGTTATACATATATATATCTGGATGTGTGAATTTCCTTTTCAGTACAGCAATTTCAAGTACCTGAAATCTGAAATATCCTGCATTTTCCTCACATATCTTGAATCATATCCCATGTTTATGCTGTGTTGATTCTTTGAATCACCAATTGTAATTGGTGCTGTAACAGTGTAGATTTACACAGCATCTGAAATGACTGTTAAAGTGCGTCACTTAACTTCTGCCTTGCATCTTGACTGCACAGTGTCGACTTCTGTGACTAAAATAGCTTTGCCTCACACCATATCTTTTCTTCTTAGACCAAGGTCTACACCAACTCCTACCGGATCCATAAGTGCCAATGGGGTGCCAACAGAAGCTCTTGACTATGACAGATTGAAACAGGTACTTCTCAAAACCAATAAGTAACTAACTTGAACTGAAACTCATTTAACCTTTTAGCCCTTTGGGTTTGATAGAGGGGCTCACTTCCTCAATACGTTGGCAAAGTGTTACCAAAGCTAGTGGTACAATTTCTCATTACAGCACTTCCTAAAAAACTGAGGGAGAGTTACTGGTTGAAAGTCCACGCTTTTGTGGGTGTGTACAATTATAGTCCTCTATACAAAGGCAATACTGTACCTCCCTTCTCTATGAATGAGCATGTTAGATATGAAAGGCATATGTAGGAATCTCACTTATCTGAGGACACAGTTACTCGAGTCGCTCAGCTCTGTCTGCCTCATCTTTTCCCCCGCCAAGTGCTCAGTGTGTTTTTGTTGTTGAAGAGTTACTAATAGTAGCTGCACTCATTGACTTTTCGTGTTGATGTTATAGCATACACCTACTCATCTGGATCTCTTGTCATTTGATACTTTTATAGCTGCATTTGATATTATAGCTTATACTAAGAACTCATTGCAAAGGGTCACATCAGTATTTTTACTTGGCACAATGTCCTTATGGGATCTAATTTCTCTTGCATTCTAGTGTATATATTCTAGTCTTGAACGCAATCTAATTGACCTGAAAACAGTTTGATTTGTATATAACAAACAGTATTCTGATCCAATTCTTAATGTATTGATTTTCTTTTTAGGACATTCTAGAAGAGATGAGGAAGGAACTATCAAAGCTGAAAGAAGAACTTATTGATGGTAACATTTTATTGCATTGTATTGCCACAATATATGATTGAGCTTTTTAATACTTTTAGAAATAAAATACTCGACACTCACACAGTCAAAAGTTTTAATTTGTTTCTCATGATCTTAAAACATTTTGATCTAAAGGCCTATGGTTAAATGCTTGATAATGTTGTTGTTAATGATGATAATAATAATAATAATAATAATAATAATAAAATTCCCTTATTTCCCTCAATTAAAAGTTAAAGGAAATCTAGTGGAAATTTAGGTAAACTGTGGCTAATTTATTTTAAATTAGTAATACTATTTTTTTTTTTTTTTAAATCAAAATGATTTGTTAATGTAACGTCATTTTTAAATGTATTATTCCCTTTTTTTATACAGATGTTTTTTAATTAGAAATAATAATCTGTAATCTAGGCTAATAATAATAAATAGTAATTTATTTGAGCATTTATTATTTTATATTTGTGTGTATGTATAATAAATAAATGTAATTAATAAATAATAAAAAAAAAAAAAAAAAAAAAAAAATTTATATAAATGTGTGTGTATGTATGTGTGTATATATATATATATATATATATATATATATATATATATATATATATATATATATATATATATAGTATTTATTTATAATTAAATTTAAAAATAAATACATTTATAAATACATTTCAACTATTAATTGATTTTATACAAATGAAATTGTCTTTACAAAATTTCAATTAAAAGTTTCATATATTCCCATATTACCTTTATGTGTTCTTTCATAGTTTTAGTGACATATTGTTTTAACATATTTGAAAAAGTAATAATGAATGATTAGGTGTTTAAACCTTTGACTGTAATATTTTTGTGTAAAATGTAACTAATCTACAGATCTGGCCAGGACTGTGCCTAATTCTTTTGTCGTCTTTGTGTTTTCAGCAATCAGGGAGGAGTTGGGCAAGTCAAACTCTGCATAGGAGGATGAGATGCACCTGTATTTTTTTTAATCACAATCTGTCTCTTCAGAGGTCAGCTTCAGTTATCTCAAAAGCAATGAAAATGGAAAATTACAGTTTTAACCAGTGGTGATCACAATAACCATGTTAATTCGGTGGATCTGTCAAGTATGATGCCGGGAAAGACAAACTTTGAGCGTGGGGGGGCACAAGGAGGCGTATCAGCGAGAGGATAACCAGACGCCTCAAAGCGACGCCATACACCAAAAGCCCCATCTTGAGGGAAGTCAGGACACAGTCTTAAGGAAGTGACTGTCAGTATGCAATGGATGACTTTTACTGTGGAAAGAAAATGATGAAAATAGACAAACTATTACTGAATTACATAGTGTATTAACCATTGAAGAGTGAAATTGTAAATCAAGCAGATGACATTCATTCTACGGCACATTGTTTAGCAAAGGGCAGGCTTTGTTTATGACTTTAAAAGGTGGTAATGGTGGTGGTGAAGTAACGTTAACTCAGTTGGCTTTGTATAGAGCAAAACCTTGAATCTGGCCAACTAAACGAGTATGGTCTATTGCTGCAGGACTCTAAAGCTTGTCTTCCTACTATTTTAACCAGAATATGTACATTAAAATGATGACAAAATAAACATTATACCTGCAAGTCATTCAGTCAACCTGTTCTAATGTACGCCATGACCACATCAGGTAGCTTACTCGCGCTTTTGGTCGGTTTCCATTATTATTCAGACTTCTCTTTTCAAAAGTGAATGCTCAACAGGCTGTCTTTAATGAGCCACTGTTATCTGTATACCTTCTTCGTCTTGTGTGTTCGCTAAGTGTTCGGGAAGATCACGAAGGACAATGCCTTTCTACTGTACATCATTGTAGCTCTCTACCAAAATCCTCTCAGCCAATCGAAGTTAAGGTTGACGTCAACGTCAGCTCAGACCGTATCTGTAGATAGTGCTAACCAGAAATACTATGAACTTTTTATTCACCGTAGGCTCTTTTCGTATTTCTTTCGATTTCAGTGCATGTCTTCTTATGAACGGTAAGGGAAAAATGGTTGCCACGAAAAATAATTTTGTTTTCAGTTCATAAGCAATAAGTGTAGCATTGTTACGCATTTTTTCTTTTTGTTTTTGATCGATCATCCACTCTGCCCTCAAACTGTGTATGAATGTTCTCCATACGCATTCTCAAAAGTGCAGTTCACAACAGACACCTCTTTATAGCCATAAGAAATTTGCAGGGGTATGACATTTTACTCATTTTCCTTTGGATGCAAGTATGTGAAAGATCATGTATGGCAAATTATTCATTTTGCATGGAGTATTAACCAACCAAACAAGTCTGGAGTGTCTAATGAGGGCCAAGCAGCACATCACAGCTTTTTAAATGGGACTTTTTTGTTTTTTTTTGGTCCAATCATTTATTGTTTTACCTCTCTGCACACCGGAAGGCACTTGGCTGTTTTTCAGAGGGGCTTTATCTTCCAACACACTTTTGTTAGGGAACTTTTATTGGGAAATGTGCTTTTTAAGACCGAAATCTTTGTACAAACATGAAGTGTGATTATAGGCTTTGCAAATTTTGAGGAGAATAACGGAGAACATTTTTGACGTTCTCTCAGATCAGATTTTTCCTCAGTTATCCATTTCCCCCATGCTATGCTCACTTGTCAATCAATTCGTAGTTTTTTTTTTTTTTTCTTCTCACTTGCGTAGTTCAATACCATCACTCGAAAATAATCTCTCAAGGAATAAGAACGTTTGTATAGAGTGTTTACAGCATTGATTGCACTTTAAAAACCCGTAGAAGTTCAAATGATTCTATTGCTGACAAGACGGCCGGCACTTTGTGATCGGCAGCATCACCAAAGCTAAACGGTTATCTCTAGAACGTCACAATCTCCAGATCCCTTTGTTTTGACGACAAATAACTATTGTTGATCGGTCTTTAGATTAAGCAACATGTTTTGATCAGGGTTGATTCATTCCTGGATAAACCTGTTTGTGATCTTCATGGTTTGTGCCTTGTTCGGAAATTGCATTTGATATGTCAAAAATGTAAAAGCGTATATATAGAGAGTATTAATTTAGGGCCTGCCATAACTTTATTCATTTGTTTTGCATTTTGCTTCAGTGAGTTACAAAGGACACTTACGATCTTTGTTTAAAATCAAACATGCATTCACGTTCTTTTCTCTGTGTCCTTTTTTTCTGTTGCATTACAGTGTGGATTGTGTTATGGTTAACACCATGTATGCTGGTGGGATCTGAGAAGTGAATCTTTGTCCTGGTGGAAATCAGTTGAACAATATTAGGAAAACATTGATGGTGTTGTCAGCACACTGAGATTCGATTATGAGCAGACTGCTGGTCAGATTCAACTGAATGTCCTTGTAATGCAATTTTCAGTTTCTTTTTTTTTTATCGTTCATGTTGTACCATACTGTTTTCATGTTAATTAGAAGTTTCTTACATGCTAACATTGTTTTGTTTGAGCAAATTAAATAAAAATTGCAATACATTGCTGTTTGCATTTATTTATGAATTAAAAAGCAGAAATGGATTACATGACAAACCACAGTTTTACTTCACTGTATTTTCCTTTTCAAAGCAGCAAACACATCCTGAAGGAATTAAATTGCATTCAGGTTATTAATTTACTTTACAACTTTCTTACTCATTTGCACCTTGTTTTAACATGGCATAACTTCAACTTTCACACCTCATCGAAAGCAAATGATGCTTTTCTGTTTGCTGCTGCACTGTTCCGTCGTGGCAAACAGGAAGAAGGCAGGACTGAAATAAAACTGCAACTAAAGATGAGTTCCACGAATAGTTATAGAACACCATACTCCTCTTAAACACAGGCACCTACAGTGCAATCTTACTGGGCCAGAAAGCAGCTACTAGCAGTTCAAGCACCAATATGCACAAATTGAGACAGCTCCAGGACTGAGCATGTAAAGGCAATGCTACGGTTCTCCTGAAGTCATATGTAGCAGTGCAACTTTGCAAAAACGGAAACAGAGTGAGACTGCTGTGCACCTACTCTTCAGCATAACCTAAGAAAAGCTGGTTTGTGATGAACACGTTTGATTGGTCAATAAGTCTGCAAACTGATTATTTTTCTAAATTAAGCAGTTTATTGTAAAAAAAGGAAAAAGATATTGGAACCATATTATGTAGTCATTATAGAACTTACATTCAATATAAGATTTCTATTGCTCATAACCTAATTTAATAATGTAATATATCTGTACAAATGTAAATTAGGCTATATCACAGAAATCTATTTCAAACTTCACAATGTTAGTTGCCCTACAAAGTTCACATGATTAAAAATTGTAGGCTGAAAGCTCAGTAGTCCTATATATTAACGTTACTTTAAAATGTAATCGTCTGTTGTTTTCACTCTAAACTTTATGGTGATCATCTTATTCAGCGTTGTTTTCTAAGGTAACGTTAGGTTAGGCTACCACATTTACTATTGACAAGATAAGTAGCCTAGCTTAATATAACATAGCGACAAAAAAAGATTCTGTGTTTTAATATAGAAATACCTTTCAATCAACATGATAAATCAGAAGTGGGCGATTAAAAGCATTTATGAACAGTATCAATCTGAAAATAAAATTAAAACCAGAAAACTTCCAACAGATTCTAAGACGTATCGTTTTTAGTTATTAGTTTATGTATTTCAAAAGCATTACTTTACTTCATTACTGAAAAATCAACTATATTAACGTCAATTCCAGTTTAATAAACATTACATTAATGAAGTACATTATTTAACATTTACAAGAAACTTTTCGCGGTAGAAGCACATTCTATGACGTCGGCTGTCCTGTCTCCTCCATATCTCACTGATCAACTGTCTCGCAAGACAGGACTCCATTTTGTAAAAGCCCAAATCCCTTCGAACTCAAATGCCTCGTCTCCAATCAACGCTCACGCAAACCTCTCCGCCGTCCAATCAGAAAATTCAGAAATTTAAAAACAGGACATGTCAGCCAATCACAGAGCTTCCCGCCCTCAAGGTCGCTGGTAGGTTGAGCGGTCACGGAGGGAGGAACGTATTCAAAGCGGGGGCCAGTTTTTAAAACAATATTCTTTATTTTATGAAGTTCCGTGGAGAAGCTTTAGTTATTATTAGGAGATTAAGATCGATTGCAGGTAAGAAATCTTAATGAATTCACTTTGCATGTTTAATGTTTTTGTCTGGAAATGCCTTTATTGTGACTGCGTAGTTAACGGTACAGAACTTGATCAGCGCTCGGTCCGCCCGCAACTCTTGCTTTATGAAGTAAACATAATATATTGCTTTTAACAGTCACTACTTTCTGCATATAATGTACCGAACACTTATACTAATTATTTTTTGTGACTAAAGCTGTTTATCATTGTTTTGGTGTTGGGTCTGAATGATAACTCGATTTCCAGCCGGCTCGTTACACAGGAAACTTGGGCACGGCGCGCATTTATTGTCGTCCACACAACTCGTATGTTTTATCTCCACAATTAAATTCTGCGTTCGTTTTTAATATCTGTTTAAGTTAATGTCTTAGGCTACTTCATATTGGACCTTTCGGTTTCATTATTTTGTATACAAAACTTCAAGTCAGTCATTCCACTCTTTTGCGCTAAATAACCACTTTTAATGGTCTTTTGACTGTGGGTTGGCATTAAATATGTGTTAAATACACCACTAGCTCATTATAACAGTTGGGTTCTGTACTCGTTGTTTATTAATAGTGATTTAATGGTGCTGTGTTATGAGCCTCTCGCATGCGGACTGACAATGGTTTGAATACATGACGTTTTCCCTCCATTCCTGTCATTCTTTTTGCTGTGTTAAAGGAACAGCACGTGAATGCTCTGTGTGCCTCCGTATCACATGAAAAACACTAAGCATAAACACAACAACACTTTATTTTACAGACTTTTTGTATTTGGCTAAATATTTCAGGATGTATGTTCAGTCCGCCAAAGCTAAGGAATTTCGTTGGTCTGTAACTTAAATGTGCAATTAAAATTTCACAAATGTGGTCAGTGTCTGACACAAGTTACTGTTGACTTAAACAAGTCAGATTTTCTGTAGTAAGTTTTAATTCGAATAGCCGCTGGCAGTGATAGTAAAGCGCGCGTGTGTCGTCTTGTGCCATTACATTTGCATAACAAAAGGCATCAGACCCCGCCCACTCACATTCACACAGTTTAAATCTTTTGCTCTGTAGTTTCACTTCAACTCTGGAAACACATGGGACTTCTGCAGTGCTGGACTTCAACTCTGTTGGGTGTGTGTCAGTGTGTTTTGGTTCAAGAATGTCTGGAATGTGTTCATGGGATTAGATGGTTTAGGATAGATGACTTATGTTTTTATGGGCTGTACTTTTCGTGTGGTTTCAATAAGAATTGTTGGGTGTTTCCTTTAACGGAGTGTGCCTTGACTCTGCTAAATAGCCTATGCTTCTATATGTGTGAGTGGAATTTTTACTTGCACATGTGTCTGGCCTTGCTCAAGTGCTAAAATCATTAATGTGTTGGTGGTAAGGAAACTGCTTCATGTTATGGTGGTGTTTGGTCGTTACAACAAAATTTCTTTGCAAGGATTTCTAAACATCTATTTTTTTTTTAAATCAGCACCAAGCGTTACTGTCTTTCAGTGGTGAAGTGATAGTTTTTTAAATTGTTCAAATATATGATAATAATAATAAAGCATAATCGTTAGACTGCAACAATGAAAAAAATCTGCATTATGAATACATTATTATTATTTTGGGATTATATTATTTATGCAAAGTGTATTGCAGTAAAACAGTTGCAAACTTGTTTCTTTTTTGAAATCTTGTTTTGGGTTTTTTAAGCTTGAAAGACCCACCAAATGGGGCAAATTATCTGTTGATCCAAAATTAAAGAACCGGTTGAGTAGAAACAATACTATTACTAGTAATTACTATTTGTCTTTCTTTATGGATTGTTTTTGTCTGTGGCTGGATAGTAAAAGTCATCTCTTTGGTTAGCTTGTTACCTGTGTGATAGTAGAATCCCGCTCATAAAGGCCATTGAGAGCTCAACAATAGTGCGGGTGCAGAGAGTACAGTGTGGATGTGTAGTTCAGACGCATCAGCACTTCTGAGATGGCAGCTGACATCACCGCTTCATTGTCATCAGGCCATGTGCAGCTACTCTGGTGTTTCCCTCATAGGTTTACCATTGAACATGTCTGAAATATTCACACAGAATCTTTAGGTCTAGAAAGAATTTAGATTGTTAGTTTGTTTTGAAGCACACATGCTCATGTGCCTTATGTTTTTTAAAGGTGATGTGTGCTTTTCCCAATGTAAATCCCAGCTTAATATGCAGAGACAACTGTAAGTAAGCTATTCATGGGTAACATTTCCCAAAAATATAAACACTGTGGCACTTTGATTACATCAAATCTTTGTTTTCCCACCATGTGTTTTTTTTAGTTTGTCTGTTCAGTGAAAGACTTTGTCTTGTAAAACCTGTCTGAGTACTTAAACCAGTTGAAAAATCAGTTTGGTGATGCTATTGGCACAGAAGTTACACACTGACTTCATCTTTAAGGGCTGCACTGCTGCATAATACTATCATTAAGTCAGTGTTGAAGCATTTAGTTTCTAGTATGTAATTTCCAGACTGTTATGTTGTTTAATGTTTAGTAGTTCGTTAAACTGGAAAGGCCATAAGAATGCACAATGCCATCATACTAATCCGATTCCTGTGGGAAAAAAAAACATGGTGAATTGGTTGGGATGCAGACCTTTTATCTTGTGTTAATTGTTTTGTAGGTAAACGAGAATGCCGGCTACAAGGTTTCAAAATGGAGATACTGTAATGGGCCGCTGGCCTGGCAGTAACCTTTATTATGAGGTCAAGGTACTGAGTTACGACAGCAAGACTCGGCTCTACACGGTCATCTACAAAGATGGTACTGAGCTGGAGCTGAAGGAATCTGACATCACGGTATGAAACCTCTCTCTGACATGTTCTCCAGCATGATTTGAGAATGATTCAAATGGCTTCTTGTGCTACAATTAGAGCCAAAACATATGACCATCTGTACAAATGAGTTCACTTGATCAAAGACACATTTTCTAATGTGATTACTTTAGTGACCTAGAAAGTGAGCAGAATGTTTCTTAATGTAATAATATTTCTTCAAAGGTTTCAAAATGTATTAATTTCTAGGTTCTAATCCATGCCTCCGGAAATAGCAGTTAAATTTAACTGAACTTAACTTGCAGTGTCTTGTGGATATTGTTTTCTTTATTGCAGAGCATGACCGTATTTAAGCAGGGTGTTACACGCTCTCGGTCCAGATCCCGCTCTCGCTCACCGGGCCGCCCACGTCGTAGTCGCTCCCGTTCTCCTGCTAGGACGTCCCGTCGATCTTCTTCTCGCACCACAGATGTGCAAGTGCGCAGGGAAAAGCTCAAAGAAGTGCTGGAGGTCCGACTCACACCCGTGGTAAGGACGCTCATTTGTTAGGACAAACACATGCTCGCTTTATTCCGGTCTTTCTTTCTCTTTGCATGATCTATCTAACCCAGGATGTTCAGATTCACACACACTCTATAGTCTCTTTTTCAAAGAAGTCTCTTATTCTCACCAGGATGCATTTATATAAGAAAACGGTAAAATTGTGAAATATTACTGCAATTTAAAATATTTTTGTTCTATTTGAATGTATTTTAAAATCTGTTTTATTCATGTGATGGCATTTTTGTGTTGATTTTAAGTATAGGAGTTTAATCTAATTCAGAGTCATTAACCCAATCCTTTTAATGCTGTTATCTTATTTGTCTTTCCTCATGGGTTCACCTCACGTGTGCTTGACTGTCACCTGTCTCAGCTGATGAAACATGAGAACAATAGCAACAGCAAACATGAGAAGAAAGAAGAAAATAATACAGATAATACAGCTTCCACAATCACTGAGGTATGGGTCTATATGTTAGAAACTGGTCTAGTGAAGGTTGGAATGTCATGATGCATGCATGTTGTGCCTCTCATGTGTGACAGGAGCCCATTTAGTTGTCCACACAAAGCTAAAGCTGACTGCGGTTTCTGTTTAATCATACCCTCACGTTTTTCAGCATGTTTCTCCTCATGGGACAATTGAATGGGCTTTACAAAGCATGACCCGACTGCTTTACCCTTACAGTTGTGCGGTCACAAAATAGTAACATTTCTTGACTTAAGCAGCTTTCCGACCGGAGGAACCTTTTCACAGTTCCTAGAACTATTGGCTAAAGTACCCGGATGTCGGCGTGTTCGCACCGCAGGAACTAGGAACAATTTTAGTTCTAGGAACTCCATTTGGTGGAACTAATTTAGGTCCTACTTCAGAGTAGGGTCTAAACCAGCACTATAGGAACTACCCGTGACGTTAGTGTACGCTGATTGACCGAACGCACGCGGAACACCAGCACCCGCCATTTTTAAAACAGCTAGAATGTAAACACACAGATTATAGCCTATATATTTACTCCATAAACTAACTATACAAACATGGAAAACAGTGATAGATGGGTCTCTAAACCTTTATGCTGAAGAGAAAATCCAACACAACTTTGAGAGGACCAAGCCAAACATGATTATGTTTATCTGCCCAGCTAGCAACACTGGACATCAACCACACGGCATAGGCTAATAACCTTTTTTTCATATACTGTCTACTTTCTATAACAGTTCTATCTAATAACATATTAAATAGTACTGTTAGACAGATCGCTAACTAATAAACACAGAGAATGCGAGCATTGTTTGCTCTGGCGTTCTCAGCGCCGTCAAAATAAAAGTCACAGTGCTTGCGTCACTCCCTTACCCCTCCTACCAGTTCCTATGGCCACTTGGCCAGTGCGAACGCAAACAGCAAAACCGAGTTTGGGGGAGAGTAGTTCTTAGAACTGTTTAGAAGTGGACAGTTCCTAGAACTAAGTTCCTGTAACTACTTGGTCGGAAAGTGGCTATAGACTGACAGTGAGATCGATTGCCACTGAAACATTGAGTCAAAGCATGACACACATACTTTTATTTTATTGACTCTATAGAGTTTCTCAAATTGGGAAGCAGTGGTTTTAACGGGACAGTAACACATGAACACTACAGTTCAAAAGTTTGGGGTTAGTAAAATGTTTTTGAAAAGAAGTCTTTTGTGTTTATCAGGGCTGCAGTTATTTATTGTTGCAATTTTAACTGTTTTAAAGGTGTCCTATTATGGCCGTTTACAAAGTCTTGATTTTGTTTTTGGGGTGTACTAGAATATGTTTTAGTCTGTCCCGTTTACTCTTCCCAGTCTGTCCCGAGCACGTCGTTTTCGATGAAGCCCCTTCCGAAATTCTAAATGTGCTGTGGTTGGTTAGCTGGCCCAGGTTGTTGTGATTGGCAGCGCTTAGCGCGTGTTCGGGAAATGTCCCGCCCCTCCATAACTGCGTTTTTCTCTAGTGTAAATATAAAGGATGGCGGCAATTTCGAAACACTAACAAGAGGACAGTGCAGAACAGATTTCATGCATGGACTTTGCAAGCACGGATTTCACAGGATGTTTCAGAGTGGTATGTTTTACTTATACATTATAGATACGATGTTATCCCCATTTAATCATGATATATGTCGGAAAACTGTTTATACAAACAGTAATCGATCACAAAAACATGGTTAATTTTCCTAAGGGGCGGAGAACAGCCTCACAAAAGCTATAGTAAACAACACTATATCAACACTAATGTTGGCTAACAGGCGAGTGTAGCAACAACATACAACCTATAATTAGAACTGTTAATAGAAAATGCAACTACAAATAATAAGACATAATTACAAGTTGTGATCTATAAACAACAGATTGTCCCGAAACTGCTCCATTTCAGGAGAAGCTTATGTGTGTAGCCTGCATCTTGGTTCTGGAAGCTTTTCTCTGTAAAATGTGCTGTGCACAGATAAACATCGGGATTATAATGTTCAAAATAAATATAAAATACATTTTAACCACTCTAAGTTCATCAGCCTTTGGAAAAAACAGCATCTCTTTGATATAGCAGCAGCTCATCCAGGCCTCGTCCGCTTTTTTGCTTATTCCATGGGCGCGGATTATTTAAATGAGGAACATTATGACTTCTTAAAGCCTGGAAAAATCGTGTTGTAGTCCAAACAAGCCGTTCGTTGTAGTTCTTGAAAAGTGGATTTTGTTAAATAAAATATCTCCCTTTGGAGTGGACTTTGTAACCTTGCAGATCTTTTTTATTCTCGAAAAGGAACATTACACACTAACTTAAGTTGAAAAAGTGAAAAAGCATAATAGGACCCCTTTAATATATTTCAAAATGCCATTTATTCCTGTGATGCAAAGCTGAATTTTGAGCATCCATTTCTCCAGTCTTCAGTGTTACATCCTTCAGAAATCATTCTAGTATTATTATTATCATTCTTATTATTATCAATGTTGAAAACAGTTGTGTTGCTTGCTTAATATTTTTGTTTGAAATAGAAATATTTTGTATCATAAATGTCTTTACTGTCACTTTTGGCCATGCATCAAATACAAATAAAAGTATTCATTTCTTTTACTAACCCCAAACTTTTGAACAGCCGTGTGTTTCTGTTTTTATGGGTGTGGATTTTTTGGGTGTTTGTATTCTTTTGTGTTCAGTAAATAAAGTGTTCACATTTAGAATGCTGTCTTGTCTTGACTCATTGTAATGTTCAGCAGAAGACAGAGACTGAATCAGAGAACCAGGCAGGTGGACGCTACAATCTACGGCGCAGGAAGGACCAGGGCGATGGCAAGACAGTAGAGATGGAGAAAAAGGAAGAGACAGAGGCATTATCACAAACTAAAACACCTGTTGCCATCAAGACAACTGATCTGGAGTTTGGTGGAAGAGTTGGTGAGTTTTGTCAGTGATTTAATGTACTTTTGTACTGTGTAGATATTCGCAGCACACATCTTTGGGGCAAAATGTTTATCAGAGCATTTTAAAATGGCTTTTACCAATTTTTATCAACATCTATCTTGTATTATGTCATGAAACTAAATGACTAACATAAGTACAAATAAAAAAATAAAATAAAATGCTATAAAAAAAAAAGTGTAGAATATGGCCTTTTTTAATGCAAACATTAAGTCTACAGTAAAGCAACCAGAATTTCTTGTCTGAAATTCTCTGATTATTTCTGGCATATTTCAAATAAATCATTGGTTAAGATTATAATAAAGGAGCCCCTTTCCTCTTTCAGGTGTATTCTTCCTGATGTTTCTGTTGCCCGTGGCTGTGTTGGCGCTGCTCATTCTCGGTGGGCAGAAGGATGCCAGTCTCCAGAGCTTTCCTCTTGAGCTTCCTACCCTTCAGTCTCTCTGGGACATTCAGGTCTTTGGCATCGTCCTGCTCTGGCTTCTCTTCCAGGCCTTCCTCTCCCTGCTCCCTGTCGGAAAGGTACGGTTCCCAATCACATGACTCCCCGTGACCCGGGTTTAGGCACATGACCACATAACTCTGTGGCTCTTGTTTCTGCTTTGCCTGTTAGCTGCAGTGAAGCAGGCTAGATTAGATTAATCACTAGAGGTGGCATGCTGATAGAGAGCCTCTCTGGAAAACATCTGGTTTCGTTTCCAGCAGCTTAAGGGTAATTATGATAGGATCTAAAAATTGCAGTGCTTTTCCCTGAGTTTGAGGTTAAACAGATTATTTCAAGATGATTCTGGGTTTTTATGAAACAAAAAGGACCTGGTTGCCTAGCAATAATTTAATATTATAAACTCGCAATTCTGACTTTTGTAATTGCGATTTATAAAGTCTAATTCTGGGGGGAAAATACTTTTATCTCAGAATTGCGAGTTTATATCTCACAATTGCGACTTTAACATCACACAATTATGAGAAAAAGTCAGAATTTCGTGATATATAGTCGCAATTGTGAGAAAAAAGGTCTATAGAGAGTGCGGGTTTATATATTGCACTTCTGACTTTATAACACGCAGTTGCTTTTTTCTTGCAATTGCAAGTTCATATCAGAATTGCGAGATTATCTTTATAAAACAGCTCTTTGTCAGACTTTTTTGTCAGATTTGTTTATGAATCAATTTTGATTGTGTCCCTGATTGTGTAATCAGGCTTTCAAAAATAATTGAAAAAAAAATTGGATTTAGATTTATCGGCCAACATATCGGTTATCGGCTTTCAAATAAAGGATTATCAGTATCGGCCAAATTTTTCATATATTTGCATCCCTAACTACATGGTTATGCAATATATAAAACATTTGGGGATTACTGTAATATAAAATAACTCATATCATGATTTTAGTCATTATGATTGAAATATTAGGAAAATCCTTTGTATGATGCAGAATACTAAGATTAATATGATAAGCTTGTTTTTATCAAACATGAACTATTATAGTGTTTATTAAAATTTTAAATGAGTTTTTATATATATATATAGTTATATATATTTTCAGTTTTGTGCATGTGCTTTTGTCATTTTTTTTTTTTTTTTATATATTTCTATTTAGCTTTAATTTATTTTATTTTTTTTACAGCTCGTTGAAGGAATGCCTCTCAAGAATGGGAAAACCTTGAAATATAGGATTAATGGTCAGTCTTCAATGTTGATACATTTTAATGTTAATGAAATTGAGTTTTTGTTTTGACATTGATTGAAAAACCTTAAAATGAAGCTTATTTCAGTTTGGTTTTAAAATCTTCACTACTCTATATTTGTGAGCGAGCTGTTTGACGATCTCAGCTTCTGTTTTCCGTCAGGTTTCTATGCTCTCCTCCTCACGGCTGTGGCAGTAGGTGTTGCCGTGTACCAGGAGGTGGATCTCAGCTACATCCATGCTCACTTCCTGCAGTTCTGCACTTCGGCCCTGCTCATCGCCACTCTTCTCAGCGTCTATCTGTTCGTCCGCTCCCGCTGGGCGTCTGAGGACGAGCTCGCTCCTGGAGGGAACTCTGGTAAGATGAATAGTGTGAGATCAAGCTGTGTTGACTGACTTTTCCCATTTTGGTTCAGAGTATTTTCACTTCTATGGCTTTTAAAGGTTCTCATACCCATTTTCAGGTTCAAATGATCATCCAGACAGAGTTGACATGTATTTCCTGTTACATTCCTCAGTGCTAGTTAAAATAGACCAGTCATAGTTGTTTATGATTACTAGATAAGCCTTCTAATAAAATCATTTTATACAGATTGCAAGGAAGGATTTATATGTCAGGTACAGTTAATAGATTTAAAAGATTATTCTTTTGATTCCTCTAGGCTACATCATTTATGATTTCTTCATGGGCAGAGAGTTAAATCCCCGCATCAAAAACTTCGATATCAAGTTCTTCTGTGAAATGCGCCCAGGCCTGATGGGTTGGGTGAGTATTGTTATTGTTTTTTGCTCCCTCTTGTGGTCAAAATGTTGCAATTTGCCAGATGAAATCAGTGATTCCTTAACTTTTCTTCCTTATTAAAGTGTACTTTTTTAACCAGTTAAAGAAGAAACATAATTCTTGCTTGTTTCCACAGGTATTGATTAACTTTGCGATGTTGCTCGCTGAAATGAAGCTCCAGAATCTCGAGAATCCCTCTCCAGCGATGCTCCTGGTTAACATCTTCCAGCTCCTCTGGGTTGTTGATGGTTTTTGGCATGAGGTACAACAAAGGTTTTCCATAACAAACATAATTATTTCTTAATGCATTGTGGAAACCATGAACTGACTCGAATTAAATCACTCTGTGTTTCAGGAGAAACTTCTGACCATGATGGATATAGTCTACGATGGTTTCGGATTTATGTTGACGTTTGGAGATCTGGCTTTTGTTCCCTTTACATTCACCTGCCAAGCGTATTATCTAGTCAGCCATCCCAACGAACTCTCTGTATTCTGGATTGTTACCCTCATCACTATGAATGGTCAGTTTCTGACACATTTTCCTACTATTTTTTCTTTAGCTACACCATAAAGTACATTTAGATGCTAATTCAGCCAATAAGAACAGGATATTGATATGTTCAGACTTTAAACTTGAGGTTTTTTTAACTTTCCCATCAGGAGTTGGATACTACATTTTCCGGAAAGCCAACTCTCAGAAGTTTGCCTTCAGGAAAAACCCTTCTGACCCGGCTGTGTCTCGTAAGTGTTTTAAAACGGATAAAACTAAAGAATAAACATAAATTGTTAAGACTGTTTGGTCTAAAATAGTTTTATCTTTACCTTATCAGACCTGAAAACTATTCCTACTGCAACTGGAAAGAGTCTTATTGTGTCTGGTCTCTGGGGGTTCGTCCGTCATCCTAATTACCTGGGTGATATCATCATGGGTTTGGCATGGTCTCTACCATGTGGTAAGTGTTCAGATTCCGTTCACCGTTCTGATGAAATCAAGCTTTCTTATCAGTCTGTTTTTACTCAATTCCACCATTTTATCCCTAACTTTTCCATTAGGATTCAACCATTTGATCCCGTACTTTTACCTGATCTACTTGATCGCTCTGCTGGTGCACCGTAATGCACGGGACGAGCGTCAGTGCAGGAAAAAGTACGGCTCTGCGTGGGAAGAGTACTGCAAAGCTGTCCCGTACCGCATTTTCCCTGGGATATACTGAGAACTCAATCTGTTATGGACACTCGGGGCAAATAAAATGTCTCAGGATGACATTGAACATCAGACTGGGAATGAGTTGTTAGCAGCTTGCTGTCTTTTTTAAATATTTGACTTTTTTCGCAATAGAGCACCAAATTTTCTGCCTTGTCACAAAATGTTTACGGATTGTGGACCCTGCTTCAGTTTTCAGAGCTTGATGTCTTAAAAATGTATATTGTTGTACAGATGTGCTTTTTTTTTCTTCTTGTTTTGCATAATCCGTAACTTGCCATCTCATCTTATGTACACATATATACACAGTCAAAGTATCTGCTTGGCTATTTACCGTTGACCTTTTGTAATGACAATTTGTGTAATGCTTTTGTATATTGTGTATGATGGGATATTGTTTTTAATATGTATAGTAAGAAAATGTGTAATGTTCTTTCTCAGGACCAGCAATTTGTGAAGAAGAAAAAAACAACAAAACTATATTTTCTTAATTTCTGTATATATTTAATACAAAAATGTAGTTAGGGTTTGCATTTTAGGCATTATGCACTATGCTAAAAGACTTTCTTTTATCCAAAGTTCACAAAATTTGGCTTTGCTACCTCAGATTTTCCTGTAAACATTTGCTTTTTTGTTTCAGGCACTATGTGAAGTATCCCAGTATCTTTTTCAAATTCTTAATTGTGTGCTGTGAACAAAAACTTTGAGCTTTGAACTTCAATCTTGTACAAGGTAGCGTAACTTCTTTACATTTTTATTAAGGTTTTAATTTAAAATGACAATGCTCAACTGTGAATGTGTTACGTAAGGCTTTTCTTAACTTATTACTTTTGCATATGTTTTATGCAAGTATATCACTTGTGGGCATATTTGTCCTAATGAGAGTTTTAAGTGTTTATAACTAAGATGAGCTGTTACTTAATCGCAGTGAAAAGAAGCATTGTACAATGTTATTTATCTGGTTAAATTTTAGAATGTTCAATTTTGTTAAATTTTGTTTATCCTGACCAGCAATTTCTGTAAAAATGCCATTTTTAATACCCATTATTAATTAAACCACTCTAGACAAACAGATTGCCATGTCTTACTGCAAAATGAAATGTACAGATGACAGATTTTTATTATTATTATTATAGGTTAGTAGATGTTTTGTAGATATTTCAAGTTGCATTTGACTGTTGAGTCTGATTTGTTTCCTACTGTAGTTGTTAGTCTATCTTTTACCATCCTCTTTTTATTCCATTTTTTTCCTGTCAATAACTCCACTCTCTCTGGTCAAATGACTTGTAACTGATAAATGTGTTATCAAAAGAATTTGTTGTCACAAAATACATTAAATGTTCTATTTCTTTTCCATATTTTTAGACTATTTGTAAATTTCATATAGCCTATATAGTGTCATTTTAAGTATTTTTCTGAGAAGTACACCAAAAGTAGAATGAAAGTATAGCCTACTTTCTCATTTTAGTTTAAAAATAGCACACTTGTATAAACTTTTGGGAATTCCCACAAACTACCCACTTATAGCGTTATAATCTTGAGATCCAACAAAAATGTTTTAGTAAAATATGACGGTAATAAAAAAAAAAAAATATATATATATTGCTTTAAATGTTTCATTGACCTTGTAAATGTTTTTCCCATTTGGTGGCCTTCTAAATTAATTGACTTGGTAAGCTATACCAATGAGGATAACAAAAACTTGAGTGTGAGATTTACTGATAAAGAGTGAGAAATTCTTCATTGGAAGAATTGCAGAATTACACTTTTACACTTAAACCATAAGCATTTCAGCTTACTCAAATATCTAATGACACATATACAATTATTATATATTTTTTAAAGCAGTTCAAGTATTTACTTATATCCAACTAAGTTGCAATTATATATAGTTTATACTCTTTTATTTATACAGAAATGGAGAACTTTAGACAATTTGTGAACCCTGTTTTGTTTTCAGATAGTTCTAATATAACTTTCAAAAAAGTCCAGTACAAACTTATTGCCACTCACCCACCACAGTTGCTAGGCAACAAGAACAGTCCTCCGTAGGCTTTAGGCCATCGCATTTAACAAAGCTCTGTCTGACCTTCACGGCCTTCGAAGGGTGTATCCTCGGAAGTCCTGCACACTCTCTTTCTGTTTTGTCCTCGCGCTCTCAAGTGACCAACAAGACTGCAATTGTGGGTATTGGCACAAGCCCTAAGACTCTTCAGTGATATTCTTATGCATTAGCTACAGTCTAGCACTAGATGTCAGCAATGTGATGTACAATTGATGTAAGGTTTACTTTGCTCTGTGATGGGTCAGCTGGCATAAGAATGTTTATTTTAGGCTCCTGGGGTGAAGGATCTAGTGTCAGAGTATCACTTCCCTCATCAAGGGAAATTACAAAGTGACTGATGCATGAAACCATTTCATTCCTTGGCCAATGCGCAACAAATGAAGTACCCATGAACGTGCACATTAGAAAGCTAATTGGTTTTAGTGTCATGCTAAATTGTGCTTTATTACAGGCAACATCTGTTAGCCTGGATCTGTGTGAAGCTCTTCTCACTTTCAAATTAGACTTTTCTTCTTTCCAAAGACAATTTCCTGTGAGTTTGGCAAATTCGAACACATGATTTTTGTGACTTTATAAACAACTATTTGATCAAAGTCATGTGAAATCCAATCTGTGTCCGTTCAAAAATGTACTCAACTGTGTTTATTCCAAGCTGAGTACATTAAGTCGCCAGGGTCTGATATAAAAGGATACCCATTGTTTCCTCTCATTCAGAGAAAGATGGCCATTTTTAAGAGTCTGGGCATTGGGGGTGGACATAAATCTGAGAACGTACATGACCTCTAGTAAAATGTGGTTTTGTCTTCAGCCAGAGTTCTTGTCTGCAGCCTGCTGCGGTTGATTGACTCCATTTGCAATTTATTACAGCACTGGAAATTACAGGAATTTGTCCAGTCTTGGTACTATTTGGCATCAGTGACAGAGCATGAGTGCGGAGCTGTAGAAAAATCTATTTGATTTATTTTGCAACAATACATCCATCTGATTGGGGCTGGGAAGGGATTCACTGATGCTGAAAGAAATATGCGTGTATGGCTTTTTCACAAACACAGTAAAAGCAAGCGTGAAATGCACTTTGATTTTTCTAGCTGTTTGTGTTGTGTTGTTTTGTTTGTTTACTTGATACCGAAATGAATAATTGTTAAAGAGCAGATGCAGCATTAACACATTCCTATTAATCAGAATCACGCAAGAGTTTTTTTTATCAGCTCTGACTGCTCCTCTTTTTGGGTGGCTAGAGGTGGTGCGTCGGTTTTTCTCAGCTTGGTGCTGGAGAAAATTCTAATTATGCTGCTCCAGATGGCTTGCATATTCGGTTGCTGTTGGCGGGCCTTGAAAGAGCTTTCGTCTTTATCGCGCAATAAAATCATCTCGGTGAGCAGACACGTCAAACTTAAAGACACAGCTATAATAACATCTCTGGAGGTTTGTGCGTTTCCTGCGGCCAGCCAGCCCTCCTCTTTCAAAGCGTTGGGGCCGTGAAAACAAGAGTGACACTGATGATGCTCGCGAGAAACTGAGAAACTGTGACTCGTTCTTACTGTTAATCCTGGCGGACAATGCCAAGAAAAGCCCAAGGGGAAAGCTGTATAAGGTCCTTGTCCTTATCAGCTCAGCAGGCTCTCTGAAGGCTGAGGGATTGTGCCGCCCGAACCGATCACTTGTGCTCATCGACCTGCCCTATTATCATGTGTGCTCGCCTCACTGATATAACAGTGACATCAATCTGCCGTGAACCAGACCGTACCTGCGCCAAGTTAAACAATCAAAGCCATGCATAAGGTGCCCTGTGAATTCACACACCTACGCAAAAACGCATGCCCGCAGATTTTTCTCGAGGGACGCAGGAGTTCATTTGGCAGGGAAACCTGTCATGATCTGTGCATGTCATTTTTCTCACCAACGTGCTGTGGTGGGAGTTTTACAGAGCTCACACTTTGCTGGAGGGGCAAACATTTCGGCTCGAGCTCAGAACGGCTACTAGCTTTGCGTATAAAAGCAGCGTTGGATTTAGACGTCCATTAAGCATCTGGTCACGAGGTAAGTCTGCATTAGTAATTTGCATCTAACACAAACAGTATGTCCGGCAATGTGTGGGGTTCTCTTTGCAGTAATACCCCTAATGCTCTTTTCAGTAGGATTATATTGTCCTTCGTGACATAATTAAATCACTGGCTCTGCGTGTTTTCAGGGATATGAAGCTGGTTGCAGGGTTAGCCGTGCTATGGCTGTGGGTTGCAGAGGCCGTGGAAAACTGCCCCAGTGATTGTAAATGCAGCCAGAAATCCAGTACGGAAAAGACTGAAGTCAACTGTCAAAAGAGGGGACTTCAGAGCATCCCACCCAAACTCCCTCTGGACTCATGGATCCTAAAAATGGGTGAGCAGGAACGTTCTCAGTAATAGTGCATGGATCTTCATGTAACTTTAATTCACTGCTTACCTGTTCAAAAATGTACCATATTTTTATCCAGAATACCACGTGTATGTACACTAACATTCAAAGTTTTGGGATCAGTATGTTTAAAAAAAAATTATTTTTTAATTAATACTATTATTAAGCAAGGTTGCATCCCAAGATAAAGTACAGGTTTCTTATTCAAAATCTTTGCAGAATCATGGGTAATGTAGTTTTTCACCAGGAACAGGTTAAACATGCTGAAATAATGCAGGCTGATTGCTTCAACAAAAGCATACCATCATTTTACAACCTTGCTGTTCAGTTTTTAATGGTCAGTTATTGTTAAAAATCAATTCCCCTTTGGAGAAAATGATTGGGAATTTTACTTCCGGGACCTGACTGTTGCACTCAAGTTCTTAACCCTAACATAGTGATTTTTGCTTCAGCACCGCCAATTAAACCCTCCTCTTTTGCTTCCTTTTGTTTATTTATTTTCAAGGTGAAAATTTTCTGCAGGACCTCCCAGAAAACATCCTGAACTCCGTCCCAAAAATCGAGAGCGTAAACTTGGAGCGAAACTCAATCAAATCAATACACCCTCAAGCATTTGCTGGTGCCCAGCGACTGATGCTTTTGAATCTGCAAGGAAACCGAATGTCTAAACTTCCAGTGAAGGGCTTCAAAGACCTCCTAAACCTACGCTTTCTCATGCTGGGCCAGAATCAGATAGCTAGCCTGAAGCCTAACATGTTCATTGGCATGAGGAACCTCTCAGAGCTGGATCTGCCCCTGAACGCCCTCACTGCCCTCCCTCCAAATGCATTCAAGCCTCTGGTTGCCCTCAAAGTTCTGGACCTTGCCTTGAACCGCATCCAGAGGATCTCGCCCAAAGCCTTTGTTGGACTTCAAGAGCTGCTTTTTCTCAACTTGGACAACAACAAGCTGACGAATATTCAAGCTGGGACCTTTGAGCCCCTGATTGGTCTTGAGATGCTGGTACTGGACAACAATTTGCTCTCCACACTTATCGCGTCCACACTAGAAGGTCTTTCCAACCTGCAGGAGCTGTATATCAGAAAGAATGAAATTGAGAGCCTGCCAGCTGACGTATTCCGCCACACACCTAAACTTACTCATGTGGGCTTAAGTGGGAATCGACTTCATGCTATTGATGGGAACATGCTAGCCAACATGCAAGGTAAGAATTAGGAATCGACTAGTTGGTGGGTTGCCTGACCAGCTGACTATCAGTTCTAAGGAAATACTATATTATTAGGCTGGTTTCAGATTCCCCGACACTTGTTTCAACACAAATCTTGTTTCTTAGGGGGTGTTGCCATAAGATATGCTTCTGCGTATCTAGATGGAGCACAATGTAATAGAACAGAATATAGGTGTCTCAAGATGATTTTTACAGTCAACACAATTGCTAGTAATAAAAAGTATGTAAAATGGAATGATGACTCCAAAAATTCTGTATTGTTTGGTCAAAAACATGAAAACATTTACTTTTTTATTCTTATCTGTTAAGTGTAACACGTTATTCAAATCTCTGATTGATTCAGGGTTGAAGGAGGTGTATCTGCACGATAACCCATGGAAATGTGACTGCAGTATCAACTCGCTGGTACATTACGTAGCCCAGACAAGGGCTAATCATTCGCCTCTGCAAAGACTTCGGTGCGTTAGCCCAGAAGAGTTTCGTGATAGACCCATTCACCAGCTGAAAGCTGAGGAACTTCCCTGCAGGGCCTAGAAAATCCTCACGTCTGATATCATATCACGTGCGACCTCCAAAAGTTGGAAGCGCAGCGTAATAACAGCTTGATATTTTCTGTAATTGAATAGTGATGCTTCACATAACTCCGACCACAATGACTTTGACAGGTTAATGATAGTGCTGCTGTTCTGCAGATAATCGTGACTTTCACCCACACCAGACCACCTGGAGAGGCTCTCAGAAGTACATCCTACAAAACTAAAGGAAGAACTGTGCATTTGGTATTCCCAATACAGAAGAAATGTCAATTTTTTTGCAATATAATAATAATAATATATTTTCACTTTCAACTTAACATTACAAATGATTCTCTTAAATGCATTATTTATCCAAAGTGTTTTTTATTGTCCTTCGGCATCAACATAGATGATGCTCTCAAAATATAATCCCTCTGAATAATGTTAGTAGGTGAGTATAACTGCTGTATTTTTTATTTAATGCCATTAAACTCATGTTTACAATTAGTTATCTATATGATGTATACAGTATATACACAATAAACACATCTTGAATCTGCGAATGCACATATGCAAATTATTTTTTTGTTAGAAGCAGTGAAGCTTAAAGGAAATAAATAGAGGTTAGAAAATCCCCTCTTGCTCAGAGACCGACTGCAAACTTCCACCACCACCTGAGACTGAATTCCTCATCGGATTGTTACAGCTGAATAAGCTTCCTTTGAAATCATCATGCTGTCTCTAAATTCCACCCAGGGCGCTGAAGCTGCAGTCCCACATTTCAGATGCTGGGAAGGTGTTACAAAGCAAGCTGCTTTAAAACTTCTGCTTCAGTACTGCTACAGTTTACTGATATTAATCGAACTGGTGGAACAGCATTTCTAAAATGTATTCATAGCACATGTAAAAATAAAATAAAAAGACATTAAATGTGAAATCGGATAATTGAACATTACAGGAGATTAGTCACACATTTAAACACACACATATATATATACACATACACAAGCTACAGTGTTTTTGTTGTATATTTTGATGACTGATATGTCCTAAAATACTACAAAAACACTTAAGCATGCTATGTTTTCACACTCTGATGACTGTATATCTACTGTCTAACTTTCAAAATAAAATTACTGGTGCATTATGCTTTTGTGCATAACAAGATACTCCTTTAACACCTAATTTCCCCCAGCGTTGCCATGGTAACCGTTGCTTATAGTAGGGACCTCTTGCGGATGCTTTACCCCTCACTGCCTCTCCCCCTCAACCAGCTGTTACAGACTCAGAGTCCTCTAACCAGCTCGCAGCTTCACTAGTAGATTTACAATGACAAATTGGCATGATTCTGGCTTCAAATAAACAGCTTTACAGCAGCTTTCATTAATCAAAGCTTGAGAAAACCCACTTTTTCACTGAATACATCTACATTAGCGGGAATGCCACTGAGATGGAGATAAACTGTGCTTACCGTTGCAGTGCAGAGTATTGTAGTAGTGATGTCATTGGTAAATTTACTTCACATTTAGGCCATATTCGACAGAGATTACACAATCGATTTAATAATGATATAACCATCCTTATTCATCACATAGCATGGATGTTACGTCCTTTTTTAACCCCTAAAAGACCCATTTAAGCCATTCTTCCATTCTTTTAGGACTGTATGACCTAGCTTAATATGCAACCTAACATTTCATTCGCTCAAAACACGGGTCTGTTCAAGCTTTACTAAACCCTGATGAATGGGCGGCAGTGTTCTTTGGTGTTTAACCTTTTTAATATTTGAATATGATTAAGAAACTAATTTCAGCCCTTAATTAGAAGCATGCTATTTTAAAGGTACAGCCTTTTAAGAATGAAACGCTACACTTGCTTGCTGCTTTTTCTAAATAGATTTAGGCGAAAATGCCCAGGAGGTTGCCAAAATGATCTGTAATCTTGAGGCTTATTTTCGAAGTGAAACATCCCCACAGCATGATGCTGCTATCACCATGTTTCACCGTAGGTACGGTATTAGGCCAGGTGTTGAGCCATTTTAGTCACAGTGCTTGGCATTCAGGCTGAGGAGTTTAACGTTTATTTCATCAGACCAGAGGATCTTCTTCGTCAGGATCTTAGTCCATTAACTGCTGTTTGCCAAACTTTTCTTTTTAACTTAATCTTAACATAATGACTTAATTATTAATGAAACCATATGCAGAGATGTTTTTTCCCATTCCAGTAGGTCCAGCAGGAGCTCTAGTAGCCTGAAGAGTGTCTAATTGAGTTGTAGGTCACCTTGTCTACGTCTACAGCCACTGGAAAGGTGCAGTATTGTCTTAGTTTGTCATTTCCAAAATTACTTCATTTTCTTTCCATCTGTGTTCCATCAATGGTAGAAATTTGTTGTTAAATTGAATTGACATAGAAAAGTGCATTTAAAAAATCTAGAAATCTACTTCCAAACAAAAACAGAGCAGCTAAAGTAAAGAAGTGTCAGCATTTTTTCACTCTTTTCATTGCCCACTTGTGAAATTTGTATTAGTAGATACAGCAACATGTACATTATTTCTAATCTAGCATGGAAGGAATTTTGTTAAATGTTGTTTTACCTTGATTGTTTGATTTTTTAAAGGGATATTTCATCCAAAAATGAAAATTCTTTGCAAACCTATATGACTTTCTTTCTTTCTATAAGACGATATTTGGAGAATTTTTTTTTTTTTTTTCTTCTTCTTTGGAATTCATTGGGCACCAAAACTAATTATCAACACTCAAAAAAATAACTCTTTGAATGAACATAAAAAAATCATGGAAAGGATTTCCACATGATTAACTTGCTTTATTTCAACATTATGCAATTCTGTTATTCCAATTTAATGTACTTACGTTGGGTCAACTTAATTTATTAAGGTTGATTCAACTTATTTACTATGGTTGGACACAGCTTAATTTAATAGTGTCAGCTCAACTAATTTGCAATGTTTTGGACCAACTAATTAACTTAATTTGCATTCAACTTATGTGTTTGTTATTTTCATTCATCCATTAATATTTCATTTATTTTAGTGACAATTAAATTGATAGACTATAGCTAGCTATTTGCTAGCAGTAGCACATATTAGCAACTTAAATGCTAAGATTTACATGCTCCTTCAACTAAAGCAGTTAAAAGTTTAACGCGCTTTTCCCTCCACAGAAGCACGTCGCTAAACTAGGGAATGAACTTGCACTCCCTGGGCGGTTCAGCGCAAAAAAGGAGGCGTGTTCCGGCGCAAACAATCCCTGGTGCTATTTTGCTGTTCCATAAAACAATTGCGCCACTGACCAGAAAAAACCTAGTCTAAAGTCAGTGGCGCGTTGCTCGTTGTTCATTATGCTATTTTAAGGGCGCATGCTTGGCCATAAACAATGTAGAGTGTGCACAACGCGCATACACTTTGATTCTCTCATCTACACAGAAGCAGCGGTTTTCATTTTTGCAAATCATACATTATTACGATAGATAGATAGATAGATAGATAGATAGATAGATAGATAGATAGATAGATAGATAGATAGATAGATTTATAGATTGATAGATAGAGTTTATTATAAAAGCATACATCTAGCTTACACATTTACCCAAATAATCATATGCCTGTTTAACCAAAGTTAATTTGGGTGTGTTTCTCCATCCTCAACGTCCCTGACGAGAACGTCGGCCTCCTCGGCTGTGAACTGCTCCTGGTGCGCGCCTGGCAAATCCGCCGTTATAATAGGAATCCGCTATAGAACAAGCGCGCCTGCTCTTAAAGGGAATGTGAGATGATGCTCTGATTGGTTTATTTCATGTTACACCCAAACCACACCTATGAATAATGAAGCTACTTCAGACCAACCCCTTTTAGATTTGCGCAAGGCGCAAGAGTCATTTATCCCGCCAGGAAAATAGCAACAGCGCCCAAGACCCGCCCACAAAGTTACTTGCGCTTTGCGCTTGACACTTGCGTTTCAGATCATTAAAATAGGGCCCATTATAACACTTAATTTTAACATTTATTCATGCTGGGAACTAACAAGCACTGCCCAGTTTCAGTTAATGCAACACAAATCATTCATGTAATCCAACACAAACTGATTAAGTAAACTTAAATTTTACATATTAAGCAGATTGAACACAATCAAATTAAGTTAGGGCAAAATGGCAGTTAGCGTCCCTCTGGATGTAAGAATTTTTTACTTAACATAAATGGTTTGTGTTTAGACAACACGTTAGGATTTTGTACTGTTAAGTTGAGACATAATTATGTGGACCTTAATAGAAAAAAACATTTCAAGTCAACAAACACAATTATTATAAGTAAACTAAATATAAATATATTATTTAAAGTGCACAACCTTCCTAGTTCATTGTTTTGAGTGAACATTCTTCAAAATATCTTCTTTTTTGTTCCATAGAAGAAAGTAAGTCATAGATGTTTGGAATGAAACAAGGGTGAGTAAAATGATGACAGTTTTCTTTTTTGGGTGAACTATCCCTTTAAGACACAGTTTAGTATCTAATGAATCACTAATCAAATAAGATAATGATAAAGCATAGTGTTTGTGTGAATATGACTCCCAAAAGTCAAGTTTTTTTTGACTATATAGTTTAAAAAAAACCTCTTGGGAAACATCTCTGTCTTCGTCGTGAACACTGATCCTGGAGGGGGAAAAAACATTAAGGGATGTTTTGTAGGTGCAGAGAAGTCTTTCATGGTTGGTGATGATTACAGCACAGTAAAATTCAACAGCAGCATAGCTCTGGATTCACTGTTTGCAGAAAAAGATACTAATGATGTACCTTGTGTAAAAAATAAAAAATAAAAAAAACTCCCACTGACTGGTGGCAACAAAGAAACCACATTAAAGGAAGGGGGCTTACATTGTCTCGCCGCTCTTATATGCAGGTTGTGGAGTATAGAATTTTTTGTTTGCTTGCATGCAGTATTGTAAGTTGCTCTGTAGCTTTTGTGCATAAGTTTAAATGAGAAGGGAATAAGTTTAAATGTGAAGTTTAAGCCTTTTCACCCAGTGGAATAAATTGCTCAAAAACAGTTAATATTTTACTGAAATCAATAGATACGTTTAATGTCTCTTTAAACGAATGCAGTGCTGCTCATGTTGTCATACAGACAAATGTTTCCAAATATTGCTCCGTTGACAATCTGACGGCTGACGTCTCTCTTTGAAGGAGCAGTGCAGGGTTAAGCGTGATATTCAATGGAGACACTTGACTTGCATCATGAGTCATTGACTTAAGCCTTACACTGCAGTTACGTAAAATACTGGCTCTATAACAGGCCCTGACGGCTTTAGCAGAACTTCAGCTGAGATTTTCTTATCTGTTCTCAACTTCGTAGCTTGGCAAATGTTACATGATAGAGGTGTTATGTTAATTTTATCCAAGTCTTGCTGAAACTGGAAACTGGTTGTCGGGTGGTCTGAACATTTCTTTGGCTCTTGGTTTAGCCTGAATTAGTATTAGATCGACTGGCTGTCCAAAAAACTCTGTGTACCAAAATGACTTTAGATTATATGGTCATAAATATGTTGCTTGTTGGTCTTTGTACAGTTAGTTAAAGGGACATTTCAGGCAAAAATGAAAATGTCATAATTTACTCACAGTATTGTGATGTTTCTTTTTTTTCCAAGATAATGAAAGTGATTGAGGACAGGGATTGTCAAGCTCCAAAATGACAAAAGCACCATAAAAGAAAGCGTTCATGAGAGAAGCAATGTCCAATTTGTTATATATTAGTTGATCCAGTTAAAAAAACATTCTAAACGATTCGTTCATGAATCGGTCTGATCCTGTCCTCAAGTTCAACTTATGTAGATAAAATAGCCTACTTATGTAATACTTTGACGATGATTTTGCAACCATTTTGAAGCTCCTTAAATTATCATAGAAATGAGGACATGATGTTGTCCCTTTGCAAAATTAAAAATGTTTGGTTAGACTTGATCCATTGGCCTTGAATATGAAATAGTTGATTCAGAACTCAAATACAAACTATATGCCAAAAACAGATTAACAATAGTTAAATGAGTCTTCGGTGCTTCTTTATGCTTAATAAATGAGGATGGATTTATTCTATCAGAGAAGTCTTAGCAATAGAGAAATTACTAAAGATTATCGTGTTTCTTGGAGACGCAACATTAACACATAATGAATTTCAGATGCTCTGTTTGGACTGTCTGTGTTAAGTGGATGTGTATTTGGATGTAGTAGCAAACACAGTACAGATTGTTGCACGTATCTATAGCACGAATTTGATTTCTCGTGCCATTTATACGGCAAAAATAGTTTTTGCATGCAAATGATACGCACTGTAAACCCCTTGTGTATAGGGGTGTGCAGTGCGTGTGTATTACACGCCATAAAGTGCGTATCATATGCACGGGAAAACTGCGTATCATATGTACGCAAAAACTATTTTTGGCGTATAAATGATACGAGAAATATCATTCGTGCTATAGATACGCACTTTCATGAGATCGTGTTGAATAATCTTTCACCATCAATAGTCTTTTTTATCTAATTAAAAGTTTTGGTCAAAATATTTGTGTTCACCCAGTGGTAACTGTTGATAGCTGTTCTCTGCTCAGGTCAGTCTTGTTAACTATGACAGTGAATGTCTATTCTCATGTTGGACTGCCTGTGCTGGGGTCTTATTATCCACGTTAGGAAGGAGCATGTCTTCTGTCCTTACCAATACCACAATAGTCATGAATATCATCAATAAGAGCTAGAAGAGTTCTGATAATTCTGTTTACAGCCAGACCAACTGCCCTGCACAAATAACTCTTTAAATGAGTGTTTTCCAGTAAACACATTATTTACAATAATAAATGTACTTACTTCACACGAAAAGTTGCATAAAAGAGTTGCATCATAATAATAGAGATTGGATTGAATTACATTTCTTAATATTTTTTAACTTAATTGCTTAAGCCTCACGAAAAGTTGTTTGATTTATGGTTGAGAAAAACAACTTGTCAATGGGGTAAAAAAAAAAATTCTCTGGAAACGAATCATATCTTATGCATGTTCACTTCTCAACCAAATGCAGGCTATTTTGTTATAAGGATGTTTAGATATTTTTTATTTGACTGAAATTCAGACAAAAAATACTGATTAAAAATTACTTGTTGTATGGTGCTGTATGCATTTATACAGAAAGCAGTCTTCTGTTCTATAAAAACTAGGGTGAATATATCTGGTATAACAGACTTATGGTTGCACATGTTGCGCTGCTGTTATATGCGAGGTGGCAGGTGTGTTTACATCTCAAGCGTAAGAAGATTTGTGTGCACCCCTTCGCTCCACTCTTCAAAACTATTTCCCTTCACAGGTGCTGTCAGGGCTGTCAGTCACAGCCAATGAAAGCGTGCACATAAACAAAAATTTAATTTCACACAGGGGCATAAACTGATTGGAAAATGTCTCCTTATATTAATTGTTATCCTGTCTTTCCTCCATCTACCTTCAGCTCTTCTCAGTCTCTCTCCCTCGGGCTGTGGCAGCTGAGGGTGGGGGTTCGGGGGATGCAGGTTTAAAAATGCTCTTTTCGAATTGTATATGAGGATTACAGAGACCCATTCTGAAACACTGTCCATAGACTGAGGCAACATCAATAAACCCCATAGGGCACGTGAGCCAAAGTCTCCTTGAACATATACACAGAGTGTAGATTTAAACTGTGTGACAGCATGAAGGTGCATATAACAAACAGCTAATTAGGTGTGTGATTTGTAGATTATACCTATATTACCTTTCAGATTAAGATGTATTAGTAATGCATAAGAACAGTCAGTAATACTTTAGGCCTATATATATATCAATCATGACAACTCTCTCTCTGAATAGTTTTAGCATGTTATTGAATATGGCAATGTTAATGTATTTGTCTTGGCGCACTATATCTGCTACGCTGCTGCTGTTGATTATTGCGGCTGCTTCAGAGCAATAGTAGACTTGCTACTGCTAATAGATACACAGACATCCTGCTGTGAGCAGGTAAGATATGCTACTGCTGTACACATAGATGTATATAAATCCCGTTTCAGATCTAGGCAGGTGGAGCTGGGGGAGGTGGAGGGTTTCAGAGGAACTTACAGCAAACAATGAATCAGACTATATAAATGTTGAGAAAGCAATCTCATTGGCTGCAGGATCAGTAGAGGCCAATCAGCTTGTGCTATGGGGTAATGATGCGATTGCTTGCAGATTGCATGTTAAAGGACAAGTTCGGTATTTTACACTTAAAGCCCTGTTTACAGATCGTTTCTGATGAAATAGAACGGTTAAGATTAAATTTTGGACAAATGCTGCTGTCCCGAGAATTTTAGGTTTCTTTCGCTTTCCCCAAAACCTCTAGAATGGGTGTATAGGTGCACTGGGACAATCCTTCCTAAAACGCATTAAACTTTCGTTTACAAAGACGTGAAACTCACCGAGTGGTCAGGGGTGTTCACTGATATGCTCACACAAAAATCGCTGCAAAAGATGCTTTCCAACAGGTGTTTTACCATTCGTTGTAAAACTGTGGATCTATTTTTCCAAACGCCTCACACCCGTACATTCTTCCCTTGAGAGCTTGAATAATAGACACTCCAGCCCAGTTGGTGGCGATAATGCACCTTTGCAAGCAAACCACTGGCATTTGTTTGCGATCCGCCGTAAAAAAAAAAAAAAATCAAGAAGAAGAAGAAGAAGAAAACAACCCCATTTCAGTTTCCGCGGCGGAGTAATACCGTACCTCACATCACATCCAATACAAGTCAATGGAGTTGGACAAAAACTACGATAAAACCTGTTGGAAAGCATCTTTTGCAGCGATTTTTGTGTGAGCATATCAGTGAACAACCCTGACCACTCGGTGAGTTTCACATCTTTGTAAACGAAAGTTTAATGCATTTTAGGAAGGACTGTTCCAGTGCACCTATACACCCATTCTAGAGGTTTTGGGGAAAGCGAAAGAAACCTAAAATTCTCGGGACAGCAGCATTTGTCCAAAATTTAATCTTAACCGTTCTATTTCATCAGAAACGATCTGTAAACAGGGCTTTAAGTGTAAAATACCGAACTTGTCCTTTAAGGATCCATCAGCCTGCACCGTCTAAAGTTTCATATAAATAGTACTAATATAGAGGGTGCACAGGGTCATACAAAGGCAAAACACTAGGGCTGTAACAATATATTGTGTCAGAATATACAAAGACAAATGTATCATTGATAGTGACAATAGTTACTGTGTATAATTCAACCAAATTTAAAGCTTATTTAATTGTAATTGCGCATCAAATGTGGTAAATGCAGAAAGGGGAGAAGAACCAAGTCCAAGTCTATTCCTGATGTAATACCAAGTTTAGCATTTTAATGAACAGTAATTTTTGTATAGAACTGTATATCTTGTGTTTTAGAAGTAATAATAATAAAAAAATACAGTTTTAACTATATTTTGGCTTTGTTTTAATTAAAGTATTGTGACAGTATCATATCGTGGTTTAGTATCGTGTATCGAACGGAATCGTGATATGAGTGTATTGTACAAAACACCATCAGGGAATTACACATGACGCTAAAATAATACAAGAAACATTTACTAAATAACAAAAATTGTAACACAAAACACCCTAACGTAGCCGACATTACTGATAATGAAAATACACAAGAAACAAAACTATTTAAATTAAGTAAAATTAATTACATGTGTCTCTCAGGGAATTCTGGGAAAGTCATCATACTGTTTTTTGCCATAAATGATATGGTAATTTAAAGTTTTTACTTCAAAAACCATACATTAATGCAATAAGCCTCATGAAGCCGTGGTTTACAGTGAATTTAGAACAGCTAAGGGACGTTGTTAGGCATGACGCATGTTTTAATCCATTAAAATATTTATTTAAGAATTTCGAATGAGGCTCAACCAATCAGGATAAAGGACCAGAACTACCCGTTTCATAACTGACATTTTATCATATATAAATGTACATATAATTTGTGTACTTTATTTATGTTGTATCTTTTTCGTGCTGTTGGTTGGATGATTTGACAAATATGATTTTGGTGAGAAAGCTGCTGACTATAACATACCACTATAGTTCCTGTACTAGTTTGTGCAAACTGTTTCTTCCCCGGTGACACCTGTCAGCATACTTTATGACAGCTGAGCTGGTTATTCTGCTGCAATGGACGCTTTGGGATTTACACCCTCTCCAGCATAATGCCGTTAATTGAGGTATCCTGGTTGTTTCAACAAAATATTCTCTTGTACTTTCTCATCCTCTGGCATTACAACATTATGTTCAATTAATATTGACTATTTAGATTTAATTTAACTAATTGAAAAGTTTAACATAATATACTTGATGACAAATATGCACTAAAAATTCTTAGGAACTATTTTAGGAGCAAATTTGATCTGGAATGTTGCAAACATCTTTTTTATTACACTATTTTATTACAGGCCTGCAGTCAAACAATATTCAGTAAAACAGCATTGCTTGTGTGATATTGCTTACACATTTCAACTTGAGTTGAAGCTCAGTGCGACTCTAAAAGAATGACTGAGAATCTGATTTGCACATTTTCACAGTGTCAGAAGGACCTTTCAAATTCTCAGTTACACTGCCTCCTGCTGCGTGTCCAGATTGTAGGCTTCAGATTTTATTTACAAGGAAATGCAGACTCAAGTCTCCTAGGTATGTCAGTAAGACTGAATTGTGTGCACAACTGATTGAACTGGCAGTCTTTATCAAAAACAGACCCTCCCTGTGAGAGAAAACCCCTAAAAGCTGCAGGTCACAGTCCCATATTGTTTTCCAGAGGTGCTTAGTGGAAGCGTTCTGGTGTTGTTGGAGCATTAATAATGTGCCTTCCTGTAGCTCAAACAGTAGAGCATTGGCGCTTGTAATGCCAAGGTCATGGGTTCGATTCCCAGGGAAAGCAAGAACTGATGAGAATGTAAATGTGTACCTTGAAATGCAATGTAAGTCGCTTTGGATAAAATGCAAATGCAAAATCTGCCAAATGTAATAAGTCACAGTGGATGGGATGGATACAATTGTATCAGAATCTGTAATCCTTGACCACCATGTGCACATATCATTACTCTCCAACTGGATCACAGAGCCTCATTCTCACCAAGTGCACCAAAGCCTAAATAACCCTTCCTCACCCTCTCTACTAGAGTTCAGTCCCTCATCATTCTAGTTCTGAATTAGTGCGATAGCTGCTTGTATCTTCTGAGACTGCTCCTTTGTAAGATAAATTATACGAATCATAAAAGGGGGTGTGCATTATTCCGATTCACGGGAGTTCATAGTATGCTCTGACAAGAGGCAGAGAGTGTATTGTAGGTTGTAATAAAATTTAGATGTAATTTTTTATGACAGCTCCCCTCATTACGGGGTAATGGTGCACTTTCCCAAATGTACCGATCTCAACTACAGTAGTTACCCAGGCAAAGGTAGTGTAGTGCTTATACAGAGTCACATTATTGAAACACTTCTCGGTATCTGAGTTGTAGAACATCAGCAATGAATATTAATGACTGTTGTTGTCTCTCTATATGACATGGCTGATTTATCTTGATTACAGTATAGATAAAGATGGACTATGAACTGAAATAAGTCAAAAGCATCTTTTAAAATGATTTTACATTTATTATATTATAAAATTATAATCTATTATTAGATTCTATGATTTCATATTATTTATTTTGTAATTAATATAATATAATATAATATAATATAATATAATATAATATAATATAATATAATATAATATAATATAATATAATATAATATAATATAATATAATATATCTCTGATTACTATTGGGACTGAAATACTTTAGAAGTTTTAAAGCAGTCAGAATGTCAAAATCCAACTGATGTCTGATTTAAATGAACTTCAAGTTCCCCAAATCCACATTTACATTTTCTTAAATTCCCTCAGCAGGATGAACTAACTTGACTTCTATTTTAATTATAATAATAACTTAGCCAATTATACAATATGCAGATAGGAGCAAAAAAACAGACTTAGACCCTTTGACCTCACATAAACAAAACTAATAATGTGAGTTATAATGTAATGAGTGCCACTTGTATGTTTGGCTGGAATGAAAAGTAATATCAGAAGTTCAAGTAAATCTTACACATTCAGAAAAGTATATTGAAGTACATTGAACTGTAGATCATTGTTGCATGTGCAAGTTCAGTACAAATCACCAGTTAGCTTTGCACATCTCGAACTCTATACGGATCATCTGAGAAAGGTCATCAACTCTTTGAAGTGGATCTGTGTACAATCCCAGTGGTTATCCTGTGGTTATCAGACTGCTTAAATGTACCGCTGCAAGAGCTATAAACTCACCGAGGTCTAGGAAGAGCTTAATTACGCTGGTTAATTAGCTACCTATTATCATAACTCACTGGAAGCTAATTAGTGAGGAGGTAAAGTCACATTGGGGCCATACTGGTGATAGCTAAAAACTGTGTGCAGTGTCCTAATTCCATCGTGAGGTCCTTTTGACAGAATCTGCTGTACAAAGATTGGATCTGTTAAATGGCCTGGCTCATGCACAGAAATGCTTCCTGGAGGGAAAATTCTTTTATCTTCAAAATGCAGGACATTGAAGGGATTATCTCCCTAAACTCATTCTGTCAGTTGTTTTGCTCTCCTGTAAGAACATCCTCATTGTTGAATTCTCACTGAGAACATAATGCTCTTTAAAGGTGAAGTATGTCATTTCTGCATCTCTGTAGTGACACTTTCAAATTGCAAAAAATACTTTTTCAGGTTTCCCCGTATACGTTACTTAGAAAAAAAGTCAAGTGACAATTTATATTTTCAGCTAAATGTCTCATTGTCCCTCCAAATTTGATATATATTAAGAAAAATGACATGTACATCGATGTATGATTAAGAATTATTCATTTTATTTATTCTTCGTTGCATGACTAATGTTGTTGCGTTGTCTGTGGCTGTCGATACGACATCACTTCTATGAGTCATGGATCGATGTGAATTACCCAGAACATTCATCATGTGCTGTTTTTAGTCATGTGTGATGCACTATAAGCACGAGAGAGCTTTGAATTTTCTTTGCTCTGTTTTACAGATGCTCCCATAGATACACTTTATACACATGAGACTTAACATGAACTCTTGCCCTCATATGCACTGCAAGTTCTTGGTAATTTATCCATAAACAATTCGAAAATCAAACCTTTAAAAACACGTCAGATAAAAAATGTCTTATTGATACAGTTTGCGAGAAGACTACCAAAATAAAATGAATGGATTGTGAAAAAAGAAATATGACTGAAAAAGATTGCACTTCATTTGTTTTGCATATTGTTTTAGGGTAGTGACAGCATCATGTGACCTTTTTAAAACAGGACCTGCTCTGGTTTCATATGACCAGTAGGAACAACAGCACCAACCTGTGAGCGTCACTCCGTAGAACAAATATTCTAGAGTTATCATGGCAATCATACAATTCATTACTTTACAAAAATGAGGGAAGGTTTCAATTTTCTCTGGCTTGAGCAGAGATGCAGTAAATTAGTAATAATCTTTGGATCATATTTTTCTCTCTTAGAAATGTGACTCATTTATTCATTGTGTGGGGAGACTGGGGCTGGTTATTACTTGGGCTGTATCTCAGTAGTTGTTTTTATAGTCGAAATACAATTGCATAAATGCTTGTTTTCTCTAACAGTGGTTTTCAACGTTAGTTTTAAACACCTAGCTCAAAACCTTTTTACATTTTTTAATATCATAGTTTTATAAATATGTATGTTTAAATACCCCCCAGATATTTTTATATAGCATGTTAAAGTTGTCAGTTTTTGAAGGTGAGCAAAAACGCACCGTTTTGTGTCTGTCCCTTTAAATGCAAATGAGCTGCTGCTCCTGGCACAGGGAGAGAAGTTCCACTTCACTTCAAGAAGAAGTGACAACATGTAGAAGCAACAGGACATTTTTATTTATTTTTTTAAATATATGTTTTCCTGTTTTATGAAATAATGTGTGTTTGAAAATCAATAAAACAATTCTAAAACAAAATGTTTTAACATTTTGTATGATTTTTTTCGCTGGGCGATAGACAATTCGGGACTAGACGTCACAGTTACGTCATTTGCAGTTGCGTGCACATTGTGGTGGCAGAAAAACAAGTAACAAGTGGAGAAAACTGGCAAAAAAGAGAAAAAAATGTCTTGTGCTTTTGAATGTCCGAATCTGAATGCAAAAAAAAAAAAAAAAAAATATCTTCATGTCTTCTTTTTTATAGAATACTGTTGTTGAAAACGCACTTTCAAGCTAAATGCAGACGGGTTGCAAGCCATGAATGTGTAACAACTGAATGTGCTGCAAAACATTTAGGCCCAACTCTTAAAAATAAAGACATACTGTACAATTTTTCTGACCTAGTTTTTTCCTCGAACAATCTTTCTGTTTCAAAGCATTACATCATCCTTTCAATTAATACTTGCTTTTTCAAGTTTTTGAAACGCTTCAGAGCGCGCTATTGAGGAAACAGGTGGAGTTTCAGCCATTACAGAGCATAATAAAGCATATGGACACCCCCTGCAGACCTTTTCCAAGCTGGGTATTCACTTCTAAAAGAACTATGGGATAAAAAGCCAACAGCTCTTTGCTCCGCCAGGAACAACAATTACACGGATACAGCCTACTTTTCTATTTCTGATTTTATAGCTGTTGTTAGAAAAAAAGAATGAAACGTTCAATTCTATACAATGTGACGGAGTTGGTTGAAGACCTCTGCCTCATATATTAAACAGCATTTAACACTCTGGTGCTGTTCTGTCATTTTTTACTTCGTTGGAACGGTATGAAACTTGTGAACATGGACATGATTCGAAAAGGTGGTCTTGAAAAAAATAGTCACACTTGTATTTCTCATGGTCAAAAATAACTGTATTGGAAATAAACTGGAAATTAATTTAATAGTGGAAATGTTTGGTACTGCGCCCAAACATAATCTTCCTGAAAGCTCCTTTTTTGAGATATCAACCTCAAATTTAGAACACAACTTGCTTAGATTTATAGCTTTGAATTTCCTCACAGTTTTAGAGGAAAACATTTCGGAAAATATATATTTTATACAAAAATTGAAAATAGTAATTTCATGCATTTTTCATAACAGTTAACTTTTAATACTATTATAGATATTACGTTTTCACATCAGCAATTATCTGCCACATGTCTTCTTTAAAAAGAGTCCAAACATAAGTCTGTGCTCCAAAGCATTCAAGATTTATGACCGTTTAAGTTGGAAATATGCTGGAAATAAGTGGTTAACAGATAATAAATGGATTATAACTACTGCATAAATATAATTTAGTGCCATAAAATCCCCAATAAATACAAAATATTAAATAAAAGACATTATTGAACTAAAATATAATTCATTAATTTTATTATATAGCATTCTTGATTGCCACTCGAGGAGCACCAGAGGGTTAAATATACCTTTTGAATGCTGGCCATCCAAAGGACAAGGGTTTTTACTCACTCATATAAAACTGGAGCAAAGATCATTGCCTTGTTTATTAACCTTAGCTGTCACGATCGCAGATACTGTCCTGCTGTTGACCATAAGTCAGTCCTGCCTTCAAGACATGCACATGAACAGAGCCGCAAGTCTAATCTAACACCCGATGATGCTTGACAGAGAGCACATACTGAACAGCAGCTGCAACAAAACATAACCTCATGTTGCTTCTGTCAGACTGATACATATTCACTGAGAGATTTGAAAGTGTAAAATAATGAAACAGTTAAAACTGCTATTTGCACAATGTGAATGCATTTGTGCATGTGCGTTAATTCAATTCCCTTTTGTTTAACAGTTCACGAGTCTGGGGTGGCATGCAGGGGCTGTTTTATATGTCGTTACAGTCGACCCGATATTTGTGCAAGATTTATTCAAACTACATCCGAGTTTTCAAGAGCAAACGATTTAATGCAATGAATAGCTTTTAAAGCAATATATAGGGAGTCTTAATGCTTTGTGACTCCATTAAAAGCTGATTAGCAGCACCGAAATGATGCCCGCAGCATATGTTTGTCCTTTATCCTCAAACAAGCGCCACACTGCTCCTATTCCACATGTAGTTAGTCAGTCTACTAATGTGCTGTTGCTCCACAATGATATGGAGCGTCACAGGGGGAGATAATGACAGTCTGCTCCTGCTCTCCATTACCACTGCTCTGCCTCTGGGGACTCGTGGAGGAAATTGTATGCAGAGTGGCTTGCCGTCTGACTTTAAAGCTGGCGTACCCGGCCTTCTGCCACTCTCAATCCCACGGATAATGACATGATGGCTGTGATCAAACTTTTCATTTAGCTGGGATCTCTCGCAGAACTTTTCAAAGAGTCTGTGTAGTTGACTGGGAAGAGAGTCAAGTGTTGTGAAGTGCATTGTGAAGTACTGTGGAGGACTGTTGGCGTAAGGCAGAGTGGTTTTAGATATGTTTTTTTTTTCTAGTCACACACCGTTTAAAAGTCTCTTATGTTTATTAAGGCTGCATTTAAAAAAAAAAAAGAAATACAGTAAGTAGTAATATTGTGAAATATTTTTTACTATTAAAAATTCAGTATATTTTAAAATGTAATTTATTCCTGTCATGGCAAAGCTGAATTTTCAGCATAATTACTCCAGTCTTCAGTGTCACATGATCCTTCAGAAATCATTCTAATATGCTGATTTGGTGATCAAGGAACATTTATTATTATCAGTGTTCAAAATACTTGTGCAGTTTAGTATTTAAGTGGAAACCGTGATTCTTTGATGAAATGAAAGTTTAAAAGAACAGCATTAATTTGAAATAGAAGTATTTTGTAACATAAATGACTTTACTGTCACTTTTGAATAATTGAGTGCATTTTTGCTGAATTAAAGTATTAATTTCTTTCTATATAATCTCAAATCCGATCTTATTGCACGTGTAACTGGTTTTACTTGACCCGCTCCGAGAAGGATTCGAACCATGGTGTCCGGCATGGGAGGCGGGCGCTCTAACAAGGAGTCTAAAGACCACAGCTCCTTGAGATCAGGGGAGTGGGGTTTGCACACACAGCTCTTACTGGCCTATGACAGTTACTTTCTCCCCCCTAAACCTCACTCCCATCCGGGTCGCAGCACCAAATGTAACCTATTCAACCTGCTCCGAATGGGATTCAAACCATGGTTTTAGGCGCGAGAGGTGGGCGTTCTAAAGGAGGCTAAAGACCGCAGACACTAGCATCAGTCGCTTGAGTGCCTCTTGAGATCAGGGGAGTGAGGTTTACCTGCACAGCTCTTACTAGCCTACGACAGTTACACCTGCAGTGAAATTATGGATCAGACCAATTTCAGTGACAAACAGGAGTTTAGGAAATTACTGTGGTGATGTTTGTTGAAGTGTTTTGAAAGAAGAACTTTACAAATACTGTAACTTGCAATTTTTTGTTTTAACCACAGATGGTGTTAGAGAGGCCAATTTAACTAGATGTACCGCATGGCGGTACAAAATATGACCGCCGCTCAGGCCTGCACTGGCTTTCCACAAAAATAAATGACGTGGAGCAATTTGGCTGTATTGCGTGTTTATGTATATACCTAAAAAAAGTAGTAGTATGTGCATGTCTGTCTGTGTGTGTGTGTGTGTATGTGTGTGTGTTTGTGTATGTGTCTGTGCGTGTATGTATGCGTGCGTACATGTGTGTGCGCGTGTGTGTTTGTGTGTGTGTGTCTGTGCATGTGGATTTGTATGTGTGTGTATGGGTGTGTGTCTGTGCGTGTGGATGTCAGTGTGTGTGCATGCTTGCGTTTGTTTGTATCCCTGCATGTCTGTGTGTGACAGTATCATCCTAAACCAGCAACCCTTCGCTCAACACCACCATCTACAGGCCGATGAGTGTACAGTCACTAAATGTGCACATAAATGAATTTATTTTATACCCCCCCATGGATGAAATTCTACGAAACTTAGCATACCCCCAGAGGATGTCAAGTTAATCATACACATGAAATATGGTGCAGTTCTGAACATCTCCACCCCCGGGGACCAAACAAAATTTTTCTGTAAAAGTCTAGTGGGGCTACATGCCCACCAAATTTCATGTTCCCCGGTGTTTCGGTGTCCCTGGTATCGTTGACGGAAAATTCAGTAGATGACGAAAAAAAAAAAAAAAAAACTTTGACAATCCCTATATGACCGCTTTCGCTAGCTACGCTAGCGGCGGTCATAATAATAGTATGTGAAATGTATTTTATAGTAATTCCAGTGGAATTTCATATGTATGTATGCTATAATGTGTGACTAATTTTGCCCACAGCTCCTTGCATTTTTTCCTTTTTAAAAAAAAAGTTGTGGCACTGAATGCAAGGGGTCATCTCAGCATCTCAAAAAACACTTTATTTATACCCTAGAAGTTCAGTAGGCGTTTTCCTAACCGGATGGACAGTAAGTAGAAATGGAATCGCATAAGTCCTTGTCCAATGTTATCCTCCTTTCCCATGAGATCCCTATTAAACAACAGCAAACCTCCTACACAATCAATGTGAATGTGACTGAAGAGAAAGCTCACTTAAACATTGCCAGTGATCAATGTGACCTGAGAACAGAGGCATGAATCAATAGACGGTGGTTTCTGATCCATCAGAGAAACATTTGGAGTCATTCCACCCTCGTCCTGCCCACCAATTGTAAATGTGATCAGGTTGATTCTGAAAACAGGCTTTTGCTTTGGGCCAAATTACTGTAGTGATCTAGCTGGACTATTCCATCTGCCACTGTACAGGAATCACTCAACAAATCTAAATCATAGCAAATTAAATTAAACAATTCATTGGTAGCTTTTTAATATATATATATAATTATTTAATAATGATAATAATTAATACTAATAATTATCAGGAACAACAATAATATTAATATATATCTTTTTTAAATTACTTTTTTCTTTTTGAAGTAATAATAATACAAATCGAAATGCCATATGCTTTTTAGCCTTGTCTCAGGGTATGTTGGTTGTCTTTTTGTTTAGATAAATGAGATGTAAGTAGCTTATCCTCAAATACCATGATTATTGTATTTCTTCAAATAGATGTTCCTCAAAGTCTGGCTTCATGCACCTATACATGCACTCTGGGTTATTTGAATGCACTGTTATCTGCCCTGGGAGAACATTGGCTTTCTGCTTCACTAGGCCCGGTCATTACAGCAAAAATATATCCCTTGGATCGAATACACTTGACTGCTCACATCAAATTGTATCCCTTTGTCCAAACACATAAGCGCATAACATACCCTCAGAACATATTTACTGGCCCATCCCTCTCAATCAGCAAACACTGCAATGTCACTGCATTTGTCTTATTTAAAGTCAGTCTGGAAATTGGGGCAGGCTCTGAAGGGTATAGGGTAGGGGGAATGGTATAAACATCAAACAATGCATATGATCCCCAAAAATCAAACACTTTACACTTAGAATTGGATGTCAGATGGATGCGTCATGCTTGAGGGAAAACTATTTGCAAATCCCTTACTGACGGGCAGTGTATGCAAGTATTTGGATTCAAGACATAGATGATAAACAAAGGAAGAGAAGAAAATAATAATTTCCGCGTACCAGTGAAAATTGCCTAAAGCGCAGCACTAAGTATAATTAATGTGTGGAAATAATATAAGCTCATGTTATTAATAACAAAATTGGATTAGAGATTTCTCATTCAAGTCCTGCAACAAGAAGGCCATCTATTTATACTGTTCTCTCAATAAGCTGGCTTTAGATCTGCGGCAAAACCTACACACAGGCATATTGCATATTGTTCACGAGAATCCACTGCAATATAGCAAACAAGCCCTGTTCCATTGAAAACCAAGTGAAACAGCATAGTGTAGAGTTACATTTCACATTTTTGTGAAAAAGGCACATATTGGTCTCCTCTCTTAAAGTGAGCATTTTGGCCCATCCCACCTCAGAGATCTTGACCTTATTGACTGTATCCAATAATCATACAATAATGTTAAGGTATGAAAATAACTATAGAGCTAAAGGGCCTATCATACACCCGGCACAATGCAGCACCAAACGCGACAAAAGTGTTTTTTGCTAGTTTCAGCCTGACGCAGTTATCATTTTCACGTCCTGCGCCATGTTGTTTAAATAGCAAATGCATTTGCGCCCATTTGTGTGCCCATGGGCATACTGGTCTGAAAACGAGGTGGGTTCAGGGCAGGCGCATTGTTGGCGCGTTGTTATTTTGAGGCAACTGAAATAGACTGCGCCATTGACCAACTGAAACAATTATTTTTTTTGTTATTTAAAGAGCGCATTTTTAAACTGTATTTGGTAGTAAATAAATAAAGTGGAGCAGTTTGCACTACACTAAACATGCAAATATTAACATGTAATATATATTTTTTTTTTTTTTTTTTTGAGAGAAGCATCTTGATAATGTTCTACTGTAATGAATAATGATAGAATAAAGTAGTATTTTATTTGTTGTGTCTAGGAGCAGCAGATGTGAGGAGCGCTCAGATTGATCTTCATGCACAGCCTGAGGTGATCAGTGTGAGACTGCAGATGCCACATCCAGCACTAATTAAAATGGTTAGTTGCTGAAAGCATCTGGAGCACTGTGTGTGAGGAGTCAGTATATGAATATTGCTTTCTCATTGTCACTTATATTTTTGGTGTTTTTCCAAGACATTAGTGAACATGTTCCTAGCACAGAGCTGTTCTAAAAGGTAGGCTATACAAGTTATAATAATTATGCTGCCTCATTTTGGACCAATTCTGAGTAAGCATTACATATACTTCATGGAGAAAGCAATCGCAGAATGCATTGTGTCAAGCTTTGTAAAAAAAAGAAAAAAGAAACAGTACTGCTGTTGTCAGGCTTCTGGAAGGATGAAGTAGGAGACGAACACGAAGATGATGAATTCCAAGATTTTAATTCTCAATATAAACAAATACAAACAAAAAGGGAGCGTGTGCTCAGAACATAGATTAACCTAACATAAACAAAAAGGAGCGTGTGCTCAGACCATAGATTAACCTAACATAAACAAACCTAACATAAACATTGACCGACAGAGAAGACTGAAACACTCAGGGCTTAAATACAGGGGAGAACAGATCAGGGAAACAAGACACAGCTGACAAGACTAACGAGGAACCAGGTGATACAAATGAACTAATGAGGGTAACCATGGAAACCAAGGAGTGGCGGGAAAACAGAACAAAGGAAGACATGTGACCAGTGACAAAAAACACTCAGACGGAACAGAATTGTGACAGCTGTTAGCTTAACAACGTGCTAAATTTAAGCTCTACTGAAATAAATTGTGAGTTGAGTCTCTTGTTTAGAGACATTTTTATATGACAGAGTCTAGGTTTTGTAACAAAGCTTTTTCTTTTGCTTTCTTTCACAGTTATGTTTCACAGTATTGAATAAATAATGTGCAAACAAAAAATAGTACATGTTGCACTCTTGAAATGAGGCCCAGAGAGTCAGCTGATTCTGATTTTATTTCTTAACTTGCATAGAGAATGATCACATTAAAAAGCTGAAGGACTGATGATAACCTAACAAGGGCTCAAAGCCTCAGCAATTGCAAATAGCAAACTGTTTTTAAGTCATCCTAAAAAACTGCCTTTAAGGGATTCTTGTACTTTAGCTTGATTGGCTGAGGATGCTTCAACTAAAGCCTAGTGATGAATAATCCAATATTGCCAAATAAATAAAAAAAGGTCATTTCTTGCTTTGCCAAAGTCATTAGTGACATAATGCTACTGAAAACAATTCTGAATATACAGCATTGTTTGAAGACGAGATTAATTTCAGATCCTCAGTAATCTAATTCTCACCCTGACCAGAGGATTGTGTCAGTTGGCGGACGCATTAATTCTTTCCCAAGGCAATATTAGACTCTGGCCCATTAGACATGCAGCTCAAAATGCATCAATAGCATATTATTTATACAGTAAAGTGATTTTTTCTGTGCCTCAGACATACAGTATGTTGTCCATGGCCCTTTCAGAGAGCCTGCATTAATCAACATGTCGGGTTGGTAGCTGTTGCCCTATTCCCTGGCGAGTACATTAATATTTAGAAGCAGCCTGGGTTAAGGCTTTAAGGCAGTAATAAGGTCATTTCCCTGGCATGATACTACCCCCTTGTGTGTATGTGTGTGTGTTTATCTGGTAATGAGGTTGACTGCTGTCTCATGGTGTGCAAGCCATATACATTCCAGGGATTCACAAAGTATCTTCGTATACTGTTCAACAGAATGAGTGCTTTTCGTTTGGCGGTGGGAACAGCACAGTGGGGGACCATCATTAGTATATCTGAAGAGCGTGTTTGGATATAATGGCTGATGCTCAGCTAGGTGCTTAGATGAAATGGAGGGAAAATTATTAGATATTGAGTTTAAAAGGCAGATTAATTGGTGTTTGGTTAAAATTGAGTGTGAAATCAATGAGTTTTCCAAGATGCCAGCCTCTGGTTGTAAAAACTGCCAAGATTTAAATTCCCGACAAAATGGGATAACCTTTTAAAGTTGAGAATGAGTTGGTTTGTGTTTTTATATGTATTAACTCAATATTAAGGTTTTAAACAATGGTAACTTTTAATTGCCATGTTAGCTAATGCCTTCGTCTTGCTGTATTGTGTTGGTTTAGCAAAATCATCTGCTGAAGTCTATTGCAGATATAGATATTCATTCATGCGTATAACGGTTGCAGATGCACATATTGAACTTGCTCTCGAATGTTTAGATTTTGATAGTTCCAATATGGCTGATGGCTTACAGCGGCCCACAGAAACAGCCACTAATGAGGCATCTATGCATATATAACTATGGTTTATACCAGCAACAGTTAATCACAATAATAATAGAAGCAATCAGTCAGAATGCCTACTAGGGAAAACAAGTACAGTGACCTTCAGAAACAAAATCAATCATTGTTTTTAATATAAATGTTTTGACCAACTTCTTTATTAAAAAAAATTACTTGCTGTAATTGGTGTTGTTATAATGGTTTTCAAATTTCCATTAAATCCTACTTGAGGTTCTAGTAATTGCATGGTTTACTATGCTGTAAGTCATTAATCAGCAGAGGACTTTGTGTCCTGTGGTGGTGATGGGATGTGACATGTCACGTCCCGTGGATCAATCTCATGGATCAATACCATCACTACGGAGATAAAGATCTCAATTTCACCGACTGCAAATGGCAAATTAAGAGAGGCAATTTGACGCCTCCCACTGTGCCTCAGCATTCCTGAATCCCCCTCTGGAATACTGAAAAACTGCCATTGTAACACACATTGTCGTTAGAAATGCCCCGCTCTGCGCGCCGCAATTTGAGCTGTGTTTCAGTTTGGGTCTTAATCGAGTCATTAACAGACTGCTGCATGGCAGAGTAATTTATTAAAAGCATTTCAAAGGAGTTGTTTTTTCCATTTTGGAAAGCTGAAAAATTGTGGGACACAAAAGGTAGTTGAAGGGCTGACTTGCAGAGAAGTCGTTTCTAAAGAAACTCCCCCACATGATCCTGCACACTTTCAAGCTTTTGAAGCTGGCTGACATCACTGGTGCACATACTTGAATTATTCAGCCTTTGTGACTTCATTTCTTTAAAAGATGTTTTATTAACAAAGTTCAGGAGAAACACGTTCAAATGATCTATCCAATCAGCACGAGAGGAGGAATATATATATATATATATATATATATATATATATATATATATATATATATATATACACATAGCTGACTCACCCTTACGAAAAAGAAGTTTATTCAAATGTGCATTTAAATGTGCAACTAAAAATAAGAAAGTATACATTCAGTCTACTTTTTATGTATTCTCAGAAATATACTTAAAATTGCTCTTGAGGATACTGACGAAAAGTCTAAATATATTTTATAACACTTTTTACTCATGTTTGTAGTTCTGAACTGAATCCTCCTCCAAAGTGCAATGGACTTACAATGGCTGCCGTGTGCACGTGCCCGTTAAGTTCATGAGACCGTAGTGTGTCCCAATTGTCATTTTAGGATTCAGAAGGGTGCTCAAGAGCGCCCCCTTTGCGGTTGATATCCGCCCTTGATGCACACTTTTGCCGAGCCCGTACTGAAGCGAGCTCCGCAGCAGACTTCTTCTTGACAGTTAAAGCGGCCTCATGTCATGAAAGTGCGGACTCTGATTAGGGTGCCATTTGGGACAGGGCCATTGTGTGCTACGGATCCACACTTCCAAAATCTACCGGAATTAGTAGACCATCCGTGGACATTTGACATACTCTTTTCAACATACTATGCTTTGGGACACACTTATTCTAATCTCTCATAATAGGATGGATAGTATGGACATTGGGACGCAGGGATAGAACATTGCGAACGCTATCGTCAAACATTAAACAGCATATAAGTTCAAAACTGCTAAACGTTACAGAATGAAATGTCGACCCAGGAAGGATTAACGACTGTGAAGCTTTGTGGGCGTTGATGGACTCAATCTACTCCATCTATGTTTTGATCATCATTTTGAATCCGATCCGGACGTACACAAAAGTTGCGCTTTTTTTAAATGTTGCTTTTTTATGAAACTTACCTACATTCAAATGTTGATAAAAGGATGCATGAAGCTAGAATAAAATGTTTTTAAAATGGAAAGAGTACTAAGCTAATTTATTACAAATTTATTACTAAATTATAGTTTACTGAGAGTATTCTTCAAAGTGTACTTTCATAAACGAAAAAATGTGCTATCAGTATACCTAAGTTCACTTGTAGTATTGCAGTACAAACAAAAATCTTAGTTTCAAACTAGTTGGGCACTCAGCGTTTACTACTGTTAACTTGAAAAAGGTACGAAGTACGTATTTACTATATAAATGCCTCATTCATTCATTTTGTTTGCACTTTATTTTACAGTACGTACTTGCATGTACTGGGAAATATAAGGTGTCGACTACAGGGGTTATGGTTAGGTTTAGGTGTAGGTTTAGGGTTAGTACCTAGTTATTACCGAGTTATTGTAATTACTGTACATAGTATGCACATGGGGAACAGGACTGTAAAATAAAGTGCTACCCTTATTTTTTGTAAGGGCACCTATGTTCCTCGAAAGTTTTCTGCATCCCTTTGACACCTGATTCTAGACCCCTCAGACAGCATGCCAAATACACACTCTTTTACTCCATCTGATTATTTGTAAGTGTGAACTCGTGAATCACTCCCTTGCACGTATTGACAACTTTGTGTGTATCATTGAAACCAAAAAATCTATCAGAAAGTATCTTTTTATTTATTTATATATATATAACTTTTATTGGGACAGGACAGTAGAGAGTTGACAGGAAGTGTGGTGGGAAAGAGACAGGGGATGGGATCGGGAAAGGTCCACGAGCTGGGACTCGAACTCGGGCCGCCCAAGCGCAACGGCGCTATATGTCGGCGCGCTGACCACGAGGCCATCGGCGCCGACAGAAAGTTTCTTTGCTTCGGATTCCACTTTGAGCATTGCAAGCAGGAAACATTTGAAATGAATCAAACGGACCCTCTGAAGCAAACAGCGAGCTTTGACTGTGTGGGGGAGTGGAAGGTGCAAGGACAAAAGCTTGCAACAATGGAGCTGCAGTATTGATCCAGGCCACTCTTTTGAATGTCTTTGAGTCATTGTATCAGCTTGTTTATGAGAAGGGAAGAGAAGAGAAGTTTGTTTGTGCCACAACCGAGGTGGCAGGTGCATGAGAGTGCAGACATTTCATTAAAAAGCGCTGTTCTTTTGAATTCATCAAATAATCCTGTGATGCAATATAGTAGTTGATGACTTTTTTTTTGGAGGAGATTGTTGGAGGACCGACCCGAAAAAAAAAAAAGAAAAAAAAAATTATGATGGGTTCCACAAAAATATTAAGCAACTGTTTAAAGTCACCATCAAATCAAAATAGACAATTCTTGTTTTTATGGAACATTGCTGTATTTATTATAAATACTGTATGTTATGATATATGTTGCGATAGGGAAGAAAAGACTTTAACAACATTGATAGTAATGAGAAATCCTTATTGACCAGTAAATTAGCGTATTAGAATGATTTCTGAAGGATCAAGTGACACTGAAGATTGGAGAAATGATGCTGAAAATTCAGCTTTGCAATCACAAGTATTCTTTTTTTTAAATATATTGAACATTGTTTTAAATTGTAATAATTTTTCACAGTAGTTTGTGTTTTTGATCAGCTAAATGCAATGTCCTTTTCAGTGCGTAATAGTGACAAACAGTACAATTATTTTGTCTTTTCAGATGAGTCATTCTCCATCTGTCAATGAAACGGCACCTGTCACAGAAATGTCAAGACACTTTAAGGTCATGAAGGCACACTACATTCTTCTGTCAATAAAGTTTTCTATCATGTACTTGTCTAATTAAAGAGCATTTCCTAACCACCCCTTCTCATATCTCAATACATGGCTTAGATATTATTTAGCTAAATTGCAATGGTGCCAATAACACACATCAGTGAGAAAAAAGGAAGCAACTTTTTTCCCACCAAAAACTGCCTTTTCAAGCCTGCCAGAAACTCACATTCTCACACCCTCGCTTTTTTGTCCCTCAGTGTTTCTAAATTAATCTCTCCGCATTTCACTAATCCGGTGCCACCAAATGTATTCTGCATCACTCAAGACATTCATTCGACCTCAATGAAAGCTAAGATCCCCCCTCTGAAAACTGCATTTCCAACAAACCAATTGATGAATAATGAGTGAATATGCAAATGTGTTGGTCTGCCGTTGCTTTTAATCCAGTAAGAGAGGCAGAATCCAGTCGGTGACTCATCATCATTATCTACACAAACATGTTCTCAACATCATCTGTATGAAAAATGAGTCCTCAGAAATGAAGGATAGATAAGGAATCCTTACTTTATGGATTGAAGTACGAAGGCAAAAACTGAGAGCAGGATTAATGTAAGTTATAGACGACCAAGAAAAGGTTCAATAATAACTTAACAAATCAGTTCATTTTCATAATAAGCTGCGTAGAGCTGTTCAGTTTGAAGTCCTTAACACGTGGAAAAGTAGGAGTTTTAGTTTTTTTAGGAGATAAATATTTTTTTGTGCTTAACAAGAAACTTTCACTTTCAGTGATGATCATAACATACAGGATGATACAAGAAATGCTGATTATACTGCAAAGTGTGTTGTGGAAACGCTAGAGAGAAAGAAAGCTCCAAAGATGATGGTTTGGACCAGGGGAATTAAAATCCCTCGCTTATCGCTGCTTTGAAGGCTGGGTTGTTTGTTCAAGCTCAGATGAGTTTTCTGTGCTGGGTTATGGTGTGGACATGGGGGTGAACTGCAGATCCCTGTAGCCACTAACATGCTTACAGCTATTTCAGGAAATCAGGTTGTCTGCACAGACAATTTGTTATTAGATTTGTTTATGAGTACAACATCCCTGAATCTGTGTGGTTATGAGGGCCGAGGTCTAACTCAAGAGCATCTCACATTAGAGGCATTTTCTCTGAGGAGGCAGTGCTTCCTCAATAAAACTTGGATGAGAAAATAATTGACAATACAAAAGCATACTGTAACAAAACAAATATAAAATTTGAGTTCAAGTAGCAGAGTCTCTTTTGCCTCCCTTGAGCTCATTGTGTTCCTATTGTTTTTGAAGCAATGTAAATGTCTAAAATGCAATAAACTTGATTATATTCTGATGTTACGTCATGTTATTAAATAGTATATACAAAAATACAAAAATATTATAGTATTTGTCACGTGGATTTATAGGGCCGACCAAAATGTATATGTTCTATTCCTCTGCAGAATATTTTTCCAAGGAGTCAGTGCGTTAAAGTGTCGGCTAAGCGCAGAGGTAAATGTTCTTGAATATTAAATAGGTGCAAGTAGAGAAGGGCATGGAGAGTTTGAATGTGCATCAGTGCATGAGGAGGTGACGTTTGCTTGCCAGCGCCTTGTCTGTTCCCCTCTGCTGGCCAGTCTTCAGCCCTTAGTTCTGGGCAAGCTGACAGAGATTTATTTGGACTCAGGGATGCCAGTTTTTGGGCCAGGATACCTCCTCATATGAATATTAAAAACTAGAGAAATACCCACTGCCGCATTCCCAGTGAGGTCCAAAAGACTACTAGTGAAAATGCTTTTATTTTCTATTATTTTGTCTTGCTATTGCATTTCTTAAATACTCCCAGTTAAGTATTATTTTTACATGTTTTTGATTGGAAATGGAAAATTCCCAAAACTTAATTTTTAAGATTTATATGAATAATATATAATTCTTTATATTATGTATTTTTTTAATTCTGTCTACAATATAAAAGTAGAATAATAAGAAATGCAAAAAAGGATATCGAATATATAGAGCTTAAGATTTTAAATTATAGAAAAAAATAATTATTACAAATATTTAAAACATTGTTTACACTGATGAGCCAAAACATTATGACTAGTCACAGGTGAAGTGTATTGTTGATCATCCCCTAACAAGGTCACATATTAAGATTTGGGTAGATAAGATGGTAAGCAAACAGTAATTTCTCATATTCAACGAGTAGGATGCAGGAGAAATGGGCAGGAATAAAGATCTGAGAGACTTTGACAAGGACAAAATTGTAATGGCAAGGCGACTGGGTCAGAGTATCTCTGAAATGGTAAGGCTTGTGGGTTGCTCCTGGTCAGCAGTGGTGAGAATTTACCAACAGTGGCCTGAGGAGGGACAAACCACAAACCGGTGACAGGGTGCTGGGCACCCAAGGCTCATTGATGCACAAGGACAATGAAGGCTATCCCGTCTGGTCTGAGCCAACAGAAGGTCTGTTGCACAAGTCACACAAAATTCTGTCCTGTCCACCATCGAGAGCAACTACAATGGGCACGCAAGCGTCAGAACTGGAACTTGGCAGAGTGGAAGAAGGTCGCCTGGTCCGATGAGATAAGATTTACTTTTACATCATGTGGACGGCCGTGTATGTGTGCGCCATTTACCTGGGGAAGTGATGGCAGCAGGATGCACTGTGGGACAATCACAAGCCGGTGGAGGGAGTGTGATGCTCTGGGAAATGTTCTGTTGGGAAACCCTGGGTCTGCCCATTCATCTGAGTTTAAATTTGACCTACCTAAACATTGTTGCAGATCAGGTACACCCCTTAAAGGTGCTGTAGGACGTCTGGGAAAATGCTAACTTTAGCCTGATAGCAGTAAAAGCGTACGTCCCACCCTCCCTGCAAATTGCTGTCCAAAGCCACGCATCCTCAAAGCATGAACACGCACAGCCCAGAAGACCGGAGACAACGTTACTGCAATACACCATGTGTCATTCACCGGTGAGAAAACTTTACAGTACATTGAGTAACAGTACTACAATACCAAACGTAAACAAATTCTTAAAAACAGAATTAGATGCAGCAAGTTTTCGGTTTGTTTAGCTAGCAAAACTTGTCAGTGTGCAATAATATTTCTTGCATGACAGGGTTTCCACGATGAGAGTCTGCTTGGCTCCGATGAAGATATATAGATCGTAGATCTTTTGCCAGTGCCACTTGTTGTCGGTTCAGAAGGAAAGTTAGGTTGTTGCTGCTTTCCTGCCATTCTCGATCTGTCTGCTATGTGAACGTGCTGATGACTTATTTCTGCGTGAACAGCCTGCGCAGTGGTATGCAAACACACGTTGACTGACGGGGAACACATGCTATAGGACCGTTCGGAACGAACGCAACAACTGAACGAACATTTTATGGTCCTACGCCTTCCACAGACGACATATATTTATAAAAATACATTTAGACCGCTTAACAGAGTGATTGCTATCAGGATATGAGAAGACTTTCAACCAGCATAACAAAAAAAAATTCTTCACAGAATCACTGCAATTTTAATGACAATGGTGTTGCCCGGTGGAAGTGACCTCTTTCAGTAGGATAAAGCACCCTGCCACACTGCATACATTGTTCAGGAATAGTTTGAGGAATATGATGAAGAGTTCAAGAAGAGTTGCCTGGCCTCCAAATTCCCCAGATCTCAATCCAATTGAGAATCTGTGGGATATGCTGTGCAAGTTTGATTCTTGGCGGCTCCAACTCATGCAGGACTAGAATGATCTGCTGCTAACATCTTGGAATCAGTTACCACAGGACAACTCCAGGGGTCTTGTAGAGTCCATGGTGAGTCAGTGCTGTTTTGGCAGCACACATAGGACCAACAGCATATTGGGCAGGTGGTCATAATGCTTTATATCATCGGTGTATACTTTATGGTGTTTACGTCAGTATAGATCAGGGGTGCAAAACTAAGCTCCTGAAGGGCCACAGCTCTGCAAAGTTTAGCTCCAACCTTGCTCCAACAAATATACCTGTGGGTTTGCACCCCTGATATAGATCAATAAGATTTTTTAATGATTTAAAAAAAAAAAAAAAAAAAGAGTCTGCATTTATTTGATCAAAATACAGATTTTTTTTTCAAATATTATTTCAATTAAAAAGAACCATTTTCTATTTTTATATATATTTAATTTATTTATTCTTATGATGGCAAAGACGAATTTTTCAAAGTCTTCAGTGTCACATGATCCTTCAGAAATCCTTCTAATATGCTGATTTGGTGCTCAAGCAACATTTTTTTTTATTATCAATGTTGAAAACAGTTGAGCAGCTTAATATTTTTGTAGAAACTGTGATACATTTTTTTCTTTGATGAATAGAATGTACATATTTAAAATATTTTGTATATTCTATTCTGGGCCATATTTTGATTTCACATGCTTGTTTATAGCATGACAGAAGGCACAAAAATCTTTTATAATCCATGCACAGGTGTGAACGGCAGCATTCCAATAGTATGGCAGCCAAGAGATCAGACTGAAGGGCTCAACCAAAACACAGCACACACACACGTCTTATGCCGTCCTTTAGTGAAAATTTAATCCATCAGAACAAAGCTGTTACAGTAAATTCAATACACATCTCCAGTTCAGCATGAATTAAAGGAAGCATGCTGTTTCCTACAGTAAAGGACATCGGTACAGTCTGCGTAAGTGGTTTCCTCTCCATCGCCCTCCCACATGCTGTGCAGGTATGAGCGATATGACCGAGGCAGTCAAAGGACGAGGCTGAAGGTCAAGACAGAGCAAAGAGGCAGCACAAATTGACCGTAATTAACAGACTCATGGAGACTCAGGCATTAGCGCAGTCCTCCACCAGATTCACTGAGGCATATCCACTCACAAACCAGAGCCAAGAACCCAAGATTAATGCAAACAGCCACTCTCGTTATAGGGGAGCACGTCTGTTAACACTGCTAATTGTTATTAATAGCTGAGAAAGCTGAGGAATGTGTTGAGATTGAAATCGAAGGCCTCATGAGAACATTTTTATCATTTTACTTCTCATGCCAGATTCTTTTTTTCCGTGAACCTCTCATTTATCAGGACACACATGTCATTAGAAGGTCCAGACGGAATCTGTGGGGTGTTTTCTTTTCAGAGCTGATTTTGGAGAAAAATTCTGTGGAATTCTATGGAATACATTTAAACAATCTCATAAATGGAGCAGAGAGTACTTAGAAATCACCAAAATCTGTGGAGCTGCATGGGCTGTTGCTATAAAAGTAATAGAATCATATACATTACTCACAGGCTTATTTCTGTGGACATTATTATTTGTTTTTATGACTGAATCTAGGTTCTCTGACCTGTCTGCTATTATAATATGCACATCCTCATTAGTTAAAAGTCCTTAGTTTTTTGCTTTCGGTCAATGAATCACCTCATGAACTCACATGCATTTAATAAATTCAGATGGCTGACTCTTTCTCAACCCACTGGAATTACCCTTGACTGGATCAACCTCATTCACCCTTGAATAATTGAGCCAAAAATTGTCTGCAAACAATGTATATAATTCTACTGCAATAAATGAGCTATATATATATATTCATATATTGCATTTTGAAAACTGTATATATGTGTATATCAAACTATCTAGCCAAAGGACATTTACACAAAGGGCAGATTGTTTGTCAGAGAGAGTTGTTTAGGTTCTGTCAGATTTTCAGATATAAAGAAGGAAGTTCGATTGTATTGTGCCAAATGGGTTAGATTGTAGATACCTAAGGTTTGGCATATTTTTTAGCTGATGGGAGGAAATAAATGTTCTGTGCAAACAATAGAGAGGCCAACACTGCGCTTTCTACCTGATGGTGTTGTTATCGCCTTTCTACATCCCCACTGGTGTGTTTTGAAATGGATTTTAGGTTTAGACTATAAGAGAGCTGGGGAATCATTGTAGAGGACAACATCCTCTGATGTCTGCTCAGAACTCTCAGCATCATTTTTTAGTTTACCCAGTGGACCAATTTATGCATCATATACAGGCATCGGTGTTGTTATCTAACTAAAAAGGATCAGAGTTTGCTCTCTTTTGCAAGGATCAGCTTTTATTTTCTTGCCGCTCATCTGCCTTTAAGAACTCCAAGCTATGATTCACAGATGGCCATATAAGGTTTAGGAGTAGAAGTTGAAGGTTTTTAACAGTCAGCACTGTTAGTTGATATGACAAGATAGCCAATAATAAAGCAAGAAAAAAATAAAATAAAAAATAACATTTTATAGTACACTTAAAACAAATAAAAAGTTTCACTTAAAACTAAAAAGTGTTTCAATGCCAGCTGACAGCAGAATCTTAAAAAAAGAAAGAAATCTGTGTATAGTTTTGGAGAAAAGTATACTGCATAACTTTTTAGTCACAATATTACCAGTTAATTTCTTCTACTTTTGCTGCCACCAACGAAAAAAAAAGTTGTTTTGTTCCTGAATGAATCAACTAATTTTGAATGAATCGGTTAAATGAATGATAAGATGACTCACTTCAATAACTAAAGACTGAGGCTGCATCCGAAATCGCACACTCTCTTGCAAGGTTTTTTTTTTTTTCAAGTAATTGCTTCGCAACCACTAAAAAATCAAGTAATTGCTTCGCAACCACTAAAAAAGTAAGTTCTGTATAGTATGCATTTTTGTAGTATGAATGCAATCTGGATGAACTACATCCACCAATTTGCTTCAGTACAGTGACAATATAAAAGCCTAATATTTCTCTTACACACTATAAATGAGTTTTATAGATAACAAATATATAGTTGGTCCTAATCTTAGAATAGAAAAACAAAAAAGCTTGCTTGCTGAAGCTAAGGTGCCACAAAGAAATGTAGCTTGGAAAGATTATAAAAAAAAAACAGAATTATGAAATTAATTGCTTTTGTTATCTAGAACAATAGATAATAAGATTTATTGGATCCTTTATTTGGCTTTTTAAGGATTATTTGGTACCTAAGAGGATGTATTAGTAAGTCAAGAACAAAATCTTTGTGAACAGCTGCCAAATTAAAAAAAAAAAAACTTCTTCTCTTGGGTAACTATTAAATTTAATGATCTGTTGCCAGAACACTGGCTAGATGTGTCAGCAGTCGCAGACTGTACAAAGTTTTGAAAAATGCGAACATAAGCCAGACTACACAGAAATGTGTGCGTTTGTTTGTGCGGCCAGGAAGAAAGGTGAAAAAGCCATCCAATCCTAGAAAGACAAGGCAAGTAAAATCCATGCTCAGCTGGGCTCATGGGTAATCCGTGCTGACAGGTTGGGCATCTAAGAAACCCGGCAAGCTGACAGGTTGCCCATCCAGCACTGTGTGGGGGACAACCACTTGTCAAAGCACATAATGTGCAAAGCTCTTCGCTTGAGGGCAAGGATATTTTCTGAGAGTGAAACACATGGAACTCTTAAGAGCAAAGATAAGGTGTTATTTCATGAGAATGATTATTATTTATCAACCCTAAAATACTCTTTTATTGAGTTATGCATCTCAGATTTTCATGTCCCATGAGTCCCTTTGAGGCCAGAGCCAAAATTCATCCCTTATCTTGTGCCGCAGCATACTAACCAGGGTCAGATATGGGTGTCGAAATGGTGGCAGAAAGCTCTGCGAGTGCCAGGACCTGCAGACATCTGATGACGTTCATTTCACGGCTATAAGTGGCAAAGTGTTAGATCGTTGGCAAATGGAGCTGCATCCTTTACAAACTGTAATTACGGAGCATGTGGCAGTGATTTGGACGGATAGCAGGTGGAGCAGGAGGACAGCCTGTCACCGATCTGTCAGCCAGTCACTGCCACACAGGGCTTGGCGCCAGAAAACGCATATAATAGTCGACCCATGAGCGGGAGGCAACGTTCCCTGAAGAGAAGACATCTGAGAGATGAGGGCACGCGTCAGTCTGAGGTGGATGTTTTTCAGAGTCACTCCAGGGTGAGGATTCCAATGCTTTGTGGGTAATTGAGTGAAATAACCACATATGGAACATGAACCGCATGACTGATGAAATTAATACTATTGTGGAGTGAAAAAAAACAATGCCTCTTAGTGGTATTAAAGCATACGAGGGTTGCATGCATGCATGCATAAGAAAGGACCTATAACAGTTTTAAAATAGTCTGTTTTATTTCATATACAAATTTCTTAAATGATATTTGGATGGGTGAACACGTCCACAGTAAGGATATAGAAAATGTTTGGTCATCATATGTGTAACTACATAAGGCATACAAAAGCAGGCTACATGACAGCAGCAGAGTATAGTTCTGCTAGGGACCGGTATTATTATCCCCTACATAGCAATGAAAATGATGTAGTATCTCTACTGCTATTTTCAGTACTCTGTATTAAATATGGTGCTCAACCAAAGCATCAAGTAGTCTTGAGGGGTTTATGCTCATATGCATCATGTGGTTACTCCGGACAGTTAGCCTGACTGATCCAACAACATTGTCAGTTTAAAATCTGTAGAATCTATAGAAAGAAGAAGTCAGAAACACTAATGACTCTAAAGAATAGATAGATAGATAGATAGATAGATAGATAGATAGATAGATAGACAGACAGACAGACAGACAGACAGACAGACAGATAGACAGATAGATAGATAGATAGATAGATAGATAGATAGATAGATAGATAGATAGATAGATAGATAGATAGATAGATAATGAGAAAGTGAAATTTGTAGATCATGAGCTGTGGTTTTAATTTCTTCCCTAGAATGAAAATCTATGATAGTTTGATACACTGTAATATATTGGAAGACTTGTACTGGGTATATAAATATGACTTGTTTTTCCACCACAACCAATAACTGTATCTATTGTGCAAACTCATAACATCTTTGTGCAAAATTGTGGAAAAGTGGCTTTTGTTTTCTATAATAAAGCCTCTATATTAGCATTTTGTAAATATAAAGTCCAAAAACATCTCAACCAACTGACACCAGCACGTAAAAGCATTACACAAAGTTCTCTATGTACATGAGTAATGCAACAGATACATATTTCATATTAAAAACGCTTATGTTAGGAGTGCACAAATACACACAAAATATATCACAAAAGCTTCTCACACATGTAATCAAACTCAGTGGCCTAGTGTGTGTGACTGGTAAAAATGAAACATTCACGGATCAAGTTAGCCATTGTTTTCTTTCATTTGTTTGAATCCGACATTAATTTAGAGCTACATATAGTGAGTGTAAAGGTTGGCAGGTTTTGCTTCTCAAAGTGGTAAAGGACATGTTGTGCTATGCCTGAGACAATCTTTGCAAACGTTACTGTGAGCTTGTGAAAAGCGCGTCACACCAGGTCCATGAGACATCTTGGGCGTTAAGTCAGATCTGTAAACAACACAGGGTTCTTCTGATGGGGTCAAGTCATCTCTGTAGGTTCAGACACCGCAGTGTGTTGAACTTGTGTCTAGCGGTCTAGCTCTTCTTTCATTCAAATGTAGTTTAGAGCTTTCTGAAAACTGGACTTGACTTGACTTCAGTGTTGAGAACTCTGTTATGAGGTCACCAAGGAGTATACCATACTGGAAGACAAAACAAAAAGGCATTACTGACAGGGTAGAATTTGATAAAACAGATTAGACTTTCTAATCTAATACTGTAGATAGACAGACAGACAGACAGACAGACAGACAGACAGACAGACAGACAGATAGATAGATAGATAGATAGATAGATAGATAGATAGATAGATAGATAGATAGATAGATAGATAGATAGATAGATAGATAGATAGATAGATAGATAGATAGATTGATTGATTGATTAACTCCATTTCAAACATCACTTCCAGCTTTCATCCTATGAATTTGCTGAGAAACTGGGACTTCTCCCTTTATGCACACTACTTTTCGATTCTGTGAAATGAGCTTGTGCCCATGGGTTCTATCATTCTGTCAGGGAACGGCTTTAATTAGTTCATTTCTTCCTAGCTAACAACAAACACAAAAACACAATTTGTCCCCAAATTATCCAGCTGAAACCGCAGCATTCATCCTTAGCTAGTGGAAATATAAGGCGAGAGGCTTCAAAGCAGTTGACGCTATGAAAAATGACAGCTTCACCAGCTTGAGGATCACTCCGGGCAGGTCATGATATGGATTGTATTTATTTAGAATGCACTGCCATATGTTGATGTATGTTGAATTTCTGTGCTGACTTCACACTAGGGGCCATTGATGTCATGCCAGAATGCTGTCCACAGGCATTAATACATAATAAGGGGTTGCCCTGATAAAAACTGCATAAGCAGTTCTTGGCTCGCTGTGTCTTATTATCTTCAATGTGTGGGGGTGGGAAAAGTATGGCATGGGTTCCTTTTTTATTCCTAATCTTTTTCTTTTTTTTTTAAGGAAAGTAGATATATTTATGCCCTTTGAAATTATATCACTGCTGCTTATGCAGAATATGTTTAACCTAATCAGAAAAAGTTTTTTTGAAGGTTGAGTGTCATGATTATATTCAGTGCACACAGCTCAAGGCTGGTCTCAAACATAAAGATGTTTTAAATGGAGAGCTGCTGTATTATTAAAGACTGTGTCTTATTTGCGTCCTGAGAACATCTTTTTAGTGTTAGTGTTGAAAGTGGAAGATCAATGAAAAATGTATTTCAGCTATGAGCAGATATGATCCTGATGGAGCCTGAGGCGAACAATGTTCCTCATGCCTTTGCAATCTTTGTGGAGCTTTAACATATGAGAACTGGTGTGACGTTTGCCCAAATCTCTCTCTTTCACTTCTATCAAAGTGGAACGCTCTTTTCTTGAGTCATTAGGTTTGAATGGCGTTTAGAAAAAAAATACTATTGTAATTGGTTGGGTGATGGCCTGGTGCGCTGATAATGGATTTGCAATTGATTTGTAAGATTGATTCGTAAGAGGGAGCACAACATTGCGAATATTACGAAGGATTAGTGTACAAATTATGTTTTAAGTTCAAGCCACAGGGGTTAAACTAGGCAGGGCAGAGTTCAAGTTCACTATATTTATATAGCACATTTACAACAAGGCTGACCAAAGTGCTTTACAGAACAACCAGATAAATAATAAGAAAATAATACCTGCATAACAACACATAAAACACAAATAAATGCAGCAAAGCTAAGAGCAACCTTAAAACCGCAGTAGCGAAACAGTCTCAGACTCAAATATAAAATAGTAAAACAGAAGTGGCAAAGCAGTATCAGACTCAAATATAGAAGTGAAAGACAGGAGTAGCAAAACAGTATCAGACTGTATTCATCAAATCAGACATTATATACAAATTTATAAGATTAGTTTTGTTTCTTTTAAGTGCAGACTGATTGTTCCAAGTTAAGATCAGGTTAAGCATAATGTTGATTACCACAGAAATAATTAAAACTAATCCACATTAAAGTAAAAAATGTGATGCTCATATTTTCAAGCACTATAAAATTCTTCCGTAAAAACCTGTGTATAATTTGAGAGTAACATTGTGTAAATCATCATTTTGGAGAGACTAATGTTCTAGACAGATAAACTTTTAGTTATATTTGCCACCAAGATAATTTCTGTTTACAGACAAGGTTGGTAAGTGATTCTATCACATTAGTGTCACGCTAACATATATTATTTAAGTATTGTGGTTATACTATACTTGTGGCTAAAACATTGTGTGTCTTTATTGTTAGCCCCATTTTACTTCCATTCCTTCCAACTTCCAAGAATCAGAAATTATTTTCTGTGGTAATTATGCTGTTGATTTAGTTTAAAGGTATAGCGGAGGATTTTCTTTTTCCGGGTGGATCATCATTGGTCCTCCTAAGTGTCAATCATTCTGGTGATATGTTTACGTAAGACTGTCGTACGTGCTCGTGCACACGTGCTCGTGCACACGATTCACACGATGGCTGCGCTCAAAACACAGGTTGGGCTTCCCACTGATGCCTCAGTCGCGAAGTTTCTACTTGACAGGTAAAGTTTGGCATGCTATTTGGAGAAATCCATTTAAAATCACTGCTAGTAAAAGTTAATGTAAGCTATGATTAGCTTGTGCATGCTCTCTCGTGCACACGTTTAATAGGCGTTCCCTCTCGGGAGCAGGTAGAGTGTTGCGCATGTGCATTTTTTCTAAAAGTGGAGAGGGCGGTTCTTTTCTAAAATTCGGGAAAATCCTCTGCAATACCTTTAACTTGTATTGAACATTGGGTTACACTTTATTTTAACAGCATGTACTTACTACAGGGTTAGGATTTGGAAAGGGGTTTGGTTTAGGGTTAGTTGGATGTAATTATGCAAAATGTATTGTTGCTGTGCAGTAAGTGCATGTAACATATGTAACAAGGACACTGTAAAATAAAGACATCCCTTTAAAAAAGTAGCAATAAAAAGCCAGCAGTTAGAGGAAGGGTCAAGATTCACAAGATGGCATGACTGTTGTGAAGAGAAGCAACAATTCACTACCATCACTTCTAAAAGTGTGAGTGCATACCAATACATCCTGGAGAAAAAATGGGGTAAAACTGCTGTATTTGGCCTAGAATTTCAATTCTAGAAGCAAATAGCGTTAAATGCAGAATGTGGCTGATACACAACAACTGCCTTTGATCTTACAAAAGGTCATAAGGCCTGTTCACCCAAAGGGTGAATCTTTATAGAATATTTGCGTTTTTATGTGTATTTTTAACATTTAATGTGACGTGATATAGTCTGGATGAAAAAAGAATCAGGAATTCTACCCAAAGGCATGTTGCTGGCATCCTTGTCATTTCAAATGCTTGTTTTATGTAAGTATATCTCTGCTATGCTATAGGCTTGAGATAGCTTATACTATAGCAATTGCACACAATAAAAGCAAATTTAGCTGTAAAGTTTAAAAGTCAGTGAAGATGTTGCACAGAATTAGCAGACGATAAAGTTTGGTTGAGATAACTTCTGGATATCTACTCACCAATAGAGATAGTAGAAGAACGAGAGGACGAAGAAGGACATCTTGCACCAGGCTTCTTTTTGGCAGAATTTGAGCGTGTCTCCATTCATGACAGATGCTGGATCGTAGAGAAGCTCCTTAGTGTCTGTGGGGCTGTGGAAGTACCTGCCGAAAATGGGAAAAAACACAAGGCGGGTAGTGCGTCTTGAAACATTATGTGCACCTTTGCTTTGTTTTTATTATTTTTAATTTATTTTTCATCTAATGCAAAGTTTGGCTTGTCGAAACCTCTTAATTCTATGTATTTCTGTCAATCTAGGCAGTTCTTGGAGATGGATGACTTAAATATAGTCTTTAATTGTAAGACGAGGAAAAAAACGACTCCCCTAGTGTAATAATTCTATTAGGAAAATCAAAAACAAGGAGTGGAGGCTTTAAGTGCATTAGGAAGAAAGACGTGGAAGAATTGGAGCAAAACGAAGGGAAGAAGAGACTGACAGTGCACTGGAAAGCAGCATTATTGGATCTGTGAAAAAGGTAGATTGATTTTATTGAAAATTATTGATAGTGAACTCAACCAGCTAATCAAATGTAACTTCATAACAATAATCAAAATTCACCATTACTATTGTACTGACTAAGTTTGATGTTTCACCATTCATCATTCTGTAAAGTAATAATAATAAAAAAACAATGATTTCTCATATTCTGAGAATGGTGGCAGTAATTGACAACAGCTCTGAACATTCAGTAACAAACCCTGAAGAAAGATTTTAGAGCTCCAGAGACTGAAACTCATTTTATCCAAGTTATGAATTCCTCAGTTTTTTCACTGTGTGATGAAACATTCAGTCTGCTATTATTCATCCAAAAACTGAAAAAACTAATGCGCAGTGACAAGATTAGGAACACACTGAACATTTAGTGGCAAGGAGCTTTAATGTAGGATAATTAAGTATGGAATTGATCTGAAATACGGATAATTCCAATACTGATGCTGTATCAAGAGGATCAATCCTCACATAAAAATATAGACTTTTTTAAATGTATTTTTTATAATAATGATTTAGCATGAAAATTCTAGTAGTCTTAGAATTCTTAGAAAAGTCTTAGGATAAGAACCCCTCCATATGTAGCTCATCACTCATTCAGTCATATAGAGCTGTTACTAATGGATTTTTAATTTTAAATGTCTATAATTAGCATTTTTACTTAAATATTCACACACACACACAAAAAAAACATTTAATAGAGGTATATTAATATCAGAAGTATTGCTGTCTCAAGGACAGGTGGGATTTCTCAGGACACCTATTTCAGTGATATCGGACAGGTAGCAGGCCCATAATAGTCCTCATAGTTTGTTTAAGCGGAGTAAAGGCTGGTTCAGTTGCTCACCTCCATGTGTTGTAGAAGAGCAGAGGGATATTCAGGCCTACGGTAAGCCACTCCTGAGCACACAGGAACATGATACAGAAGAGTCCATGGATAGAGTACTCTGGAAGCACCAACTAGAGAGAACACAGATAAGTAACTCAGTTCTTTTCTTGGGTAAAACAGGGTGGAAGACCTGCTCTGATTTAGGTCTGATTCATGCAGGTAGACCTGGATTTGAAGTCTTTGATTAATTCTTAATGGAATAGTTCACCCAAAAATGAAAAATCTGTCATTATACACTCACCCTCATGTCATTCCAAACTATATTACTTTTTTTTTAAAGAGTGACTAGGATATTAGGCCATGATTAAATGATGACAAAACTGTAATTTTGGATGAAATATCCATTTAAGAAAGGAAATGACTGTTTTATATTCACATACTGTTGCTCTGAAGAGATTGCAGAGATCAGTGAACAATTGGATTTCTCTTATATAAGAAAAAGGGATACAATTGTAATGTTCTCATGGAAACTCTAAGGCAGAGTACTTGATGAAATCAATACAAATCTAAGGTGATCACTGGAGTTAACATTGTGAGTTTGAGGACATGGTTTCTAGGTTACGCTAGTTCACCTTCAACTGAGGAAGAACAGGACAATTTTTGGCGACACTGCTGTGCCAGTTTGCTGTAAATGGACAAGAAAGGGGACTCTTAGGGCACTCTTCAGGTTGCTACCAAGCATAATACCCAAACTACTTCAGCTGTGTTGCCCAATCACAGTGGGTTTTCCATGAATTTCCATATATATATATATATATATATTAGGACTATATATAGAACTTAAGGCTTAAAGGACTTAGCCATTAACAGTTTATACCTGACATAGACTGAGGGCTGGCTTCAGTGAATCATTTATCACTTGAGACACAACATCCTAAGGCACAAACCTTTCCTTTTAGAGTCCACAGCAGGCTAAAGAAAATTAGGTTCAGGCCAACATTTATGTAAGAGGGCTCATTAAAGTTTGACCTGTCCTAGCTATTTAACCTTATTGGTGCAAAAAAGCCCAAAATATTCCCTCATTAAAATACCCTGGATATAAAAAGAAAAGGATAAATGCTTTAGAGAAAATGTCTTGTCCTGTGTAATTCCCTTCTGCATGCCACATTCTCATCTTCACAACAAGAGAAATAAAAAAGTCGTCACCTTTATTTATATAGCTCTTTATACAAAACCGATCGTTTTAAAGCAGCTTTACAGGGATAAACAGTGATGCAAACAGAATTCAATTATTCTGAAAAGCAGATCTAAAAAGACAATAGTAAATAGTCATTATTCATTTGGTAAATCTGTTCAGTGTTGATTCCGTTAAACTTCCGCTTAACTGTGTAAAGTTAATAAATTCTGGAATGTTCAATTCATCTATAAAGCAGCTCTGGAGAAAACAATGATGTCATTATCCAGGTCAGTGTAGTTCTCATCCAATAATGTTAGTGCAGTCCGATCAATAATATTGCTGAATATTAAGTGTCCCCAACTAAGCAAGCCAAAAGGTGACAATGGCAAGGAACCCAAACTCCATCAGGTGACATAAATGGAGAAAAGTTCTCTGGCCAGATGAACTAACATGGTGTGGTTTAATTCCAGGCTGCATCACAAGTCAGATTGTCAACTGATATCATTCAGAATATTTCATCCAGTTCCTTCTACTTGAAGATCGGGATATATACGTCAGCATTTGTTGGGGGGGTAGCTGAAGCTGACCATAGGGTCCGTGCCGAAGACTTGTCCTCATGTCTTCGCTGAAGGCCATTAAACAAAGACTTCAACATATTTTGCATAAATTCAAGTTATTATTCAAACCGTTCCCTTAGTATATCTCTTCACTTCAAGCTGAGGCTCATGGATAATTTCTTATCTGGATTTTAGCTGAATTGTGAACTGCCGTTGGCAAAGCAAAGTTTCTATTCTAAAACTCCACTCTCCTCACTAGAATAAATGATCTTCCTGCCATCGCTCCACATGGGAGACTCAGGAGAGTTTCATGTTAGGACGTTGCTAATGCAGTACTCATCAGTATTCCGATTAGTCTAATCAGTTTCAATCTTGAACAAAAATGTACACTCAAATTATTTATAATCAACATTCTCTCACCTTGTCCACCATCTTGGGTTTATTGTTTTTCCACTGAGCTTGTTGCAATCCATTTTGGGACTGCATTCCGCATGAGTTATATTTGTGAAGTTGCCTTCCAATTTGGCTTTACCTATCTTATAAAGCAGCATAAGTAAGTTGCTTACCTTTTGAAACAGCTTTTTTGTGCCAATGATGCCTTCAAATTATAGACTTTGGAACAGGGCAGAGGGCAGTGAGAAATTCTGGATAATCAAGTATGGACTGGCAGCTGGCCCAGGAAGTGCCCATCTGGAAGATCAGTCTTAATCTGTTAGACTTCAGGCACAACTTTAGACTAACTTTAGGCACAATATTTTGTCCTTCATTTCAGTGGCACACATAAACAACAACAAAAATGTGCAATTTTGCAGTGATTTTATCATTATGTGTGATATTTATGTGACATTAACTAGCAGGCCAGCTGTGACACTAAATAATAGCATGTCTTAAATAAAACTGCAGAAATAAAGCCATATTCTGCCATCAATTGTAATACAAGGTAAATAAATTCCTGTCTGGAGAAATTCTTGTTTAAAGGTGCAGTATGTAATATTGACAGCTAATGGTTGAAATGGGTACTACAGGCCAAATTCAAAATATTGGAGAGAGATTCCCCGCACCCTCCTCCACAGTCTCGACGCTCCCGCGGTTTGCCAGATTTAGAACACACAAGAGGAACAAGAGGAGCAAGAGGAGCGTAATTAAAAATGGAAGCTGACGCATGTTTTACACTGTAAGTTGATGAGTTGATTTATCCGCATTTATTATATCTCTGGACATACTGTACTAATGGATGCTAAGGCTTTTTAGGTCGGGTAGAATCTGCAATCTCTGACCCAGTTCTTTTGCTTGCATTCATGGCTGCAATATGCTGTATTTTCCATGAACTGGCAACCTGGGGTGTCGAAATACTATTGGGTAAATTCGCTGTGTGCATGCGGGATCACACAGACCAAAGCAAAAACAGACTTTCCGACATGGAACGCACATTTCGAGGTAGAATAACTGGCTGCAGCGTTGTTTTTCGGAGAAACAAGGATGTAAACAGCATGTTTTCAAAATATCTGCAAACATATTATGGTATTTTTATACTTTAGTACAGTCAACAGCAAAAAAAACCTGCAGCACCCTTTACAGGATTTCCTGTTAAAATAAAGGCAAAATAAGATAATTTGGTAACATTTTACAATAAGGTCTCATTTGATAACATTAGTAAAAGCTTTCACTATCTTACACAAAAATAAAGTACATAATTGTACCTTTAGGGGTACAATGCTTGTCACTGGGGCTGTTATGGAAGCTTGTTTCCGCCACAAAATAAAAAAATAAAAAGATAATTGCGACTTTTTATCTCACAATTGCGAGTTTACATCTCGCAATTCTGACTTTATTTCTCAGAATTGCGAGATATAAAGTCAGAATTCTGAGATATAAAGTCAGAATTGCGTGAAATAAAGTCAGAATTCTGAGATATAAAGTCAGAATTGCGAGATATAAAGTCGCAATTGCGTGTTATAAAGTCAGAATTCTGACTTTTTTTCTCGCAATTGCGACTTTATATCACGCAATTCTGACTTTATATCACAGAATTCTGACTTTATATCTCAGAATTCTGACTTTATATCACGCAATTGCGAGATATAAAGTCAGAATTGCATGATATAAAGTCGCAATTGCGTGTTATAAAGTCAGAATTGTGAGATATAAACTATTCTAAGGTAAAAAAAAAAAAAAAAGTCCGTCTTTTTTTTTTCCCTTAGAATTGGACTTTATATCTCACAATTCTGAGAAAAGATGTCAGAATTGCGAGATATAAACTCGCAATTGCGTGATATAAAGTCAGAATTCTGAGATATAAAGTCAGAATTCTGAGATATAAAGTCAGAATTGCGTGATATAAAGTCGCAATTGCGAGAAAAAAAGTCAGAATTCTGACTTTATAACACGCAATTGCGACTTTATATCTCGCAATTCTGACTTTATATCTCAGAATTCTGACTTTATTTCACGCAATTCTGACTTTATATCTCAGAATTCTGACTTTATATCTCGCAATTCTGAGAAATAAAGTCAGAATTGCGAGATGTAAACTCGCAATTGTGAGATAAAAAGTCGCAATTATCTTTTTATTTTTTTATTTTGTGGCGGAAACAAGCTTCCATAGGCTGTACCCTCAAGGGTACAATATTGTACCTTAACCTTTAAAAGAAACGGTACATATATGTACCTTTTAATGCTTTTTGACCCTCAAAAAGGTATATATGTACCTTGAGGTCCAATAATAAGCCCTATGGGGTACGTTAGTGTAGATTGTACCTTGGGGGACAGAAATGGACTCCTACTGTACCCCTATTTCTGACAGTGTACAGTATTAGTGAGCAATATATTTTTTACAAACTTTATGAATCTTTGTTGATGTTAGGTCATAATTATACTTTTTTTATGTTAACAATTAACTAATGTTAACAATTAACTTTTGATTTTTAAAAATATGTATTTGTTAATGTTGGAATTAACATTAACTAAGATTAATAATCACTGTAGAAGTATTGTCCAGTCTTAATTAATGTTAGCCTATGTAGTTTATAAATGTTAACAAATGAAACCTTATTGTAAATTGTTAACAATAATTTAAATAAACTAACTTTCTCATATCTCAGATATTATGTTTTTTATGGGTTTAAAATCTTTTTTTTTTTTGTTGTTTGGCTGTATATCAGCATTTTCCTGGATTTTGCTGACTCTGTACACTTGAAGCATCTCATGCACATATTTAACCATTCAGAAGGAGCTAGTTTCTCTACCATTGCTATACAATTATGAGGACCACTCAGACCGAAGTCCAGAAGCTTTGAGTGCTTTAAGTATAACTTTTAAACTTGCCTTCCCATGGGAATCACAAGAGCCTCTTCAGAATCATGTCACCTAATGAGAGGTCTACTTTGGCGGAGAGCTTTGTACTGTGGAGTGTCCTTCACATTCTCTCTTCCTCACTCACTCTCTAACCCTCTGTTCCCACCATTAGTGCAAAAGGAAGCAGACACCAAACCCGTAGATATCTCTTTAATGAGGCAGTGTGTCTTGACAATATATATATTAAGAATGGAGATAAAAAAGAAATGGGCAAGAGCCACTGATACCATTAGAGGACTGACCACAAGAATAAAGAGAATAGTTCTATATACAGTGCTTGTAACCATATATAAATTCATATATGTTCAGGAACCATTCCCTTTCACATCCACTTATTACAATGACAAATCTGACTGTGCCCTCAGATTAGCAACAGCATAATGTTCTCGGCCTTAGTAGATCAGAATAGCCGCTATAGTCTCCAATTACTGTCTTGCTCTTTCAGCAGCAGCCAATAATTAACTGCAGCATAGAATTATACATATTTTCTCTTTAAAGAACATCTATCCCCATGAGACAGGATAGCATATGACCTGGCTCTCCATTAAACTATTTGGACTATGATTATCACCATTTTGAATATTAGGTTAGGGCACAGACACTCTTCCAGGCTGAAAATGAAAATAAATAAATAAATACATACATATGCAAAATAAAGCAGGGTCAAAAACAGAAAGATTACCAGCAGAAACACTGTCATATCTGATGCACTAAGATAGATTATATGTATTTATTTATTATGTATACAAAATATATATTTGTACACTGAATTTCTACAACCCTGCAATATCCTTCTGTCAGAATAAAACAGTACATAATAATATAAATCAATTGAATAATAAATGATAAACTGAATAGTAATGAATGTGAAAGAGAAAGGTTACTGGACATGTAACATTAACCAAAAGTTAACATTAATAATATGTATTATTAACAAATAATACAATATGCTGTATTATTAAAATATTTAAAAAAATCTGTAATACCTTATGCTGTGTTTCTATACCCCTGCAATACCATTTCAGTACACAGAAACATATAATAATATTAATTTATTGAATAATCAATTATAAACTTGAATGGCAAAATATTCAGTGCAGGCAGAAACTAAATATTTCTAAACACTTTAAAAAAGTCTTAAAAAACGATAATAAACATGCAAATGTAGTCAACCTTGGGTAAGAGACAGTGACGTCAAGCTGGAAGGAATACACTGATTGAAAGTTATAGTGGAATACTGATTTTTAGCGGCAGAGTAATTATACCAGCAGCAGCAGCAGAAGAACAGCCACACCTCTGATAAGAGCACATTGTCTCAGAGCCTGGTGACAGGCTAATAGGCCCCTGCTGCCCCCTACACATCCAAGTCTCAGACCTAACAAGATGCATACAGAGACAAGATACTGTATGATTACCAGCCAGATGTTGCTATTTTTAAAAGCCACAAAGGAGAATGCTCTTTTCCCCAGCAGCGTGGGGCCAGCTACAAGAGGCTTGATAACAAAGGCTTAATTTTAACTGTGTTTTTCTTTCTGAAAAGAATTTAGCATATACATCACGAGCCGATAAATTCCCAAGCAGGTTTTCATTTTTCATTGCACACGACTGATCTAGGCGGCTCAAGCAAATTCATTCACAGGCTACGCCTCGGCAGCAGTAGTTTAGTCTCGGCACTAAACTGTCTGATGAGGGCTGGGCTGCTTTTGGTTTGGTAAGAGACTGAGAGCAGTGCAAGAAAGCCCCCTCCTCGTTCTCTGCCCAGAGCCTTTTGAAGGCAAATGGAGCTTTTCCTCCAGGCAGAGGCAGTATTTCTTACTGCGCCCCCAAGTATATCCGTGTAGGGTGTGAAAAAGAAAAATCACATTCCCTGCTCTAATGAGATAAGGATTGCTTGGAAAAGTCGTAAGAGGGAGAGACTGAAGTATGTGTGAGGCAAAACACAGCAGTCTACAAATCTGAGATGAGGTTTTCTGACTTATGCTTGAAAAAGTGCATCTGAATCTGGCCTGAAAATGTTGTCACCATAATAGAAGTGATACCAAATAGTACTGAAGATGACGCCATTGTACTGAAGCTATAGCAAATTATTCAAATAATATATGGAAATGTTTTACTTTGTATTAAGCTGACGTCTGTTTTTCTGCCGACTATTATATATAAAGATGTATAAATCTTGTATAAATCAATGTTCAAATAATCACTATAACACTTTCATAATCACAGAGAATTGGGTAGATCGGGGTAAGCTGTGCCAGTATGTCCTCTATAGTACATAAAAAGAAACTGGGCACATTTTTTTTGTCCGACCAATGTTCAGGCAACCTATTTTAAAACAGTCAAACAATCATTTTGCAATTACTTTGCGTTTTTGATATTGGTGTGTAATTTATGTTGTCGCAAAACCTTCAAGCATTGTCAAGTTATGTTTACCACAGACCTTAACCCCATAGCAAAATCTCGAGGGAACCAGTGGCAAATTAGTCTTCCAGACTTTGATGTCATCCCTGCACCTCTCTATTGCAAGGGTCTAAATGCGGTCCTCTGAGAAGATCCAACATAACAGATCTCAGAACCTGGGTTCAAAAGAGTCTTATTAAATGTTTTATGCTCTGTCATATCTCGAATTATGTGTATCCCTGTGTACCGGAAACATCATTAGGGTAGTTTCCAAAGAGAAAGGGGCTGCTGCATATAATACAGGTCTTTTATGAATGATCCTTTGCCTTTCAGCTCTACCATTGTCATTTCCATTTATCGAAAATTCTGTGCAAATGCCTTTGGTGATGAATGCAAGTGTGAAGTGGAGTGATGAGAGGACAGAAACGTTTGTACTGCAACATCAAAAAGTAGCTTCTCGTTTGAAGAACAAACACACAGTGTTGGCAACCATAGGGGATTACGCTGCACTCCCCCAGTGGACGGCTCTGATTGGCTGCTGGAATATTGACCTTGACCTTCAGAGTTAGAGGGAAAAGCTTAGCTTAAGAGAAAGACAGGGTCAAAACAATGATGGTAAACCACAGGGACAGAACTTGACAATTTTTCTGGATTGTGTTGTACTGAAAACAGTTTTATAGAACAGTAAACTATGTGCAGTTTTTTCTTTGACAGACATGAAATTAAAAACTTTTCAGCCATTTATTATTCAAACGGGTGCAAATACTTGTGTTAAAGATTGTTTAACATTTTCTAGAAAACACCACTGGGCTACAGGCCAAGTTTTTTATTCTATGATGAATGGTGAAAATACAATTTACAATTTATTCACAGCCATATATTATTTTCCTGGCAGAAATACAAGGTAGATTTTTTTTATGAAACAATTTCACTTCACTAAAATGCAACCTAATTCATATCCACTATACCGTTAAATATTTAGTCAAATGGTTAGTAGAGGTCAGGTAGATTTTATTATTATTATTATTTGAAAGAAATTAATATTTGTAGTAAGGACACATTAATTAATCAAAAGCTATAGTAAAGGCATTTATAATGTTACAAAATATTTCCATTTCAAATAAATGCTGTTCTTAAGTGTTCTAGGCTATTCGTCAAAGAATTGTGAAAAAAGTATCCCGGTTTCCACAAAAATAATAAGCAACACAACCATTTTCAACATTTATAATAATAAGAAATTATTCTTGAGCACCAAATCAGCATATTATGCCAAGTTCACACTGAACAATTTTAAGCCCGATTTTCGCTCGCCGACAGGTTTTGGGAGATCGCCGACAAATGCCCGAAATCAAATCGATGCTTGTTCATGCGAGTGACAATCACACAGTGTGAATTATCAAAGACGCGATCTGAGACAATCGCTGACGAGTCGCCGACGCCCGTGATTCAAAATCCTGATGTGTGAATGTGTTCTGACCTATGGTTCTGACTGAAAACTACATCGGCAATGACCTACAGCCAATGAGAGAGCAAGATACTGGGCAGCGGGATGTTAGGGGAGGAGTTAAAGACCAGAATATCAGAATTTTAATAGATATATTTACAAATATATAAAACAGAAACAAAGCACAAACATTTGCTTGACCAGCAGCAACAGCAGTACATTGCAAAATTATTTATATACCCCCAACTCTCTTTGCAGAACACACTCCCTTGCTTTTCATAACAATTTCAGTCTCACGTGAGAACTAGCGTTATTTTCTTAGCACTTTCTGCATGTGTTTGGTTGTGAAACGTAGTTTGCGGACCATACAGAAGTTGTCGGCGAAGTCATGCAGTGTGAAACCTCCTGTCGCCGATCCATCGTGTAGTGTGAACACAGCAGCAACTGAATGTTACCCTAGATAGTCACACAGTGTGAAAAGAACAGTGACCTGACTACTTTGAAAATCGTGCAGTGTGAACTCGGCATTAGAATGATTTCTGACGGATCTCTGAAGACTTCTGAAAATTCAGCTTTGCAATCACAGGAATAAATTACATTTAAAATATATTTAAAAAAGTTATTTTAAATTCACAATATTTCACAAATATACAGTGTTGGTAAGCTGAAGAGACTTCTTTCAAAAGCAAACAAACAAACAAATACACTCTACTGTATATGTATAAATTACTGGTGCCCGGTATCTGTATTATGGATCCTGAAAGGACGTGTTAGCAGTTGTCTAAAAATATGCTGGCACTTTGCAAAGAAGCTCTGTGTGACTCAGCATAAGTCATTCAAACAAACCACCATTCCTTTCTTGTTTTTCCAGACATTTCATGCTCTGTGTGTTTTGGTGAATACACACAAAATGACACAGATGTCAAAGATTGACATTTACACCGGCCTAACAAAAATGAGAAAACATGCATGTTTGTTTGCCGGCTGTGAAAAATACTCTGCGCCTTTAGTGGGGGGGAAATAAACGATCTAATGCTACCGTTTGTCACCCTAGCATTGAATACCTGTGAGCATAACTGAATGTTTCATTCTGAAAAGATGCACAATACACAGATGCACTCGGCAATAAAACTGTCACACTAGCAAAAACTTTGCTAGGTGTATGTTTATTCTCTCTTATTTGCTGAGTAAAGAGATCCGCAACTGTTAGGACTACCTGTTCAGAATAAAAATGAACTTTTGTTTATTTACTGTCTGGCTTGATTCTCACAAATTATCATTGTGCTCATGTCAGTCAAAGCAAAGAGTGTGGCCCATCAGGGTGTGATAAGAGCCTTAAGCTAAGTGTTTACAACCAAGATAATTAATAATGATAATAAATGACAAACCACATGCCCCATGTGCATGAAGACCCGAACCGAGAGACAAAGAGGGAAGGGAAAAAAGAAGCAAGCGCAGTAACAGCATAGATGTCACCTTTCCAAAGCTTTAAAACCTAACAATGGCTTTTAAACATGGCTTGTTAAATCACAATTTAGAGCTGTAAACCATTTTTTAAATGGCGTGTCTGTAAAATTGCAGACAATTCAGCTCAAGCACATGTGAAGCCCTTGTGGACACTGTTTGGATAAGTGTTTTTGTCAGGCTGTGTTTTCTTTTACATTTGCAGTCAGGTGAAACCGAGTGACAGCAGAAACCTTTTCAGCTAGGTGCACATGCACACGAGTGAGCCTCATGCCACGAGACATATTACTCATGAAGGCGGCTGGAAGGCGTTCTGCTGATGTTGGCACAATATATATCTGGAACATAACTGGTTCTGGCCCCCCGTAACAGTGCTTGGATTCAAATGTTCAAACAGCCACAATGACTTCAGTTTCACACTAAAAGGGTTTGGGAAAAAGTTTATAATACCTAAATAAGACTGATTATTAAGAAGTCATCATTGGTACAATTGAGATGCTTCTATTTTGCAGTTTTAACAAGCTTAAATACATAAACTTCCTAATAATAAACTCAAATGACATTTTCAGTATAATGTTAACCAAAACGTTCAAGCTGACTCCAAAAGTTTGTGTAAAACCTGATTATGATGCTCTCCAAAATGAATTAAGAATGATCCAAAGAGCATCTTGTGAACAAAACCAAGAACATCAGACCACGTGTTACATATGATTATAAGATATTTCTTCTTCATTTTAGAAGGATGTTTTGTTTTTGTTGTTGTTGTTGTTGTTATGATTAAAAAAAATTCTAAATATATTTAAAATTAAAATTCTGAAATACAGATTGTCTCAGACTTTTGGACCCCACTGTATAATATAATATAATATAATATAATATAATATAATGTAATATTTTAATGAAAGGTATTATAAAGTGTTGCCAAATTAAGTCTTAGGGGCGATTCACATAGAATAAGTTTTTCAATTCCACTGTGCTACTTTTCCATTATTTTTCAATGTAAACAAGTGGTAGACGGACGTCTTTAACCGTTGCGCTGGAGTCTTTTACAGCACCTCCCGCATGACATTCTAAACATGCGGCGCTCAAGTTAAAAGAAGTAAAAGAAGACCATGCGCTTTTATTCGTTCTACTGGCCTGTCTCGCGTTTTTAACAGCAAAAACGCATTCTGTGTGAGCCGGCCCTTAGAATCCATAGAAAGTGGCATCAATAAAATTGGACCCCATTCATCACAGACTCCAGGACAAATTCTTTTTGGATCTAAGTAAGCGTAAAATGCAGTACATGTCACCTCGAATGCAAAAGTGGTCAATCAATATGGGTTTTCCAATGACTGATTCTTAAACTTCCCCACAGATAAAGACAAATGTTACATACCTTTCGCAGCAGGCAGCAGATCCTCTCAATATTCCGCAGCCTTTCACGCTGTTAAAAGAAATAAAGATCTGTTAAATCTCCTATAACACCTAAAATGCCAGTCTCAAGGACAAAACTATGAAGGCCACATCCTTCATTTCATAAAAAGTTGATGTGATGCATCAAAAAAGCAGGAGTAGGGTGGATTTTTAGATTTTAACTTGACTTATGGGGCCCTATCTTGCACCCAGCGCAATTGACTTTGTACACCGACGCATGTATCATTCCTATTTTGCACCCGCGCACAGCGGACTTTTCCCTCCACAGACGCACGTGGTTAACTAAGAAATACACTTGCGCTCCCGGGGGCGGTTCAGCGCAAAGAGGAGGCGTGTTCCGGCGCAAACGTTCCCTCATGCTATTTTGCAGGTTTAGAAAACAATTCCACTGACCAAAAAAAAAATAGTTTAAAGTCAGTGGCCATTGCGCATGTTACTCATATGCTATTTTAAGGGCGCATGCTTGGCCATAATCAATGTAGCGTGTTCACAACGCGCATACACTTTGATTCTCTCATCTACACACAGACGCAGCAGTTTTCATTTTTGCAAATCATAGCCTACATTATTACGGTAGATAGATAGATAGATAGATAGATAGATAGATAGATAGATAGATAGATAGATAAACAGTTTATTATAAAAGCATACATCTAGCTTACACATTTACCCAAATTATCATACGCCTGTTTAACCAATGTTAATTTGGGTGTGTCTCCCCATCCTCAACGTCCCTGACGAGAAAGTCGGTCTCCTCGGCTGTGAAACGCTCCTGGCGCTCGCCTGGCAAATCCGCCGTTATAATAGGAATCCGCTATAGAACAAGCGCGCCTGCTCTTAAAGGGAATGTGAGATGTCGCTCTGATCGGTTTATTTCACGTTTCACCCAAACCACACCTATGAATAATGAAGCTACTTCAGACCAACCCATTTTAGATTTGCGTCGGGCGCAAGAGTCATTTATCCCGCCGGTATAATAGCAACAGCGCCCAAGACCCGCCCACAAAGTTAATTGCGTTTTGCGCTTGATACTTGCGTTTCAGATCGTTAAAATAGGGCCCATAGTGTGTATGCATTCATACGTGTTTGTGTCACAGTGGTTGGTTTTGACATGCCACTGCTGCCTAAGGTTCTTGTTTTCTGTAGCTCCTGGCCAATGTTCCCTTGCAGAATCATAGAGCACTATACACTGGCAAGGACATCAAGGGACTTTCATTTAGAAAAACAACAGCCAAGAGGTGGAAAAAACAGCAGGGAGATTTTTTGAACAGCATGTGAAAGTGGCATATGGTGATTCCATCCAAACATGTACGTTTTGGGGGTCGGGAAAAAATGGCAATACTCTCAAGGGAGAATGTTTCAAAATCTATTTTTATATACACACTCCCAGACATAGTATAGTCAGTGCTTTATCATTTAATCACATGTGTGCAATGATTAAATCTAATTCAACAGAGATTTGAATGCATGGTTTCTTTCTTTCAACTTTCTCTGCATTTTTTTTCTCTTATATGCACTATGGAATAATTTTTCATATTTGAGGCACAAAAAGAAGCAGAACTCAATGGGAGCCAAGTCAAGTGTGGATGTAAGTTTGGCACAAATAAATCTTACATGAGTGACACAGAAGAAAAATGGCTGCACTGCTTAAAAGTGCCCTATTCTCATGCCCTTTGGCAAGAAGTGCAAAGATGTTGTTTTCTGCAGTAATGAAGACTAAACATACATATTTTATTGCCATTTTTTTTTACATTTCAACTTAACTTCATTCAACACAATGCATTATTTATACTACTAGCCTGCACTTGTAAATAATGTACTGTTATACACTAATACACAGAGCCACCCATAGTGACCACTACAACACTCCTTCTCAGCAAGAATGGCCTTGTTATCCCTTTAGTCACACATACAAACTAAAGATGATGCTATATTCTTTTTTTCTAGTAAATGGTTTTTTTTTTACATGTACAAATAATTTGCAGACAGGGGCGTCATGAACCTGTTTTTCTTGAGAGGCAGCAAGAAGTCCTGTCTCACTTGGTGCCCTATGCAAGATAACACATTAGAGATTTTTTAATTGCTTAATTGCTAATTTATTATAAGACATGTCCAGGCTCAAATAATATGTAATATATAAAAGTAAAAAAGTTTGTTTGTTTAACTATATTAATCTGTATTATATTATATTATAATATAATATAATATAATATAACAATACATTTAATATATGCACCCATTTTCCCAAAGTTTCTTCAGTGCATTTTCAACAGTTTTTTCTAAGGCTTTTGATTGGCAACCCCCACTGTCTTGTTTCAGTACACAGCTGTGTTTCAGAGATTAAACCAAACATCCTTGAAATTTAGACAGAACTCTGACTATTTTTGGGCTGCACCTCATTTTAGTTCATCCAAAATTTGCTTAAGACTTGTTTTCACACCATTCCACTCCTCAACAACAGCATGCAAATATATTCCACTGGCAGCCATAGCGACTGGAGATAACTGGAGCCATATCAGCACTTTTAATTAGCAAGCAATTAGACTCAGCTCCCTTTGAAATATTCGTCAGCACAAAATCTGCTTGACAAGTGCTTGCATACAGTGTAAACAATATATTAAATACAGGACAGAGAGTCAATACAGCAGCAAGATCATAATGTTCTTGAGCCATAGAATCTGCAACATTCGGTAATCCTTGACGGAGATGCAAATGCAAACACAGCAGAACTGAGTCTGAATCTCTGAAGTGCAAATAATATTCAGCATACCGATAACAATGGCATAGAAAAGAACATGAGCAGATGTGATCAAAAGCTGAGCCTCTGAATAATCTCAAACTATTTTGGTCACTTTAGCTTTGCATTCCCTCATACCTAAAATCATGAACAAAACATGGAAAAACATACATAAATAAATATATATATTTGACTAAAATATGACCTAGACCTCCTTAAATAGGGGTTTTTGCTAACCACAATCCAAAATTGTCAATTGTTTTATATAAATAAAATATGGCTTGTCTAATGTAAAATATGGGCCCTGGCCCCTGAAACAAACCCCGTTATCGAGAAATGTTTTTTGAGCTTCCGACCTAAGCAAAAATATAAGAGCTATGCTGTTTGTGAAGCACCCCTCATTTCTCTCTCTCTCTCCTCTTCAGTGTAATGTTTCAATGCCAGAGTAAAATGGTCAGACTTGCTACTCAGCTCATGCAGCTAATTGAGTGGTAGAGTAACAGATGATATTTGACCCCAAAGGGACCATCCGTATCCAATTCAAAGTGGGCCCTGAGGAGGGTTGTGTGACCTCTAGGCGGCCATGGTAGGTAATATTGTTACCATAAGCTCTGAATTAGACAGTTAGCTAATGTTTTAGCAATGCTCCTGTAGCTCAACTGGTAAAGCTTAGCGCAGTCAAAGTTATGGGTTTGATTCACAAGGATCACATATACTGGGAAAAATGTATAGCCTTAATGTACTGAATGTTGTTTTGGATTACGTGTCTATGGATATATATATATATATATATATATATATATATATATATATATATATATATATATATATATATATATATATATATAAAAAATGGAGCTGATTTGTTGGATCGGTCATATTGTGCATGCTGACAAACATCTGGATCATAAAACTCTTGCCGTCATGCAAGCAACATAATGATAGCTCTAGTTTAGCGTTGTTTTACATTGAAATCAGCCACATGTGTGGTGATGTCTAGAACATTAGCATGATAAAATATTAAAAGCTTGAGCACATCTGGCAGCACAGCAGATACAAATTCTGTCTGAGCACATAATGTTAACATGAAAGATGCCTCGTTTCAACACATAAAGAAAACTCATCAAGGATTATTAGAGCATCTTATAAATGAATAGTATCAGAAGTGTTTAATTGCTGGAGAATTAGCTACGTCTGGAATGCCTTCATAAAATTAGCCGGGCAGTCAAGGACAGTTAAATGTGATGGTTCTGCTAGCTCTCGCTCTTTGATTTATCAGAGACATTAAAGTTTAAAACTTTTAAACCTCACTAAATTATGTTTGTTTTATGCTTAAAAAATTGCCAAATGGGGTAAGAAAAATACATATAATTCAAGATGTATTCTGTCTTATGATAGTATCCATAGCAGTTTTGAGTCACAAGTAAATGTATCTAGTTTCAAGTATGTTTAGATATTATTTACTGGAAAACAAGACAAAAGTACTAGGGTTGTGATTCGAGTAAACAAAAAGGGATTTCAGTTTTCTGTGATTAATTGATTAATTAATTAATCTCAGTTGCATCCAACATTAAAGGCAGGGTAGGTAGGATTTTTCTAAAAAAAAAAACATTCCAAATTAGTTTAAACTGTCTTTATATACCAATACATAATTAAAATGTAAGTACTCTGAAAAAGAGAGTATAAAAACCGAGTGTCTGTAGACCTCTCAGACTGTTGTAAACACAGCTAATTATTTCCATTCACTCCACCCCCTCCCTTCTGAGCTCCTTCCAAAGCCACGCCCCCAAAACACATGAACGCGCGACGCCAAACGCTCAGGCTCAGCTGGAAGACGCATTTATTTACCTGAGACGAGTGGTGAGGAAGGAGCGCAGTGCATGCAGTGACATCATGTAATAAAATACCTAACTTTATCACTATAAATATAAACAAATAAGATTTCTTTTAGTACTCACTATCAAGCTAGCATATCGATACAGGTAAAGTTTAAAATATACTTTGTTTGATTCGGTAACAAGCTATATTTATAGGTAACGAGCAAGCGTGCCGCACAAGCCCTGAAAAGTGAAGCCAAAACGTCTCGATCGCCCCCCGGTGACTGGTCCTAGTATAGGTCATAAGCCCCGCCTCCCCGTGTTATTCAACGGGACGTGAGACCAACTAAACAATTAAATTACACTTCAAATATCTTTTTTCCAAAGGTGGTTTCTTTCATTTGCTGTCGTTTTTATCACGCTGATGTAAGTTCAAGTGTCTGTTTCAAAAATAAGTTGGTTTTTAGTTAGTTACGTGATGCGGTGGTGTAACGTCATGATTGACAGCTGTGATTGACAGGTTCTCCGAGTGAAGTAGTCACTGAAGCACCAACGGACATTTTTTTCGGGATCTTCGGAGGAATGAGGAGATTGTATTTACTTTATTTTAACAAGTCTCTTGTCGTACTGCAATCAATTTTTAAAAAAGTGTGCAGAATCCACTCTCCCTGAGTGCATTCTGCGAGAGTGAGGGCGGAGCGTTGTTTCCCCGCTTTACTTCCTGCTCACTACTGCGCAGGTCTGGTCCCGAGATCGCTACTGCGCAGACTCAAGTTCCAATATGTCAGCGCCATATCGGGACGCTGGCGGCTTCAGTTCTCGTCAATGGAAGAGAGCGGAGGGGCGTCGTCCATCTTTTTTTACAGTCTATGGTAACAAGCTATATTTATATGGCAAAGCTAAAAACAGGTTGCATTAATACACGTTTTTCCATTACCATCAGTTACACTGTGATGAAGGTGAATTTCGTGTAAGATTCATAACATATACGGTGTTTTGCGAGTTTCCATGATGAAAACATTGTTGACTCTAATGAGGACTACAGTCCGGAGACAAATACCGCTTCGTCGGTTCGAGGACAGGTCCGGGGTCGAGGGCGAAGCAGAGGAGGTCGTTCAAGAGTGCGGGCAACCAGGGTCCGAGGAAGTAGTTTTTGCCTTGTTTGCCTTCGCTGACTGAATATGCAGGTGCTTTGAATTTTGAATGCTCTTTCACTGCCATAATTTTACTCTTCGTAGGTTCCGCGCCTCTCTTGCACTCCTCAAATCAAACTGGTGCGCGCGCATAAGGGCAGATCTAGCAACAGGGGTGGTAGCCATTGGTTGCGAGAGTGAGTGACAGTCGCCCAAACCAATCAATTGTTTCGTCCCGAATGGAAATAATGAGCTGTGTTTATTGCAGATTAAAAGGTCTACAGTCACTTGATTTTTATACTCTCTTTTTCAGAGCACTTACATTTAAATTATGTATTAGTATATAAAGACAGTTTAAACAAATTTGAAAAAAAGTTTTTTATAAAAATCCTACCTACCCTACCTTTAAAATCTGTAATAATATTTGCACATTGAATCCTCAAATTTAAGTAAAATCAACAAAAATGAATGGCATATTTTTAAGTCAAGTCACCTTTATTTATATAACACTGTCAAATTATCTTCACATTAATAAACAGGAAAATAATGTTTTAAAATTCATTGGTTATAGAACTAATTTAATTTCAGCCATAAAGCAGCTCCGCAGAAGAGAAGTGTGATTATTCAACTCAGTTTAGTTCAATGCTGTTTAAATTCCCTTCAATAACGGTCAAATTGTAAAGTTAATCAATTATGAAACAAGTCCAATTCAGCTAAGCAGATCTAAGACATTTTTCAGCTTAAGTCAGTTCAATGTTAATTCAAATTCAGTTCAAAAACAGTGTCAGTGTTGTAAAGTTAGTGTCATTATCCAGCTCAATCCAGTTCAAATTTCTTTCTTACAGTTTCAGTGCAGTTAAATCGATTATATTACTGAATATTAATTCAATATCGATACCAATACCAGTAGTGATATCGATACTGCTATTAACTTTCAATTTCTGAGGATAAAATGGAGAAATAAATATTTATAGCCATTCAAGCACGGCTGATATAGGGTAAATGAGTACCATCCTTTTTCAGCACAAATAGCATTTAACACTAGCCACAGGAAACTGGGGAGGAAAAACATTAGCGTAGCCTCAAAATAAAAATGCTCTATTAATTGCATGAATTAATTCTCAGACTTTAAAAATACTGATTAAGAAAGATTGTTCTGCACATTAATGGTAGGTGTAAAGGAGCCTGAGAGACTGAAAAGAGACTGCAGCACTACTGTGTAGAGCCATAAGGGGAGCTCCAATGAGAATCACAGGATGATGTCCTGACTTCCTCCCAGCTGAAGACTGACAGAAGCCACCAATTAGCCAGGCAGGGTGTGAGATTGACTTGACTGGGTGGTGAGATCAGCTAGGAGGCCATCAATCTTTTAGCACCCCCCACCATCCAGATCCTCCATAGTTCCCTCCAGTCTGACAGAGGGGTGGGTGACATATAGAGCGTGTATCTCTTACTTTGACACTTTGTTGGGAAGACAGCAATAAATTACGACAACAGAAGTTTTGAGCGGAACAGATACGTGACTCAGATACTTTGTCTACACATCACGGTGCCCTATTCTGAATGAGACTTTCTGACTCAAAGTCCAAAAATATCTGCATTCGCCTCCGCCATTGCCTCTTGATTTGTTTTCTGTCACAACATAGCCTGGCGAGTTATGAAGTGCACACATGTAAATTATTCTGCAATGCTGGCATCTAGAATGACAATGTTGTTCTAAACTTTTGGATAACAGTTGGTGTAACCAAAAAGCTGGAAAAGTTGCCTCATTTTGAATTAATTAGCGAGATAAAAGCTGCCAGGGCCTCCAGCAGAGAAAAGACAACACATAGACAGCTGCTCTATGGATTATTCATGCATTGCTGCGGATGACAGGAAATGTTTCCGAGTTTGGGGTAGGCAACACACCTGGTGCCTGCAAAAGATCAGAGAGCTTGCTAAAATATTCCCACCATAAACAAATAAACACACACACACACGCATGCACACGCACACACACACATTCATGTCCGTGGAAGTGCAGGAAAGGGCAATGAATCAAATGATCAAGTCTATTATTTGCATGACTTACCGCGTGAAGTGGATTGCCCTGATCGATCGGCACCTTGAAGTCTGCCTGAAGCTCATCAAAGGCTGTTATCTGAAAACCCAAAGAAAAAAAGAAACACGATCATTATCATTAGGCTAGACGCATGGATTTGCAGCGTTTGCTCAATCTTCAAGGATACATGCTCTTTTGTTCAGATGAATCCTCCGTTATTTCAGCATCTCATTGTTATAAAGTAAGCTGGGTGATACAACTAAAATATATTGTGTATTAATTATAATATGTATCAATTTTGTATTAATATTGACAAAATATATGAGCCATAAAATATCATTTAAAATGCTAAAATAATGTTCATGATCTTTCTTGAATCTTGAGTTCAGCGAAATCTTGAATATATCATGAATATCCATTACATCATAGAGGTGGAAGTACTTGATGTCTCAAAAATGTTTACAGATTGCCAATGCATATAAAAGTATCCCCTTTAGTTAATGCAAGAGCAAAAAGGGTCTTGTAGTGCCTCATGGCTATAGCACATGCACAAGGTAAGAGAAGCCTAAATTAAAGTTAGATCAAATTAGACAAGCTTATTTCCCCTGTTACAGACCAAACTGCCCTCCCTTCCCACACTGCCTCTCTCATAGTATACCAAATGCTCTCTCAGTTCTGTAGGCGACATGAGCAGTAAAAGGGTTTGATTTTGACTGCTTTTCTGCTTGGCTGTCAGATAAGCATTAGTTATCTGAGTTATCATGAGTTAACTGCTACATAACTAGAAAAAAATGCATTAAATACACGGTTTTAAATCTGGCCATCCTTTAATAATCACATTAAGATTTGCACCACGAAAGGGGGATCATTGAACCATAGAAACAACACAAGTGATGTATAAATAACCGAACACTTCTCTTAATGTTGATGAAGCATAAAAAACACTTAAAACAGGTTCATTTAAAATAAGGCCCGGGTTTAAACCTGACAGCAAGTGAATTTTAATCATAGTTGTAAGAAATTCTAAATGTCCCTGCATAAGTTGCATGTCTTCTACTGTGTGAGCAAGATGCATTCACAAAGCAATGTTACTAAAAAAGACAACCAACAAAGAATGTAACATGTGCATAATGTATCCATGTGGAAACATTGCTGTTTTGTTCCATATGTGGCATCAGTATACCCATTTGGGGATTACGTTACTGAAAAGAGCTAAGCTGACTGCAGAACTGTACTGTATATAAACATATGTGACAGAATGGTAATTTTTGCTCAGTGACCTGCTTCAATGCAGATTTTTTAAATAATTAGAAATGATTTCCTCATAAACACTCTCATATTTATCCATGATTATAACACATTGTGCTGCGGTCGGTAAAATGGAATCAGGCTGTGAGAAATTATAGATTGTTGCTGGATTGCCTGCTGTACTCTCTACAAATGTTATCATGCTTGACTTCATCCATCACCTGATTCTCTAACACTGACCCAATACCTATTATTTCCAGAATTGTGTTAGTATTAACTTTACAGATCCTCTTAGTGGTATTACTCATGGTTTGGGGTTAGAGACCTTCCTTAATACTAACTCACGTAAGCTACAGTAACTGACAAAACCAACATAGGTTCATTGGAAACGTGCCTCACATATATTTTTTTGCAAAACTCCAAAAACATACCTATTCACTGCAAATTCCAGCTAAAATTAGTGGCAATAAAACACCAAAAACGTCTATTCCTTTTCACACAAATTATGATTACAGGGGCAGATCATCTATTAATAAAGCATTATTTTTGCGTGGTTCCTTGTACAACACAATGTTATAACCTCAAATCACTTTTACCATAGTGCATCTTTTAACACAGATTTGTAAACGAATACTATTTGATGTTTGTATCACATAACCAGCTCGATAGGGCTGTCGCGATAACCGCAATATTGTAGTACCGCGCTACTGACAAGCCAACCGCAGAGGAATGCAAGTAACCGCTGCAACCGCGATATTCACGTGTTTTCTTTTTTCATAAGGCAATACCCTTCTTGTTTTGAACTTTGTGCATGTGTATTGAATGTTAAATAAGTTAATAATGATAACGAGACTGTTTTTATCATGGTGATTTGTACAGAGGCTTCGTGGATTTGCACAAGAGCCTAAACAGACAGTGCATGAGAGTGATCGACTGAGCGCTGCGATTACCTGCGTCTCTCTTTGAGGTCAAGTCAAATAGATTCGTGAAAAGGTTGCTGTGTCCAAGGAAAGCAAAATATGTCGTGTCATCCTTTTAACGTTTAAGGGCATTTACCATGAATGGCATCAGCGACAGCGCTGGCCAGCATTCCACAGCGCGAAAAGCCGCGGGAAACAAAAATCAGAGAGTCACGCATTGAATCGCATCAGCTTCTTCAGCGTTACCCATGCGACGGATTGCTGGTCTGCTGAGCCTTGAAAAGTGGAGCTCAAAGTTAAAAATAATTAACACCTTGTTTCATTACTATATTTTAATGAATCAGCGTTTTTGAACGTGTTCGTTGAATGAACGGTTATAATGACTCATTCAAAGCCAGTCTGTTCCCACTGTAACTGCGCGCAGAGTGACAGCCTTTCAATGCGCAGAGACGCTGTTTAGTTTCGGTTACATTGGTTACTGAAAATGTACTCGTTTTTGTGCATGCTGACCACATCGTAACACTTACTTATATCGCAACAAATAAATATAAATAAATCAAACATAAATAAATAAATGGCGATAAAACCGCATATCGCGCCATTGAGCCACTCAAAATTACCGCAAGGGAAAATCCTTCACCGCGACAGCAATATATGGCATTTCTGATGTAGTAAATTTGCTTGGTAGCTTCCCTGGTACAGCGATGGAGAGCATTCAGGTACAAGCGATTCATACCATGAATCACAAGTCACAGTAAAAAAGCTCAAAGACTTGTAGAAGCAAGCTAAATTTGCATGGTTGCTTCAGAAAATGCGTTTTTATCTTACTTTTAATTTTGTTAACATTAGGACATTAGAACATTAGGGTGCAGTTCACCTTGTAGCATAATAAAGGTGTCCTTCGATGTTGAACAAGAGCTTGTCGTAGTAGTTTGCAGGATTACTGAATTAAACTTGCCACAATTAGGACGACCACTATACATCTCAATAATACATTCAACCCTTCACAGATGAACGCACCACTGCACTCACAGATAATCTGTTAAATACTGTTCTAAACTGTGCATCTTTGGCAGGCGTTTTGTGGGCACTAATGTGTTGGTTTCCACTGGCTGTGAAAGTGTACTCGAAACATCTGCTGAGGGAGCTTTTGACTCTCTGAGTTAGTTAAGCTAATGTGGGGATCATTTCCCCTCAGATGTAGAATAACACACAAGGGGAAATATGCAGATTAGGATTCCCTTTAGACGGTTAAACAGGATTTCTTTGAAAAGGACAACAGACAGATTTTGCTGTGCTCCTAATCTTAGTTAAGATTACGAAAGATAGACTTGGCTGTGTTTGAAAAAAATGCATTTATTAGGCAATTCTGATTGGTGACATTTTCTAAATGAAATGTGCAGTGAGTGGTGCTAAAAAGAGTGTTTAGTTTTACTAGAAAAGTAGACAGGGATGGGCAATGTCGGTCCTGGAGAGTTTAGCTCCAATCAAACATACCTGAACAAACTAATCAATAGCCCTTTACTGGTAAATTAACGGTAAATTACCAGTAAGAGATCATGTGTGAACAGGACATTTTCGGAAATACCGGTAGGCCTATATCAGTTCTGGCAATTTACCAGTAAGGGAAGTAACATTAACAATACCAGTAAATTACTGGTATGATACGCTGTGTAAATGCAGAATGAAGATTATCGGCATGAGCACGTACGAGCCAGAACACGCTGGCGTAAGAAGTTTTCTTTGGGCCAGCTTTTTCAACGTGTCGCGCTCGAGACCCAGCCTTCTTTTCCATTCATCAGCATTGCAGCTCTGCAGTTGGATAACTATTATGCGCATATTTTTTAAGAGCAAAATCATGTTCTGTTTGATCATCCCTTATGCCTGTTAATCAGAAGTCAAAAAATGTTGTCAAATTGAACAGACAGTGAAACTAAAACGTTCTCCTCAGGCGGGCGAATAAAGACAACGGTGCGGCGTTTAAAGATAATTTCCTATGACTGACTTCACAGAATTTACTGGTATTTTGGTGCTTATGTGTGAATAGTCTCTACCGGTAAAAAGCCAGAACGCCGTTGCTTATGTGAACAGCATATTTGTGTATTTACCGGTAAGGTAATTCTGATAATTTTACAGTAATTTACCGGGATTGCTGTGTGAAAGAGGCTAATGTATTCAGGATTACTAAGGCTAGGCAGGTGAGTTTTTTTTTTTATCAGGGTTGGAGCTAAACTCTACAGGACAGCGGCAATCCAGAACTGATGTTGCATATCCATCCCTGAATTCTATTTTGATCTTTTAACCACACACCTTGGCTGAATACGAAATCGCCCCCTATACCCTCAAATAGAGCATTATTTGAGGGGACAGCCATCTGTAGTGCTGTCCATACCATAGTGGATGTTATCGAGTGCACTCATTCTATCCCACATTGCACCGCAATAATGAGTGTACAGCCTGTTTCATTCACTCCTTCAAGTGAACTGTATTAGTGGACTAACATAGGGAATATTAATTGAGGCCAGGATTTAGGGGGCGATTTCGGATTCAGCTCTTCTTTCTCTTGTCAGACAACCTGAAGTCACCAAACGCAAAAACATAAAAGGCAGAAAGCATTTTCTGATTGGATATAGTTTCTCTAATAGCTAGGTTGGCCCCATTAACCCTTGCTTTTAACTACTACACCATTTTGGGGACAAAGAGCCTCTCCTTTGATGGCCATAAAAAAGTAGCCATGTACACACTACTGTTCAAAAGTTTGGGGACGTTCAAAAGTTTTTAAGAGAGATTTCTTATGGTCACCAAGGCTGCATTCATTTGAATAAAAATACAGTAAAAACAATATTGTGAATATGATTACAATTTAAAATAACTATGTTTAATATTTTATGTTTAATATTTTAAATAATTCCTGTGGTGGCAAAGCTAAAAAAATTTTAGCAGTCATTAATCCAGTCTTCAGTGTCACATGATCCTTCAGAAATCATTATATTATGCTGATTTGGTGGATATAAGAAACATTTCTTATTATCAATATTGCTGCCTAATATTTTTGAGGGAAACATGATTCCCTTTTTAAAATCCTTTGATTAATAGAAAGTTCAAAAGAACAGTATTTATTTGAAATAGAAATGTATTGAAACATTATGATGAAATGAAATTTACATTTATTTGTATAGCGCTTTTCACAATACACATTGTTTCAAAGCAGCTTTAAAGAAAATGCATGACATAAATGTCTTTAATGTCACAATGTATTAATGCATTAATTTCTTAAAAAAAAAAATGTTTTTACTGACCTAAAACTTTTGAACAATAGGGCAATCTAATCAAATAAAACTTTTTGCAAGCAATAAATAAATCACAAATAATAGTAGATGTATTGCCAGTGCCTTTGTAGAGGGCTCTTAAAAGCGTGAAATGTACTTTCATAGGCTATTGTGCCTGTCTGCTGCTTTTCACACTACAGCTCAAGATAGTCTCTTGGGATTGTGTGTGTGTTTGTGTGGTGCCATCAGCCATTAACAATTGATAAATGTATGTATAAGTAAGAATGTATGTGTATTATTTAAAAAAACATCACTTACAACACCTTCAGGATGTTGGCTGAAGGACCAACTAATGTTCATGGGTCCAGTTGCAACAAACCCCTTAAACTAGAAAACCCTTAGGTGTGTTTGCTGCAACCATAGTCATAATGTCTAAATGTCCAGGAAGTCAACAACCATGACTTTATGATAACAGGTTCTTTTTAAATCAGGAGCTGCTCTCTTTGATGTCTGGGTGACATCCTCCATTCCAACATGCTTAAAAGAATATGCATATATTCAGTGCATTCAACACAAAAACTGCATCAAAACAAACTGTACACTATTAAACACCAACAATCAGAACCTAAAGTGTAAAACGCTTTCAATTTGCAGATGTGAAAGGGGATCGACGTGTCAGGATTTTCCCATTGTGAGCCGATCGAATTAAGTCTATTAAAGATTCAAAAGCTGAAACCGCTGAGGACGGCATTCCTGCCTTCCTCATGCAATAACTGACAAATAAAAGGAACTTCTTTTAGAAAACATGAAGGACACTTTTAGGAATATTGGAAATAGATTGAGTTTAATGATGTCCGACTAAAAGGTCTGGGTCAAATGTGATGTGCTCATAATTACCCCTTATTTAACCCTTGGGGCTATAATGTCTGTTGCTATGCAAAAGCAAGCCTAGGGCAAACGACTGTGCTGACCCAAATCTAGAGCAGTCTTGCGGTGCTGTGAATGTGAGCGAGTGCTTTGATGCAGTTTTCCTCAAGGAAAAAAAAAAAAAAAAAGTGTTACACCTTGCATAAAGTGCACAGACATAAAGGACAGTGCAACATCAAAACAGGTCAGGCACAAACTGCTGGCTTGCACAGTTGAACTAAGGGGGTTTAAGACAGGTATGCAGCTCCTGAAATGTAATCTGTACGGATAAAAAGGATCTGAAACAATCCACAAAAGTGCTTTGGTCATTGGAGCGGTGGGAATACCCACGAAAGGTGTGCAAAAGACTTCCCTGACACAAGCTGCAGCCACCAAGGATGTGCGCCAATGTAGTCACCCAAGTCTGAAATTCACAATCAATGTACACCCAAATGATCACTTAGTTTGGTGATGTAAGACATGTCGGAGACATTCATAATGCCAAGGATGCTTTGATCAGGTGATGGACAGTTTTGTCTGATGCATCAGCAACCCCTGCTCTAACACATGCATGCCATCCTGCAGCAATATATTTTCACAAAGCACGTCAAAGATGCAAACACTTACATGCCAGATCGCGAAGAAGATGAGAGAAGCACAGAGGACAAGAGAAAGCATATAGCAAAAGGCAGCGAAAGTGAACATAATTGAGAGGAAACTGGAAGGAAAATCTCCAGGAGAGAAGACGGTGCTCAGCGCCAAGCTGGACTGAATGAATGGAAGCAGTTACGGGGCACGCGAGAGGGAGAGCATCATGTTCTTCATCAAAATATTTGCAACAATGTGTTGCAAACCTCGGCTACAGTTCACTGCGATCGCTTTGCCATATTCACGAATGAATAATACTATTAATAACAAAAAGTCCAGTGGTGCGTCGATATTGCGCGAGTTGCAGCAGTGTAGCGAAGTCTCTGCGAGATCAAGGCATTTGTGGAAGGTTAAGCAAATTGTGCATTAATATTTTCCCATATGGTGTCGTCGGCAGTGATAGTCCATTAAAGATGGAGATTTTGTGCGGTGAGGACTTGGGAAATGCAGAAATTTGAGTTAATGCACTGACACACGGTCCTGGCGATCAGTTCACCTTCCTAAACTGAAGGCGCAAGAATATGCTGGCTAACAGGTGGATTTAAAGAGCTCCTCTCTCTCTCTCTCTCTCTCTCTCTCTCTCTCTCTCTCTCTCTCTCTCTCTCTCTCTCTCTCTCTCTCTCTCTCTCTCTCTCATAATCATACACTGGGTCAAAAGAATTTCCCACGTTACTTGCCTACTTTCAACAGCCGAATTGAAATTAATTTAAAATAAATGAATTCAATTTAAATTAATTAGATAAAATTAAATACAATGTAGCCTCCCATTAGGCTACATTCCATCACAATTATGGCATTAACATATGCCATAATTGTTAATAAAAACATAATTGTTAATAATTGTTAATAAAAACAAATAAAAACATAACTATACGCCTAAAACAAGTTGTCACGCCATAACTCATGTAGCTACTTCATATAGGCTACATAAATATTGGCTATATAGTGTATATTTTAAAGAATCACAAAGTTATGTCCTGACAGAAGGAAGAGGTTCATTTTAAAAATATTCCTCTTTAATAAGGTTTCTCTGCTATAAATAACACCGTCAGATATTTATAAAACGAGTTAATATCAAAGTCAGTCCACATCCTGACAGTCCATTTTAAATATTTCAACGTCATTGAGTTTAGAAACACCACTCGCTTAGGATAATTACATTTTATACATAAACTTTCCCCAGCGATTTGCCTGTTTTGTTCCATAACCCTACTCAAGAATCAGTGCATGGGGCCTACTTAACAGTCATTTTCTTGCGCCATCTTGCGTTTCGACACGATAAAGTCAGAAAAATTAAATTTCTGACTTTAAATTTTGTGATGTAACTAAACAAATCGATCGAAATAATTACCATATTAATAAATAATATATATCAGTAAGTAAGTGAATAACTGAACAGATAAATAGGCCTACACGATCGATTTACAGTGCATATTGTATACAAACCCGGTAAACTGGTATTGGCAGTTTTGTTTCTCAGGGCAACGGATTATTTCAGTTGTTTAATCTACACAGCCTTCAATCCTCGATACAAAGATCCTCACTCCATATAAACGGAACATTTGCATATAATGGACAGGAGGTAAGGTTTCCAGAAGAAATATATAATATTGGTCAATTTATTTAGCTTACTACAAAATATAGCCTAGTAGGCTTGTCGCTTTGAGGTGGGCGCAAGTGAGAGAAAGTATTTTTAAAATGACTCTCATTGCAACATTTTGCTCACAATAACAGGAAGTGACGCTTAACTTCATTGAACTATTTTCCTCATTAAAAAGTTTTACCCTTCAAGAAGATGTAGGCTACAGATGAAGACTCCATATCCAGTCTTAAAGCTGATTTACAAGGAATAGGTCGCCATGGTGGCAGACATGTTAAAATCGCATGACTCTGAGCAATATCATTTATGTAAATTTGTGTAAATAATTAATTAGGCTACTGTAACTGGCACAATTTCTAAAAATGTAGTGTATTTTTAAATAAACACTTTTTAATTACAACACAAACATAAGTTCAAAAAGTACCGCATAACAGGTAGCCTAATTCCCTTTGTGATTTTGTTTCTCTTGTCACTTACAGTGAAATGTCACAGTCATACACTGATATGAAGAAACACACCAACGTTGGTGACTCATTCTGGAGTTTTGGAAAAGAGCAGGACTTCAAGCCTCACATTAGACACATTGAGCCTATTCTTACTGAGTATTTCATACATCAATTTCTTTCCCATAAAGTATTAAAGTGTATGTTACTACAGCTGAAGTTACTTGTGAATGACACCTTTTTCGGTTTTCCCCTTAGTAGCTATTTGAAGCAGTGGATGCAAAGTGTCAGTGTTTTATTGTTTAATCAGAATTGTAAATTGAACTGAATTTTTGACTGGGACACACGAGAGTCTCTTGCTTACAGCTAATTGGGATACACTTGTGATCTGCCTTTGGCTATTGTCAGTATTCCAAATGTTCAAGTCAAGCAGAATGTCTATATGTATCCTATTCATATGCTTAGGTGTTTTTCTTCTACACTACATTAATGTGCCAATGGTTTTAGATGTGATCTTGACTGGAAATCCCATTTGCGCTGGATACCTGAACCTCGATACAGTGATGCCCCATTTCCACACATCAAAGATATAAAGTTTCCTGATGAAAGGAAACTGATGAGATCCTTCCCACGTGAGTTAGGCTTTAATCAGTAGAAATCTGTTCAAGTTAAGAAAAAGATCTCAAGTGGTGGCAGTTTTACATGGAAACTTTCCTATGTTTTCATTAGAGTAATCTGTGGAACATCTAAGACACTTTTACTTCTTCCTTTGGAAATTTGTTGTATCTTGTCTTATTTATCGGCATGATCATCTATTTAGAGGCTAATATGATGTCAGAGTCCGAGTGGAGCTTTTATCCAAACTTTGGACAGCCCAAGACCTATCACACTGGAAAGAGATGTCATATGGATGGCATTAATCATACAAGAAGCATGAGATGCATTTCAGAAAATTCCCTGGAATCATCCATAGGGAGGAAAAAGCATGGTAAGAGCAACGTTATCAATGTTACTCACTGCTGCTGTTCCCAACCATTTATACAGAGAAATTATATTTAGTAATATGTACATCTGTGCACCCCATGTTGATTTAGATCTTGGGTCATTTGTATTTATTTTTCTAATATACATAGTTTGAAACATTTGTAGCCTGGGAGACATTCAGAACTTTAATAATCCATCTCCTTTTTTTTTTTCACAGACAAATGCAGCATCTACCCATTAACAAAGGTCAGGCCATTTCTAGTTCCTGAGTACAGCCCTGACTTTCACAAATATGAATCAACACTACGCAGGACCACTTTTGGGTAAGGACCAACATGCTTACTGTAGATGCCGAAAGATAGACCAAAAAGATGAGACGGTTGCCATGTATTCATGCAAATTAATGAACATTAAACAATTTCTACCTCCTGGGAAGGGATGTATCAACATCTCAAAGTTCCACACTAGACTGAACAGACACACACCCTACAATTTGTGTACTCTCACTTGTGCACATACAGTACAGTGCAAAAGTCTTAGGCATGTTAATACCCCCCTCCCCCCCGCCCCGCCTCAAAAAAATGGTTTAAAAGTCAGTTATTTATATCTTTTGCTGTAGTGTGTCAGTAGGAAATATCAGTTTATATTTCCAAACATTCTTTTTGCCATTAATTGTAATAATCCAGTGAGATTTGTGTATGCACAAGGAATCTGACAACAGCCAGGATGATCTGATCTCACCATCATCGAGTCCGTCTGTGATTACATGAAGAAACAGAAAAAACTGAGACAGACTAAATCCAGAAGAACATGCGGGAACGTCTCCAAGATGCTTGAAGAAACCTTCCTGCAAAGCTACAGTACCGTGAAAAGTACTGGCACTTGTGTTAAAATGCTGTAAAGTGAGAATGCTTTCAAAAATAAAATCACATTAACATGCCTAAGACTTTTGCACAGTACTGTATACCATACAGCCCACTATAGGGCAATTGGAACATACCCAAAGACAAGGGCTGCATCAGAAATCGCATACTTCCCTATAGTAGGCGAAAAACAGTATGTGACAAAATAAGTATGTCTGAATTCACAGTACTCATAAAAGAGTTGTCAAAAAGTACCCGGATGATCTACTACTTCACAGCAGGATTGTAAAGTGTGCATACGATGGACACTTTATATGTCATGAGGCCACTGGAGAGGATTTATGAATGGCAGTGAAGCGATGCAATTGACGCTGATAGATCATTTGATAATGACAACATGGCGAAGATAGTACATCTGGATTACATTCATAATACACGCATTCATACTATGTAGAACATACTTTTTTAGAAGTTGTTAAGTAATTACTTATTCAAAATAAGTACCCACTTAAGAGAGTATGCGATTTCGGACAAAGCCAAGGGCTATAAATATACAAGGACCTAATGATTTAACAAGAATAATTAACAAGAAACATCTGGAAGACAAGAGCAAAGGGACAAAACTTCACAGGCATAGATCATAACCTCATAAAAAGGGAAACACCAGTTAAATGAGTGAATCTATCTTACGTGTTTATTTATATATTTCTCCAGGTCTGGGTCTTTTGCCACATTCAAATCATTTTTTCACCTAAAGCCCCCACCAAAAGACATCAGGTAAGTAAAACAAATCATCTTATTTATTCTGTCACTAATATAGAAAAGCAACTAAATAATTGTATTGTTATTAGAAAAATGTAATATGTTTGATTAAATAATGCACAATACAATTTTAATGGCTGATAAGAAATACGTATGGAATTTCTTGAAGGGTTAGTTCACCCAAATATGAAAATTCTATAATTAATTCACCCTCATGTCATTCTAAACCCGTACGATTTCGTTCATCTTTGGGACACAAAATTAAGAGCTTTTTTATGAAATCTTTCTGTCCCTCCATTGACAGCTATGCAACTACCACTGTGACGCTTCAAAAAGTTCATAAAGAGATCTTAAAACAAATCTATATGAATTATTATATTAAATTATGAGCAGATTGAATTTAGGCTTTTATTTATCAGTGAACATAACAAACTTCATTGGTTCTAATGGAAGCTTAAACGTGCTGTGTAACATGAGAATGAACCTCAATGGTTCTAGCACGTCAAGCAAACATGTGAGTTGATGAATATTTATGTGAATAAAAGCATAAATTCAATCTGTTCATCATATAAAGCGATTATGTCTCTAGAAAATTATACGATCATATATAATTATAATTATAGTTATACGATCTCTTTATGAACTTTTTGAAGTGTCAGTGGTAGTTGCGTAACTGTCTATGGAAGGACAAAAAGCTCTCAGATTTCATCAAAAAAATCTTCATTTGTGTTCCTAAGATGAACAAAAGTTACGGGTTTTGAAGGATATGAGGGTGAGTAAATGATGACAGAATATACATTTTTGGGTGAACTAACCCTTTAAGATGCTGTATGTATTTACAGTCCACCGTATGCAGAGAAACATAAAAGTCGTCTGCGAGAGGAGGACATTCTTGAAGTCCAGAGTTTGAGCAGTTGGAGACCAGCACCAGACATCTATGACAGGACAGTTTGGCAGGACACCTCATTTGGAAGGTGTTGAAATCATGCTTATATTTTTAGAACAAATAAAATGCATTTTCTTTCCTTTAACACCACCTCATGGCTTTCCATTGAGACATGGATTAGCACCAGCTTTACATTGGAAAGGACTAAAGCATTATTTGCCTTATTAGTCTATTATTAAATAGATTTTCCTTAATTCCCTGATAAATGAATTAAGATCTTGGCCCAGAATTTAATCACAGGATAAAATAGGGAGCACTAGTTGTGTTGGCAAGTAGTTTGTAAATAAAAGATTAACAGAATCTCACCAATTTAAAAAAAATCCAAGATGGCCGCTGAGGACAGGCGTGGTTTTTTAGGCTCCACACCTATCCTTTTATATAGCATTTTACATCAGATTGTAACAGTTTTAGCCGATGCTTTTCAACAAAGATACCTCAATTCAAAGAAATGCATGCATCAAAGACGAGAATCAACCAAAAGGTACAGAGAAAATGGATGTATTTGGACAATGCTGCTTTGTATGTGGTTCCTGCTTGTTCCATCAGCTCAAGGCCTTTCTTTGGCTAGAAATCAATCAGTTGTTCCTGCACATCATGTACCTTTTAATGATATATCAAGACAAATTTTTTTTGGATATGGACAGCATATTGCTTATTCTATTTTCTGGCAGAAAGATCATTATACTGGAATTGCTACTAAAGACAGAAAACAATACACAAAAAGAAGCAAATGGCATGATTACAAGATTCTACTAGTTTTGCTGCTACTAAGTGGGGATATACAATTAAATCCTGGCCCATCTGTAAATCTTAACCCAGATCTAAACAGTGATTTGTCCAAACACTGTCTTCAGAAAGCAGTGTTGGTTTGGAATGATTCAACTGGAAGGAAGAAACCAACAGATATATTCCCTCTGGGACTGATGGCTACTAAACAGCAAAGGTGTATTAATGGTGTTGCTCTTTACCAACATGAACATGAACTAGTGGATGAAAGAAGCAAACTGTCTGCAACCATCAGGCCAGGCCCAGGTTTCAGCAGCGGCAGAACAGCAACCACCAGGCCAGGCTTAGGCCTCAATGGCAGCAGTAGCAGCAGTCCAGTTACCATTGAGCCAGGCTTAGGCCTTAGCATCAGCAGCAGTAACCAGGCTGCCACTGGGCCAGGCCTCCGCAACAGTAGTAGCATTAGCCTAGCTACCACCAGGCCAGGCTCAGGCCTCAGCAGCAGCCGTCCAGCTACCACCAGGCCAGGCTCAGGCCTCAGCAGCCCAGCTACCATCAGTCCAGGCTCAGGCCTCAGTAACAGCAGTCCAGCTACTACCAGGCCAGGCCCAGGCCTCAGCAGTGGCAGCCTAGCTGCTGCCAAACCAGGCTCAGACCTCAGCAGCAGCAGTCCAGCTACTACCAGGCCAGGCTCAGGCCTCAGCAGTGGCAGCCTAGCTACCACCAGGCCAGGCTCAGGCCTCAGCAGCAGCCGTCCAGCTACCACCAGGCCAGGCTCAGGCCTCAGCAGCCCAGCTACCATCAGTCCAGGCTCAGGCCTCAGTAACAGCAGTCCAGCTACTACCACGCCAGGCCCAGGCCTCAGCAGTGGCAGCCTAGCTGCTGCCAAACCAGGCTCAGACCTCAGCAGCAGCAGTCCAGCTACTACCAGGCCAGGCTCAGGCCTCAGCAGCAGCCGTCCAGCTACCACCAGGCCAGGCTCAGGCCTCAGCAGCCCAGCTACCATCAGTCCAGGCTCAGGCCTCAGCAGCAGCAGTCCAGCTACTACCAGGCCAGGCTCAGACCTCAGCAGCAGCAGTCTAGCTACCACCAGGCCAGGCTCAGGCCTCAGCAGCAGCAGCCAGGCTACCACCAGGCCAGACTCAGGCCTCAGCAGCAGCAGCCAGGCTACCACCAGGCCAGGCTCAGGCCTCAGCAGCAGCAGCCAGGCTACCACCAGGCCAGGCTCAGGCCTCAGCAGCAGCAGCCAGGCTACCACCAGGCCAGGCTCAGGCCTCAGCAGCAGCAGCCAAGCTACCATCAGGCCAGGCTCAAACCTCAGCAGCAGCAGTCTAGCTACCACCAGGCCAGGCTCAGGCCTCAGCAGCAGCAGCCAAGCTACCACCAGGCCAGGCTCAGGCCTCAGCAGCAGCAGCCAGGCTACCACCAGGCCAGGCTCAGGCCTCAGCAGCAGCAGCAGCCAGGCTACCACCAGGCCAGGCTCAGACCTCAGCAGCAGCAGTCTAGCTACCACCAGGCCAGGCTCAAACCTCAGCAGCAGCAGTCTAGCTACCACCAGGCCAGGCTCAGGCCTCAGCAGCAGCAGCCAGGCTACCACCAGGCCAGGCTTAGGCCTCAGCAGCAGCAGTCCAGCTACCACCAGGCCAGGCTCAGGCCTCAGCAGCAGCAGTCCAGCTACCACCAGGCCAGGCTCAGGCCTCAGCAGCAGCAGTCCAGCTACCACCAGGCCAGGCTCAGGCCTCAGCAGCAACAGTCCAGCTACCACCAGGCCAGGCTTAGGCCTCAGCAGCAGCAGTCCAGCTACCACCAGGCCAGGCTTAGGCCTCAGCAGCGGCAGTCCAGCTACCACCAGGCCAGGCTCAGGCCTCAGCAGCAGCCGTCCAGCTACCACCAGGCCAGGCTTAGGCCTCAGCAGCGGCAGTCCAGGTACTACCAGGCCAGGCTCAGACCTCAGCAGCAGCAGCCTGGCTACCACCAGGCCAGGCTCAGACCTCAGCAGCAGCAGTCCAACTACCACCAGGCCAGGCTCAGGCCTCAGCAGCGGCAGTCCAGCTACTACCAGACCAGGCTCAGGCTGCCGACTGCAAAGATCCATTGCAATCGTCTCATATCCATGGACAAGCCAAAATCCGCGGCGGTCACCGGCAGTGCAGTCAGGTACTGTCACCTCTACCGGTGAGTGCTCCACACCGCAGTTTCTACCCATTGCCCAAGTAACAATACAGACTAAAACCAGGAATCCCGTGTTGAAAAGACATAGATCATCTAATATTTTCAATACTCTGAATCAGGCAAAAATAATATGGGATCCGCGAGCCAAACCTAAAGGCTTATTAGGCGGACATTTAAATATAAGGAGTATGGCACCTAAACGAGAAGAGCTAGAACATCTGCTCTGCAATTCCAACATTGATTTTATAGGACTCTCTGAAACGTGGCTGACACATAACTCTCCAGATTCTGTTGTAAATATGCCTGGTATAATGTGTACAGGAATGACAGGGAGCATGGTAGGGGCGGAGGAGTTTTGTTGTATGTGAGAGATGTTTTTAATAGTAAACAGATTGTATGGCCAGAGGATATCCAAATTGAAGGTGTCGGAGTAGACGTATCCCTTTCATCTTCAATGTCATTTACCATAATATGTGTATATCGTAAACCATCTGCAAAGTTGGATTTCTATGAAAAATTTAAACTTCTTCTCAAATATTGTGATTTAAATAAAGAAACAATCATTATTGGTGATTTTAACGTAAATTGGAATGAAAAGAAGGTTAGAAAACATCTTAAAGAAACTACAGACCGCTATAATTTCACACAATTAATTCAACAGCCCACTCGGATAACTTCACATTCAAAAACATTAATAGATTTACTTTTTGTCAATCGACCTGAAAGAATTACAAAAACATTTAACTTTATGACAGGCTTATCAGACCATAATGCTTTCTTTTTTTCAAGAAAGCTCACAAAAAGACGTTTCAAAGTTTCACACAGTCATACTGTGTATAATGCTATTCCAAAAAACCAAATGCCAAACTTTGCGGCGGCTTTGCAAGAAACCGATTTGAGTGAATTAAATCAAAGTGAGGACATAGAGAATTGTAGTAATCTGTTTCAGTCTAAAATCAATCAAGTAATGTTAAATTTTACCAAAAGAGGAAGCCATAATAAGAGAAAAGGAAAGTTGTTACCTTGGTTAAATGATGAGTGTAGGAAATTAATGAAGGAGAGGGATGTGCAACTTAAAAAATCATTAAAATCAAGTCTTACAATAGATAGGCAAAAATTCACATCCTTAAGAAATAAAGTCACTAACTATATGCGAAAGGCAAAAGCAAAATTCTTCATGGATATTATCACTGATGCAAAAGGGAATGGCAAAAAAATCTGGCAAAATCTCAACAAATTACTTGGTAGACAAAAGAAAGAATCAATTGAAGACTTTGAACTCAAAATTAACAACGCTGTAGTAAAAAACCCAAATTCTCTATCAAATGAATTTAACCAATATTTTTCTAAATCTGTTAGGGAGATAACTGAACTGTTTGAGCCACCTGAAAAAATAACTAGACCCATTGATCCTTCCAAGCCTGTGTTCAATTTGTGTGAAATAACAGAGCTGGAGGTAGACAACATCATTGGATCACTTAAGAGTTCCAAAGCAAAGGATGCTTATGGGTTAGATTCACATTCTCTAAAATTATGTAAAGACTCCTTAATTGCTCCAATAACATATATGATCAATTTATCATTCAAGCAGAGAATTGTTCCATCCTTCTGGAAAATGGCCTTAGTCACCCCAATCTTTAAATCTGGTGATAAATTAAATGTAGCCAACTACCGACCAATCAGTATCCTTCCAGTGGTCTCCAAGGTTGCTGAGAGGTGGGTTGCTAAAATTATAAATAAGCATCTAAATAAAGGCCACTCCCCCTTGCATCCGATGCAATTTGGGTTCCGCACCAATCATTCAACTGAATTTGCCAACAGTTTGTTTGTAGAAAAAGTAAAAAGTAAATTGGACAATAGTGCTTGTGTCGGTGCTGTGTTTTTAGATTTAAAAAAAGCATTTGACACTGTTAATCATGAGATTTTATTATCTAAATTGACATATTTTAACTTTTCTTCAAATGCCATTCAATGGATTAAATCGTATTTGGACTCAAGAAAACAGTGTGTTAACATTAACAGTGTCAAATCATCTTTCCTAGATGTCCCCGTTGGTGTGCCTCAAGGGTCAATACTCGGTCCCTTATTATTTTCTTTATATATAAATGACCTTCCAAACACTTGTGTTGATGTTGAATTTCAAATGTATGCTGATGATGCAGTCATCTACACAAGTGCAAAAAGTGTTCAAGAGGCTTCTGCCATCCTGACCTCCGCTTTGGTCCCTGTAAATGAATGGCTTTTTAAATCCTGTCTGCTACTCAATACTAAAAAAACTGTTTGTATGATGTTCACTAAACAGTCCCGCGACATAAAAAACAATCTGGTGTATTTTTAAGAGGAGAAGAATTAGAAATCGTCTCAGAATTTAAGTACCTTGGTGTGACCCTTGATTCCACATTAAGTTTTAAAAAACATGTAAAAAGAATATCGAGTACAGTAAAATTAAATCTACGAAATTTTAAACAAATCCGTCAATTTATACCATTTGAGGCTGCCAAAGGTTTTTTACATTCTATGATTTTATCACATATTGAATATTGTTGTACAAGTTGGACATTGACTGGTATGAACACACTCAAATCAATAGAATCACTCTATAAAAATGCCTTAAAAGTCTTTGATAAAAAACCAATGTCCTTCCATATTTGTAATATTTTACAAAAACATAATCTATTAAGTCTAGAGAATTTTAAACATTTTAAATATGCCTGTTTTGTTTACAAAGTGTTAAATGGATTAGCCCCATCTCCCATGTCGGACTTTTTTAAATTAAAGACTCACAGTGGTGCCAGGACACGGGCTTCCACTAGAGGTGATTGTGAGGTGCCTTTCAGAAGAACAGCCTTTGGACAAAATGCTCTGTCTGTGAAGGCTTGTAAGTTATGGAACAGTATCCCCATCACTGTCAGGGAATGTTCCACATTTCCTATATTTAAAACCAAACTCAAAGTGTGGCTTAAAGCAAACCAGTCTTGTGACCATTAAGTGACTTTTATTTTACTTTGCTTGTACTTATTCATTTTTGTCATTTTGTATGTTACAAGTTTTGTATTTCTGTAATTTGCCAAGGGACTACGGATGTAAATTAGCCCTGTGGCTATAATCTGGCATGTTTACGTCTGTTTTTGTTGTTTCAATGCAGATGTTCATTAATGTGCATTGTCCCTATCAAAAAAAAAAAAAAAAAAAATGTCTTTCACTTTCTAGTTTTAGGAGAATCAGAATTGAGTATATGTATCTTTCATAATCAGAATGATATTATAAGCAAGCATTTTATTGCAGTCCATTTTTTGCACTGAACCATATTTTATAGTGGCTGTATTTTCTTTTGTAATAATGTTTTTATCTGTATAGGGTAGTGTTTGTTATTCATAAGACCCACGAGCTTATCAACACTGCACAGCCTGTTGTTATTGTTGTGCAGCAATACTGTCTCTGACCTCACACAGCACATTTCGATAATATATTTATTATCCTTGACTTGCATCACAGTTATGCAGTAGAGATAGATGATATTATTTCAGTCTGAAAATGATATAAAATTTCCAGAAAATCTACCCAGAGGGTAATACCAGCCCACAGTGTCATTCATATTTATATAGACCACAGATTTTCGGCCATTATAGAAGTTGTTTAGTTATTTAGCTCTCAAATAAATGTGTTAGAAACCTTTTAGTGCATGCCTTTTTTTTTGTTGTTGCATTTTCCTATTATCATTAAGGACAATAAAAGTGATGAATGAGAGAATGAGACCGGCTGAATAGTGTGTGTCCATTTACTACAGCTGTGTTCAGATCCCTCCTTGGGGGTCTGGGACCACCTGGAGCAATTTGCCATCCTGGAATGTTTTACCTTATCTGTTGTCTGAAGTTTTTTTTATTTTTTATTTTTTTTAAGCGACAAGAGGCATTCAGTGGTGACGTTAATTTGCAGTTTGCTTAATTGCACCAATACACGTCTTCTCTTTTATGCATCTTTAAAGACTAATTTAGAGATTCCCTGATTGGCTGGTTACTGAAATTAGGTGGTTTCTGTTCCAAACAACAGGCATAGAGCTCATTTTTTTATTGGACCATGCACTGCAGGGCCCCAGAGCATATTGATTTACCCATGAATTGTGTGTCCATTTACTACAGCCATGTGCACATCCCTCTTTGGGGGTCTGGGACCACCTGGAGCAATCTGGCATCCTGAACCTTGCACAACACTTTACAGGTATTACCTTATCTGGTACAAACAGGCCTCGCTGTTTTCTAGAACACTTGCCTGCGAGACATTTCAGACCTGCTGCATCACTCTAGGGAGAATTAATGTAAGGACTTTTTGTTTGTCGGGTGTTTCTGTCTTCTCAAGAGAGAAGTATTATGTTGAGTCCAAGTGCACAGACAGAGGTCTTACAGATCCACTCTGAGTAGTTGTTTGAAATTTTCTGTGGCATTTCTAGAGTTTGTGGTAGACACTAGAAACATGCAGTAACACATTGTGGAATTTGGCACATACTCCACTCTATATTGACAGGAAACAGACATATTGCTCGATCCAACTGTCTGGTGATGGGGACACAAAAGTGCAGAAGTATGATCTGCAGTTTTAACAAAAGCCCTTGAGATGTCAAAAGTGTTCTGTGCTTTTTAGCAGACTCGCAAGGACATTGTTCATTTACATACTACCAAAACTGTAACTATACAAAGCTGTCCTTTGACTTGACTCATTCCATCCGAATCATTAAATCAGTGCAACTTGATCAGCTGAACTGAAATTAATTATTCGAAGTGATTTGTGAACCGATTTGTTCATTGAAAAGAATCAGCTTAAAATAATGATTTCATATAAAGTAAACGTTTCCCAAAATGCAAGGACACACATTTCTCATTTATTCACCAGACAAAGCATATGAAAACCAGTAACATATCCGCACCTTTCATATTAAAACGGTTTTAATAAACGGTTTTATATAAAATCATTTACTTCGTAATTCATTTCTTAACCCATTTGCTGAGGATAATCAACCAATAGATTTTGTTCAAATTTATTACACAAATGTTATTTGGCTGTATGTGTTATGATGGTGCAAGGAGATGAACCCAAATGCAGACAGTATGCAAGTGAACTACATTTATTACAGAAAAACAGGGAAAACAAAACCCACGAGGGGGCAAAACAAGACAGGAACGACTATATAAGACTAACAAGACTAGACTAAGACTAAGACAGAAAACCGAACAATAAACTAACAGCTAAGACAGGAACAAACTCTTCACAAGACTTAGGTTACTCACGAATGAATCTTCACATAAAGAATGGCAATGGACCGGCACAGGACAGCAAACACAAGGGGATTAAATAGGGAGAAACTAATGATAACAACAGGTGACACAGATTAATTAATAATGACTAAACAAGGGTAACAAGGGGGCGGGGTTACGTGACGAGACAACGCAAGCACACAGCCCAAACAAATGGCCATGTGCTTACACATAAAACATGGGTCTGTCATGATCCTGCCTCAAGACCAGGGAAAATTAAAGACTAGATGGCAGGATCATGACAGTATGTGCTTTAGCCAAAATACTAATATTTTCAAGACTATTTCTATTTCCGTGCATTAAGGATTTGTGAAACTGCACAGCTTTTTTATTCACACATTTAAACAACAGACATGTCAACACAATTCATTTGTTCACTGGTCCATTAACTCAGTCCTCACCAAACGAGCAATAAAATGTATACATTTATTTGTCGATTGGATGAATCACGGAATGATATACTGTATTATAATGCTGTTGTCAAACCCTAGTGTGGTGTGAACCAGAGAATACATTGGAATAATTGACTTTTTTAAGTGTTTTGTATTGTATTTGTGTGTTGCTCCTTTTTGTTCTTTTTCCATTCTATGGACCCTGAGTCTGGAAATAAAGTTGAAATGAAAGTAGGTATGGGTCGGCCCCATGTGTTACCCTGTTCCGTTCTATAGGTTGCAGTCAGGTATACTTTGGGTTAGAACTATGGACATTTACAAATAATTAAATTCCTCTTTTTTATTCTGATTAAACACGTATACCCTTTTTCTGTATTTTTTCTTTCTTAATTTTCCTCTCTAATGTGTGAATAAATTTTTCTTTAATATCTTTGATATGAATTCTTTGGAGCATTATATGCAAAACATTTGTATCTTTTGAAATGTTGTTTTTTTTTTTTTTTTTTTTTTTATGAGTTTTGGGTTTTGTTTAGATTTTTTTCCAATTATTCCTGCAATACCCGAGGGTGCATTTTCAGGACCGCAGTTCTAGGAACCTATTTTTTTTTAGAGGGTTAACTAAATCATCCCTGAAAAATAATAATATAAATACAGAATTGAATATAGTAAGGGCTAGTATAAACTGCTAAATCATAGGCAAAAAAACTAGGGTCCTAGTTTGTTCCCATATTCACATCCCAGTCACCAGAGGGCGCAGTTTCTGAGTTCTAGACTAGAGTTCTATTCCAGAACTAAGAAAGTGGAAAACGGTTCTGTTAAAGGGTACATAACATGCACAGTTTCACCTAATCTCATGTTAATCTTGAGTACATATAGAGTAGTAGTGCATACTTAATATCTCCAAAAAGTGTTTAGTTTTATTATATTTATAAAAGAAAAATACAGCTTTCCGATTCTCTCCGGAAAAAGCCGAGCTCCTGGAGGCGGAGCTATAGAGTCAAGCGGTAGCTTTCCAGCAAAAGACAGAAATCCGATCCAGTTGTACTTACATGAATGGGGTCTTTTATCACTGGGACCGCACCACGTTTTAATAGCAAACGATTTGCAAATCCAGCATCGACCTGGGCCTTGTTAATAAAACATTCGTCACTGAAATGACCAGAACACACAACCGCACTTCCTACACTCCGTTGCTGCCCCGGAAAAACAAACTGCATCCACTGTTCTTGTAACACTGGGTTCTTTGGAAAGCTGAACACGGTAAGCTCTCTCACATCCAAATACACACTTTTTTGGAGACATTCTTGAACAAATCCTATGCGGCGCTGGCTGCCGATGATTTCCTGTTGAAGCGCGTTGATGTGCGCGCTCTCGCTCTCCTCTGGTCGACGTGCGCGCGGGCGAGCTTTCCCGAGAGAATTGCTCATATAAGGAGTTCCACTCTGGTCTACGTCATTAGATCCACGATCGAAAAAAACCCAGCCGAAACTTGTACCAACCCGGAAGTAAGATTTTCGGCACAGAAATTCTCCTTTATTCGTCCAAAATATTTTTTTGAAACTTTGCCCATGTTTAGCATGAGAATCCATCTCTTTAACACTGTAAACAACTCTGAATACATGAAACACCATTGTACCCCCCCTTTAAGGTTAATACATACAGCAGCTATATGGATGATGAGATTGTGGTGTCTGTTTAGTTTTGTTGTGTAACAGAAAATGTGTATCCCAGAAAGAATGTCACTGTGTGCTTTGTTTGTTCAGAGAAATCACAACTGAATATGACCCTCACAGTCTAACTTATTTTTGAGCATGATCAGATGTCCTTTCTGGTAATCCAATTTAGCATGCAAGAACATGAACAAGCCAATGTCTTGTGTGACACAATGCCAGAGGTTAAAAGCAACAAGTCCATTTGTAGACCATTTTAAGCCATTTGAAGTCAATAACATGTTCATTTCTCCAGTCAGATATTTGTTATCGTTTTGTCTCTTTAAAAAAAAAAAAGGTTTGAGTAGGTAAATCAAGAATGCCATTGGTAAAGCCCATTACACTCATCTTTTGCTCATTCATGTTCAAAATGACATTTTGATATTATGTGAAGAAATGCTTTTGTTTTTTTCTGACATGTTAGAGCCTCCTGACATTTCAAGAATGGCTTTCCTAGTAACACTTTTAACATTGTGACAATCTTTAAAGCCGGTGACAAGCTCCCTTGAGAATTTATAAGCTCCACAGATCACCTTTGAGCGCAGTTATGTCAAAAGGGGAAGATGAATCCCTGGAACAAAAGTGCACAGAGCGCAGCAGAGATCTTGCATCACTAGCATACCAATGTTGACGTCTTCTTTTGGAATAAATGCATTCAGAATAAGAAGTGAGCAATTAAATGTATCTTTAGCCGAAGATTCTTTTTTTTTTAAAAGCGATGAGAGTCATTCAATGACAACGTTAACTTGCATTTGGAGTAATTGCCACCAATACATTTATATATCATCGTTTTATGCATCTTTAAAGACTAATTTAGAGATTTTCTGATTGGCTGATTATTGAAATGAGGTGATTTCTGTTCCAAACCACAGGCATAGAGTTCACTTTTTCTTTGAACCGTCGCAGGGCCCCAGAGCACATTGATTTACCCATGATCGCTCATTGATCCTTGGCCATCAGAGAAACCCCAGACACAGCACTCTGTAAGGATTTGTTTCTGACAGTGGTACTGCTGTACACTGACAGTATTAAGTAGAGTGCCTACTGATTAACTACCAGCGCTGTCTAAACAATGCTACTATACTGATAGGCTTTCTGGTTAAATGAGTGCAAGGAAAAACAATGCTAAGGGAGGATGACGGTCTGCTGTGCTCATAAAATATTAATGAAAGCTTTCACAAATTTGAAATCTAATTAAGTTGGGAATTTGTCATTTGCAGGGGTCACAAACTTAATTTATGCACAGTGAGGTCAGTGCAAACTTGAATGGATTTTACTATCTGTTCAGGCATTTTTAAACAGACTACAAAGGAACATGTCAACCTGACAGCTGTTGTTATTTTCTTATAGTTGTACATTGAGTTGATCAATGGAGATTGCTTCATTTTTATGAGATCACAGTGAAAGCTGTCCTTATTAAAGCAACCACTAGATGACACTGTTCATTTTCTGTTTGCATTTGAGTCTCAGAATATTATCTCACTGGCAAAATGCAATTTTATGAATGTGGGATACAGTGCAAAATCATTGTCTTAATCAGTTTTCACCCCCTTTTTTTCTGTATTTGTTATTTTCCACTAAAAATATTAAAAATCACTTTAATTTTAAAATCAGTTTATTTATTTTTCTCTATGATTGGAACATATTGTTTTATGCATGCTGCTGTAATGGTTGTTGCATTAAAGTAAAACCCTATGGGCTCTAAAGAATAAAGCATTAGGCAGCCACTACTTGATTTTTATTTTGATTATGAGCTAAAATAAATAAATAAAATAAAATTCATAAGGAATATTTCCCCCAAAAGGCTTCTTTCATCATTTACTTTCCTTCACATTGTTCTAAACCCTTTTAACTTTCTTTCTTGTGGAGGTTAACTTGCAGATTGTCTGAGCTGCTCTACAATAAAGGTGAATAGTGACCACATCTGTTCCTGTTCCCCAGTATGATCACAAAGCATTTCGGACATTCGGCTAAACGTACTTTTGTGTTCCACGTAAGAAAGTATACCACCTAATAAAAGAAGAGGCCTTTCAGAAGATCACAATCTTTATTCCAATTTCTTTAAGTGAGTGTTTAATTTAAATGCGCCACAGCCGCATTCAAACCCCACTGGAGCTGCCCATGTGTCTGGGCACTGCTCTAATTTGTCCATCGCATGAGCCAATCTGTGTAGGACACTGTCTGCTGGATCAGCACTTTATCTTCAGCCCACAATGCTCGCAGAGTTCATTCCTCCTATCCTCCTGTGCCCCACTGTTCGTGTCTTTTGTTAGTTTGCTCCGTTTCCCCCTGCATTCACTCATGGCCTGTGCTGTTTAATTTACCTTTAGTGGTTACTAGTGAAGTCAGGAGTCAGCCTTTTGAATACAGCTGCTCTAGACTATTAATAGTGTCCTTATGCAGGCTGCAAGTTCATCTTGATGGAAATGCACTGATAATCAATACTATACAGAAGCTGTATGCTGTATGCTGTAATTGCTTGAGAAGCAGGTAGCTGGATTGAGCTTTTTTGGTGAGCAGAGCAGATCACAATCGGATTGGACTTGGCCACAATAAAATAATGTTTGGATCACTGAAAACATATTTGGAGGTGGTCTGGTGTGGATTCCGACCACATTTAATGAAGGTTAAACGTCAAAGGTCAGTGCAAATTAAAGTATTCCATATTTGGAGACCACCTCCAAATATGTTTTCAGTGATCCAAACATTATCACAATGCACCTTTAGCGAATTTTATCGTGGCCAAGTCCAATCCGATTGTTAGTTCAGCCAAAAAAGAAATTTCTGTACTCACCCTCATGTCGTTCCAAACCCGTAAGACCTTTGTTCATCTTCGGAACACAAATAAAGATCTATTTGATGAATTCTGAAAGCTTTCTGTCCCTCTATAGACTGCAAGGTCATTGCAACCTTTCAAGGCCCAGAAAGGAATTAAAGACATCGTTAATAGTCCATGTGACTATAGTGGTTCGACCTTAATTTTATTTTATTTTATATGCAATTATTTATCAAATTATTTCATTGTATTATTTCACTTGGAATCTTGTTTCTGCTTTTTTCTTCTTTTTTCTCACACAAAAAAACATGTTTTTAACCTTTTCTTTAACTTTTCGCATAATACGCATTGAAGTCAACATGAAATTTCATCTATTTTCTAAATGCATGTTATGGATTATATTGCAAACAAAGTTTTATAGTAAGTGAATATATCTTAAAATATTTTTATTTTTTAAAAATGTACCTCATAATCTTTAATTAGAATATCAGAACTCGATATTCCGGAGAAACAATGGACTGACTTATGCCTCGATATGGAAGAAAGATCTGATTTCAACATCCTTTACTGAGAAGTTTGTTTAAAAAAAAGGAAATGCAAGAAATTAAAAAAAGCATTTTGAATTATCTTGTGAGTTTGGTAAATTATGGAAACATTTTAGCTAAGTCAACCTCTCATGTTATATGTAAGTGCTTTTTGCATGGGTAAGTGGAATAATAAAATGAAACATGCAGCAGAGCATATTTGGCAGATGGTTTTATGCCAAAGCTTTTACATTGCATTCAAGGTGTATTGCATTTGAGTGCATAAAGAACAATTAACACTCACAGATTGCATGACTTCTTACCCATGTTTATAAAATGAACGTTTACAAATCTGCTTATTAGGTGCATGTGTAACCTCCCTCATTTTGTCGCTGCTCCTCCAGTGTTATGGGTGATAATGAGCGCAGTGTGAGTGTGGGTGTAACTAGATTCAACTTCTCTCCGGGCCTCCGTCAAGCTATTAGCACATTTTGAATCACCAACCTCGAGAGCCACACTGTCGTCAGCGTATACAGTGACTGGTTGCATCAGGCCGTTCCTGCTTCCACCTTCATCTTTTACTCACTGCACTTCCAGAACTCCCTGAAGGCGTCACATTAACTGTGTCCATAAGCCCAACTGGATGTGTGAGGACATGGAAGAGGTACCCACCCATGTCTGGGCTAGCGGAGAGGAGGCCTAATGAAAATGCCTCGAGGACCTACTTTCCTTCCCAAACATCAGTTATCTCTTCTAGACTGTGAAAGCCATTTCTGCAGCACTTTTAAATGTAATACTCTATACTTTAAAGGAACACTCCACTTTTTTTGGAAATAGGCTCATTTTCCAACTCCCCTAGAGTTAAACAGTTGAGTTTTACAGTTTTCGAATCCATTCAGCCGATCTCCGGGTCTGGCGGTAGCACTTTTAGCATAGCTTAGCATAGATCATTGAATCTGATTAGACCGTTAGCATCTCTCTCAAAAAAATGACCAAAGAGTTTCAATATTTTTCTAATTTAAAATTTGACTCTTCTGTAGTTACATCGTGTACTAAGACCGACGGAAAATGAAAAGTTGTGATTTTCTAGGCCGATATGGCTAGGAACTATACTCTCATTCCTGCGTAATAATCAAGGAACTTTGCTGCCGTACCATGGGTGATTTACTTGAGTAGTGTACTTAAAGGTGTTTTAAGTGATGTTGGGTGACGTCACTTCTTGTTGACGTTCAAAGTATTGTCAAACAAAACGGAGGTTAGCTAGACCCTCCCTCCTCCTCATCCGACCACTAACCCCCCAAACCCCACCCCCAAATCCTTCTTGTCGGTTATTGGCTGGAACAGTTTGTTATGTTTTGTGGTGCGGGTTAGCCCAGTTTGTTTTTCTTGCTGTTTGTGGAGCCTGGGGTGTCTACAGAGACCGCGTTTTTTTACAGTGTGTTGAGGGGACAGGCAGCTAGCAGATGGTAAGGAGATGTTTGCTGTATGTGGCAAAAAATGTTTTGGCCTAAAAAACGTGTGACATCACTTAGAGCACCTTTAAAGGGATAGTTCACTTTGAAATTAAATTTTGGTATGTTTTAGCTTACCTCAAGGGCATCCAAGATGTAGGTGTCTTTTTTCCGCAGTAGTTTCAATTGTGATATTTTTAGGTCAAACCGTTCTTGTCTCTCAGTCATTTGATGCAGGTCTATGGACACTGCATCTTCAAAAGGAAGTTGTGTACTTTAACCCACCTCTGGTTGCCACCTGTCATAAAACACAAGCATATGTGATACACAGCCAGTGAGCTGCTACTGCCACGTAAAACATGTAGTCGGATATGGCAGACGAGAAACTATATGCACCCCAAGAAAATTAGAGCGCCAATGTGGAAGTTTTTTTAGTTCCATGAAAGTTACTTGTAGCAAATTAGCCCTATATGAAATATTAATAATCAATAATAACTGGTTATAATTGATTATGAATATTTGGATCAGTTAATATAATTAACTTACTGTCGTAAATTAATAATACAATCAATTAGCCTGTTTGTCCCATGAACACTCAGGATTAATTGTTTATTAACTCTAAGAAATGTACATTTCCGGGGCATGGGAAATGTCGTTCTTAAAGGAGAACTCCGGTCAATTTTAACATTGAGCTAATTTTTTTTGTAAATTTGGAGTGCTGTCAGTACAGAGAACAACGACAAAAATCGGTGTTGCCTACACCGTGTTATCCTCTTTTTAAAATTTGCACCCTGTTGACTTCAATGGGGCAGGTTTTAAACCTGCGTTTAGCCTGCTTTAACATCCTTGATTTGTCATTACAAGTGCCCAGCCATGTGAGTGAGTTTATTTAGAGTGAACACGGGTGAATCTGACTGCAGTAGATGTGAAAGAAATGAATAAAAATGATGTTAATTCAGCCAGCGAAAATACCTGTATTTACTTCCTGTTTTCGGTCGAAGTCCACAGTAGTCGATTGTCGAGTTCACGCGCGTGATCATAGATACTAAACCTATGCGCGTGAACTCGACAATCGATTACTGTGGGCTTCGACCGAAAACAGGATGTAAATACAGGTATGTGCGCTGGCTGAAATAACATCATTTTTATTCATATCTTTCACATCTACTGCAGTCAGATTCACCCGTGTTCACTCTAAATAAACTCACTCACATGGCTGGGCACTTGTAATGACAAATCAAGGATGTTAAAGCAGGCTAAACGCAGGTTTAAAACCTGCCCCATTGAAGTCAACAGGGTGCAAATTTTAAAAAGAGGATAACACGGTGTAGGCAACACCGATTTTTGTCGTTGTTCTCTGTACTGACAGCACTCCAAATTTACAAAAAAATGAGCTCAATGTTAAAATTGACCGGAGTTCTCCTTTAATTTGCAGTACTACTAAGAGCAGTAGCAAAAATCTAAATGATTAGTGACTATGAGCTTGAGACACGGACAACTTTACGTGTGACATGAACAAGATTTTATTAACTAGTCTAAACACTTAAACTACTCTAACATACACACACATACATGCATACAGTTTACCAAGGGAAAAAGAGCTGAAGCAGAATACAGGAAAGCAAGAAGTTATAGCATTGTTTGAAATTCAGCAGATCAACAGCCTTGAGCAAACCATCAGTTTAGTTCTAACACACCCTTCTTTAAAGGGGTAAGGATACTTAATGTATCAAATAATGAGACTAAGTTTGATACTTGCATGTCTCGCCCATTTGAATTAAACTGTCCTGATGCAATTTGTTGAGGCTCCAGTTGATCTTTGCTGATGTGGTCTTGATGAGAGAGAACCAGTGGTAGTCAGAGTATCTTTGGTGAATGGAAAGACAAGGCCGCAGCCTGGCACAAGCTTGGTGGGTCCTTAGAGGCTTCTAGTTCAGCATCATCTTCACGTCAGCATTTCAGAAAGGGAGTAAGAGAGAGCTAAAAGCTGATCAGTGACTTTAAAGCGTGAAGATGGCACAACCTCTGGAGGTGCAAGAGCCAATGAGAAGATTTCCTTTTGGTGGGAAATTTTACGACCCTTTGTGTTCTAGCAGGACATTTGAATATGTACTTTCATTGGGTGTTTAAGAAAAGAATCTTTAAGATTCTTATAATACTAATGCATCACAAAGTTAGCAACATGTAATGTAAATTAACAAATCAGAGACGAAGATTGGATTTTTTAGAGACCAAACATGCCGCACATATAATGTTGGTTAACCATAATATGCAAAGTCTGAAACATTAACCCAATTGAGTTTACAAGAATACAAACGCCACATAAAAGGTAAAATCATGAGATGGGAAAATTAGATACATGTTTACACATTTATCAAGTGGTTATATATAGAATATATATAGGATTGACAGGGTTTTTATTTCTCTTCCTCTGCAAGAATTTAAGTGAGAGTCACAGCTCTCAGGACATTCTTTTCGATCGTAAAACTCAGTCTCAGTGTGTGTCCTGTAACAAGACACTGCGTCCTGCCAGTGTGTTAGCTTCATTTGGGGAACGTTTCACGTTATTTGGGAGAGTGAGTTTGCTGGATTATTCATTAAATAAATGAGTAATTTGTGTGTGTCTGATTGGTCCAGACGCTACATACTCGTTAACTCTTTTCCTGCCATTGATGGGTTAACTTTAGCTTGGGTTTCCCCATGATTTTATTCACACTGCTAGGCAGCCTGGATTCCATGGACCAGATTTTCGCCTCAGCGAGGGGACCAATCACAGAACGGGGAGGGAGCAGCAAGACGATGATGACGTATATGCAACACACCGAAGCAGTTTGTTTATATCTATGGATAAAAACATATCTGTAGAGTGTCCAAATATACCTTCTACCCTCATGTTTGTCTTGCACAAACGGCAATAGTCGCTGAACGCCATCGTGTGCACATAAATCTCTGACCCATCGTCTTCTTCCTCATCGAATTTCTGTCGCTCTACATCCGTCATCTGGTATAATTGAAACGATTGGCTATGAGCTACGTACAGGCGCATTTGATAGACATTCGTAGCGCCCAATAAACGGCTCTGGGCATTCGTAAACCACGCCTCAAATACGAGAAAATGAACATGTGGTTCGCAGACCACGTCTCAATGAGACGAGGTCTGACGTTAGCCAGGCTAGGTTAAAGGAGAACTCCGGTCAATTTTAACATTGAGCTCATTTTTTTTGTAAATTTGCAGTGCTGTCAGTACAGAGAACAACGACAAAAATCGGTGTTGCCTACACCGCGTTATCCTCTTTTTAAAATTTGCACCCTGTTGACTTCAATGTGGCAAGTTTTAAACCTGCTTTTAGCCTCTTAACATCCTTGATGTGTCATTACAAGTGCCCAGCCATGTGAGTGATTCCTTTAGAGTTAACACGGGTGAATCTGACTGCAGTAGATGTGAAAGATATTAATAAAAGTGATGTTAATTCAGCCATATGTTAATTCAGCTAGGTTATCACGCGAGTGAACTCGACAATCGACTACTTCGGACTTCGACCAAAAACAGGAAGAAAATACAGGTATTTGCGCTGGCTAAATTAACATCACTTTTATTCATATCTTTCACATCTACTGCAGTCAGATTCACCCGTGTTAACTCTAAAGGAATCACTCACATGGCTGGGCACTTGTAATGACACATCAAGGATGTTAAGAGGCTAAAAGCAGGTTTAAAACTTGCCCCATTGAAGTCAACAGGGTGCACATTTTAAAAAGAGGATAACACGGTGTAGGCAACACCGATTTTTGTCGTTGTTCTCTGTACTGACAGCACTCCAAATTTACCAAAAAATTAGCTCAATGTTAAAATTGACCGGAGTTCTCCTTTAACTTGTCATTTATGAGAAAATGCCAAACGGTAGGGGGCGTGCCGATCGGTTTCTCATTGGTCACGAAAGCTGCCTGTTCCCCATAAAGGCGAGCCATTCTATTGGCCTACAGATTAAAAGGAAGCAATAAATCCAACATAATCCTATAAAATCAAATCCTTGACTTGACTTGACTTAAATCCCATTCTTTTAACGTAAAAACAGTGTTAATGATATTAAGAATATTACATTTGATTTTTTTTTTAAATTACTTTCGAAAGTACCTTGGTGCGGAATACTGACGCCATCACCGCAAGTTAGGGGCTGAATCCGAAATTGTCCCCTAAACCCTCATTCACTATTCCCTACGTTAGTCCACTAATACAGTTCACTTAAAAGAGTGAATGAAAATGAGTGAGCGAATTCAGTCAGCCGTAAAGCGTTCTATCGGCTGTACAGTCGTTATTGCGGTGCAATGTGGGATAAAATGAGTGCACTCAATATCATCCACTATGGTTTCGGACATCACTACAAATGGCTGGCCCCTCAAATAATGCCCTATTTGAGTGTATGGGGGCGATTTTGCATTCAGCCTAGGTCTTATAGTTGATCAATCATCAAAATAAATGATCAAAAACAAATTACAATTATTATTTTAAGGATACAAAATACAAATGTCTCTTAACAGTTTGTCACACTAGTCATAAGTTGGAAATGACTTGTTTTTAGTGTCTATTACCCATTGTATCGTTTACACATGGAAAAATATGTTATCAGCAATTTCTACTATTTTGAACAATGATTTTTTTTTTGTACCTTCCCTAAAAGTGTATGCAAACAAAAAAACAGTAACACTTAACAATAAGGTTTCATTAGTTAACATGAACTAATAATGACTGTAGCCTACTTTGACAGCATTTATTAATCTTTGTTAACGTTAATTTCAACATTTACTAATGCATTATTAAAATCAAAATCAATGTACTGTGAGCTAACATGAACAAACAACGAAAAACAGTATTTTTATTAACTAATACTAACAAAGTAAATAAATACTGTAACAAATGTATTGCTCATAGCTAGGTCATGTTAGTTAATACATTAACTAATGTTAACAAATGAAACCTTAAAGTGTTACCCTAAAAACAATGTTTTGCCTGATATATAGTTGATAAAACACTCACCACAGAATTATACAATTTTAAAATTAGATGAGTAAGAACTGTTAAGTAAATTTCTGTTAAGTGACATTAACCAATTTAGCAAACACACACAGCTTTATCCACTAAAACATTTATTCAGTTTTCAATTCCATTTGTCAATTCAATTTCAGTTGTCAAGGGCTTATAGTGCTGGTCAGAATTATTTGCCCCCTTAAGTGTGGTACAAGTTGGTACACTTTCCATGTCAGGTGGTACAACTACAGTATTCAACTATTTGGTTGTACCACCTGACATAAAAACAGTCAAAAAAATAAATAAAAGAATTTGAACACTTTGAAATGTTAACAACTGAAACTTATTTTAATACATTGTTCATGACTCAAAAATATTACATTACGTCAGTTTTGAAATGATTTTTTAAAAAACACCTTTTTTGAAGCATTATTTGTCAATGACCTATTTATGTATATATAGAATTTTGCGCAACGGATTTATAAATGTCTAATAAACTGCATGTCAAGCATTTTGTATGTCCTTTCCTCTATGTTGTTCTTGTAGTGTCCACTATGATTTGCAGTGCTACAGTACATGAGGATGAGTCGCTCAGAGAAAGCAGTATGAATGTATAGTTGTATAGGGTAATGTATATGTGTATAGGGTAATATTAAGTTTACCCACTGACGGAGATGAGGAAATATGCTCAAGCAGGAGCAATCTAAATAGAACTAAAGATTTGATGTTAAATTGTGCGCTAATCATACTTAGGTGTATCTGCATTTTTTCACAAAGACCAACACTGGGAAGTTTAATGATTATTAAAGGCTTATTAAAAATAAGGAGCAAGGAAAGGCTTGCAAAATCCAAGGAGCTGAGACTGAAGGGGAGTGTACAGCATCAGTGCAGGGAGTCTTCAGGATCCACTGAATCCTCTTTGTGCTTCTTGTGTTGAAAGAGAGAGAAAATATTTTTTTTAATAGAGAGAAATTTTTTTTTTTATATTATAGTAGTATATAATACAGGTTTGGTATTTAGTATAATTCCCCATTTACCCTGGTATGATTGTTTTTTTTTTTTTAAATGGCTTGCTGCTTTGAAGCATTGTTTTTTTTTTTTTTTTTTTTTTTTTTATCTCACTTATAAACTTCCCTCTCCCATCAATCCAAAAATCAGCTGAGCTGAAACATAGACAGGTAGCTAATAGTCAACAGAATCACAATGGCTAAAAAAAAAAGAAAAAAAAAAAAAACTCCACCCATATGATTTAGCTTACTCAAATATGCATTCTAAAATATATATATATTTTTTTCTTTATTGCACATTTACTAAGCCTTAGGAATGAAAACCGAATATTCTCCTTTTACCACTTCTATCACACGCCCTGCATGAATAGAACGGGTTTTTACAATTATTAGGCTGTTCGTGGTTTGCTACTGTATGTGTGACTAACTTTATCCAATAGCCTAACCTATCTGTCTAATCTATCTGATAACATCCCATACAACTACTAATTTAGAGAGCAATAATCAACTCGCATGCTTTAATACACAATTTAATTAGACTCAGATGTACTAATAATATACAATCTTATTATTTTGAAAAAGTATAGTAAAATAGTTGCTGTAAAAAAAACGTTCCATTGGAGTGAATTGAGTTTTCGCGACTCTCTCTCTCTCTCTGTACATAGACCAACGCTACTTTTGCGTCATCGAAGGGCAACGCCCCTTTTTGGGGGAATACAAACAGATTCCCCTGAGAACAGAACTCGCTCGCTCTAGACCTGCAAAGTTTCTTGATAGCACTTGATAGCACTTGAATGGCACAAACATACACTCTCTTTGCCGGCCGAGGACCGTGAGCGGTAAGAAGCTACTGGATAGGGAGTTACAGAGGTGTCCCTTTGAAATGGTCGAAAACTGGATTAATGACCCCACGCAGTGGCCAAATATGGACTATTCTGACATCTACCACTATCTCGTGGAATCACCAAGTAAGTAACGTTAGCCTATTTTTTTGTCATTAACACACTCACAGTATGACAAACTAGACGATGAGGCCATGTCAAGAGGAGTCGGTGGTTTACTTGTATCATATTTCACTTGATTTAAGCTATTGACAGTTTTGTTGTCGACTAGCTATAGGGCAATTCCGTGCAAAACTGTCACATCCATAACGCCAACTAAATACCATAGCCAACACAATGCTATGGTATTTAGTTGGCGTTATGGATGAAAAATGAAATGAAATGAAAGACAATGAAAAATATGCCCCATACATATTTTGCCGTACACTGTAAACCTTTTTACAACTTTCAAAGTCCTAGCACTTTCTAGACACAAGCAGAAACCAGCCAAGTCCACTTTAGTCCTAGCCTGCCACTATTTCAACAGTAAAATCAGTTAACAGCCAAGGTAGCGTGCCTAGTGAGAGCTAACGTTAATCACGTAGCTGCTAGCAGCTTCGTCTTTCTAACTAGTCGACAACAAAACTATGTCAATAGCTTAAATCAAGTGAAATATGATCCAAGTAAACCACCGACTCCTCTTGACATGGCCTCATCGTCTAGTTTGTCATACTATGAGTGTGTTAATGACAAAAAAAAAAAAAAATAGGCTACTTACTTGGTGATTCCACGAGATAGTGGTAGATGTCTGAATAGTCCAAAGAGAGTGTATGTTTGTGTCATTTTTGCTATCAAGAAACTTTGCAGGTCTAGAGCGAGCGAGTTCTGTTCTCAGGGGAATCTGTTTGTTTTCCCCCAAAAAGGGGCGTTACCCTTCGATGACGCAAAAGTAGCGTTGGTCTATGGCTCTGGTCTAAAGGAAATTGCGTAAATGTATGGTTACCGCTGATTGGTCAACACAGTTACCAGGAGGAAACTCCTTTCACCAATGAGAAACCGTTCGGCACGCGTCATTTTACGAAACGAGAGGGAGTCGTTTGCCCAATGCAGACAGAGTAGGTTGGTATTAAGTTGGAGCGGTCGTGATTCAGTGTGTTTTCGTATATTTCGCCATGGTAAATTATTGTGTTTGTGGAGGTTGCACAAACTCCAGCCTGACAGGACATCGAGTCCACAGGTTTCCAAACAAGAAAAACAACGGTGCTATCTTCCGTGCCTGGGTGCGTTTTGTGCAGGTGAAGAGACGGGACTTCACTTCTGCATCTGCTTCGAAAAACGCGGTAGTGTGTAGAGCTCACTTTAGACCGGATGATTATGATCCAAGTGATATGATGGAGTTCAACATGGGATGCCGAAGCAAGAACCAAGTGAGACTCCGAGCTGGAGCGGTTCCTTCGGTGCACTCAGCACCTTCATCGGGTCCGTCGCCAGCGTGTGGTTCAGCCGCCGGCGGGAGACATGATGGTCACGGATCCGTCAGAGATGCACTTCGACGAAAACGTGAACTGTGCACCCGCACCGTAAGTATTGTTTTATTTTATTTTTATTTTTTTTAACATTTGCTAACTACAAAATCTCTACGAGAAGAAACCCCAGAGCGACCACTGAACCTCAACAGTTTGCATCAGTGAGTAACTTATCTGATAGTTCTTTGTTTAGTTTGTTGACTCTTTGAAAAAGCCTGAAGCTGGGAGATATGAATACGGGTAAAAAGTTTGTTCCAAGATTTTCACCAAGGCTGAATTTATTTGATCAAAAATATTTTAATAGAATTTTGAAATGGACACTACTGGGCAAAAATTTTAATCACAAAAAAAATCACTGGTCAGGATATTAGCAAGAAGTGCACTAAAACTGTTGATGAAGTCATTTAGTATGGGATAGCTACGGTGGCCGAGAGAGCTTAACGCGCTGCAACTGAAGAAAACGCATGAAAAACACCCGCATATTAAGAAAACATCTTCCTCAGTTTCACAACACATGTGTGCTGCAAATACTCACAACACAACCGAATACAGAAACGCGTTTCCAGGGGACCCCAATAATAGTGACGAACCCAGCTGGGACGTGCTTATACGCTGATTTCACGCAGCCGTTATTTTAAAACCGAAAGCGAGGCTCCTGTGGGAAGAAAACCGGAAGTGTCGCCTTTAATCACAGGAGAGTCGTGAATGCGATGGCGTATTGTTGCGTTTAATGATGCTGTGTCAATTCTAAAACTGTACATACATTTCTTTCATACTTTAGACTATACAGTGAAATTCATTTATAAATAAATTTTTTTTTATATATATATAATTCAGAAAGTAAAAAAAGAAGCAGGAATGAACTATATACATCCTATATTGGATATTAACATCCAATAGTGTAAATCGCGGCAGCAGCTTCAGGTTGGTAGTCCAAGGCATTGTTGTTTATCTTTACTTCCGGGGTTCTTCCCACCGGAGCCTCACTTTCGATTTCAAAATGGCGGCTGCGTGAAATCAGCGTATTGCATCCCTATGCCCAACTCCCTTCAAAGGGCAGACGGCAGAGCCCTTGAAGTGGGGACTTTGGAGTGAGCAGAATTGTATACAAAGTTGTATGTCATAAACATGTAATCTCTGTATGTTTTGGAAATAATAATAAAATAAAGTAGGCTTTGAGCTGTAAGCGCGTCTCAGCCGGGTTCGTCACTTATTTGGGTCGCCTGGAAATATTTCCATTGTGGTCTGTGCTATTTGCAGCGCATTTCTTTATTTGGTTGTGTTGTGAACTTTTGCAGCGCGTTTCTGTATTTGGTTGTGTTGAGTATTTGGAGCATGTGTGTTTTGAAACTAATGATGTTTTCTTAATTTGTGGGTGTTTATCCTATTTGCATGCGTTTTCTTCAGTTGCAGCGCATTGAGCTCTCTCGGCCACCGTAGATAGCCTTAACCTTTTGTTTTCTTTTCATGTTTAAGCTGTGTGGATAAACTTGCAGACAGCTTTTTACAGGAAGAAGTCAATGACTGTCTCCCAATTCAAAGGCTGCATCCTGTGAAGGCCTTGAAGGTCAGACTGAGCATTGTTAAATGCGCCGTTGATGAGTGGCAGTAATGTTTGATTTTACTGGAAGTATTTTCACCATGGTCTATTTTTGTATATAATAAGGTGTATAAACTATAAATCGCATCTTAGTAAGATATGTTAACATTTGAACTGCTTTAAAGTTTTTTTTTTACATTTTTATTATTACATATTTGAGTAAGCGTAAACCCATTATTTATGTTTAAAAGTGTAATTTGGCAATTTCTCTTTCCAAAAAAAAAATCCTGTCATCACTGGCTCGCAATGAATTCTGGGGTAGGCAAGGCTGCGAAGGATCCATCTGTTGTATCCTTAATTTCGCTGGAAACGGATACATTTGGAGGACGTATTTGAAGAAGCCTTCGAATTGGGACAGCTTTGCGCAGTGGTGACACAATCGACCTTCTAAGGATGCAGCTTCTGAATTGGGACACAGCACAAGTCATTCCACTCAATTGAGGGTATGCGTGTGACGTCACTGTCAGCTGGAGTGAGTGTGGTCACACCCACTGAGTGGCAAAACTTAAACCCCTCCATCGAGTTCGGTAATCAACTCTCAGGTCTGTTACCAAGCAACCTATGATGCACAAACAGCTGCTGTGTGAAGTAAAACGGAAAAACTCTAGAGATTAAAATGATGAAACAAAATAAGTGGTTGTAACAAATGTATGTTGTGGGAAGGAGGCGGGAACCGGCAAACATTTAGCAACTTTAATAATCATAAAATAAATAAACAGAAAACGAAAATAAAGGCGGCAGCCCCTCACAGCCAACTGCCGCACACACATAAACTAAACTAAACATAAAATAACATTACTTAAATAGTATAGGCCTGGTCCTCTCTCGTCGCTCCTCCTTTTATGCTTCCGAAGCTCTGCCGTGAGATACCACGGGCCTCACGCCGTTCTCTCACGGCCCTCGGCCTGCTTGCCACGGTGCTTTTCATTAAATTAAGTTTTGATAAGCTTGGTAGAAAAGGCAAAGCCCAATCCTTTTGTTTCAAAGGAGTCTGCAATTATTTGTCAGTTTTGTCATCAGAGTGCAGCACATCATTTGGGTGTTCACAAAGTCTTTCCAACATCAAACATGGCTGTTCTTTATCTTGAATTATTAATAAATGTGACTCCATTCTCAGACAGAGCTATTGTTATGAGATTTTTATTGTTGGCTTTCAAATACTTTTGAAGTTAGGATACCATTGAGGTTAAGACCGTTAAGATGCTTCTGTAATACCCTTTTCCTATCCATAGTTTAGATAAGATTATACACTTAGGAAATGTCATTCTGTAACAGCTTTTGTCCTAATTTAGGTCCTAAATGAAATTGCCATGGTTACCAAAAAGATAAGATATGATTCTAAAGTTAGGATCGCAGAAAGTACTCCAAAGCATTAAATTACTTTTCACAGCGAAGCAGCTCACCAATACCAGCAGCTAAAAAGACTCCCCACATCATGGTACATCTTCCTCCATGTGTCACTGTGGTAGAGATGCATCATTATTGTATTTCTCACCAGATCTTCAAAGACGCCGCTCTGGTGTATTACCATGCAACTCTTCATTGTGATTCATTACCTCACACAATTTTGCTCTTCTTTGCTGAGTCAAACTTCCCATATTCTGCCAAAAACTTAATTCTGTCTTTGATGTTTTTCTGAGACAGCAATGGCCAATTAAGGATACTTTGAAACCATAAGACCCCACCCTCCCCTCAGAGTGTCTCCAAAGCCATGGCTTCTTCAAAACAAAAGCATCACGAGAGATGGCATTTAAGGAGTTTTCACTTTAAAAAGAAAATTACCCCATGATTTACTCACCCTCAAGCCATCCTAGTAGTGTATATGACTTTCTTCTTTTAGACGAATACAATCGGAGTTATATTAATAAACACTCGGATGTTTCCGAGCTTTATAATGGCAGTGAATTGCAAACATCAGTTTGAAGCTCAAAACAGTGCATCCATCCATCATAAACGGAACCCACACGGCTCCGGGGTGTTAATAAAGGCCTTCTGAAGCAAAGCGATGAGTTTGTGTAAGAAAAATATTAATATTTGAAACTTTATAAAGTAAAATAACTAGCATCCAGCCAAACGAATATACGGATTCGACTTAAGTCTAAAGCGCAACTTATGACGTCGGATATATGGGTGCTGGTCATATAATTAGAATATCATCAAAAAGTTGATTTATTTCAGTAATTCCGTTAAAAAAGTGAAACTTGTATATTATATAGACTCATTACATGCAAAGTGAGATATCTCAAGCCTTTATTTGTTATAATTTTGATGATTATGGCTTACAGCTTATGAAAACCACAAAATCAAAATCTCAGAAAATTAGAATATTACATGAAATCACACAGTAATTACACAGTGATACCATGGTCATTGAACCATGTTTTGGTTCTTTTGGCAGTGTGGGCAGGTGCAAATCCTGCTGGAAAATGAAGGAAGCATGAAGTGCTCTGGAAATGTCCTGGTAGACGGCTGCGTTGACTCTGGATTTAATAAAGCACAGTGGACCAAAGTCCTCTTTTCTGATGAGAGCAAATTTTGCATCTCATTTGGAAACCAAGGTCCCAGAGTCTGGAGGAAGAATGGAGAGGCACACAATCCAAGATGCTTGAAGTCCAGTGTGAAGTTTCCACAGTCTGTGTTGGTTTGGGGAGCCATGTCATCGGCTGGTGTTGGTCCACTGTGCTGTCCACTCAACGCAGCCGTCTACCAGGACATTTCCAGAGCACTTCATGCTTCCTTCAGCAGACAGGCTTTATGGAGATGCTGACTTCATTTTCCAGCAGGATTTGCACCTGCACACTGCCAAAAGAACCAAAACCTGCTTCAATGACCATGGTATCACTGTGTAATTACTGTGTGATTTCATGTAATATTCTAATTTTCTGAGATTTTGATTTGGTGGTTTTCACAAGCTGTAAGCTATAATCATCAAAATTATAACAAATAAAGGCTTGAGATATCTCACTTTGCATGTAATGAGTCTATATAATATACAAGTTTAACTTTTTTAATGGAATTACTGAAATAAATCAACTTTTTGATGATATTCTAATTATATGACCAGCACCTGTATATTACTTTTAACACATTGTTTTGATTAATCAATAAATAACAGGAAGAGATATTTATGATTAACAATGATGGAGAGAAGAAATATTTGATGGAGCAGACCACAATCAGCAGAATTCCAGTGATGGTGTAAATAATCCTGTGACACTTTCTTATCGGGCAGATAATGATGGAATAGGTGATTCAGGAACCCTTATATTAATGAACTAACACAAGTACATGGAAAAGTATATGTAAACCCCACACAATTTCATGGTAATGTGTGGAACCAGTGGCACTACACACACCTTCTTCTCCAGGTCCAAGCGCTTCTGCAGTGTGTCCTGCTCATGTTCATACTCCTCCAACTCCAACAAATCCTCAATTCTCGCACGGCTCCAATTGGGATTTTCTGGCTTAGAATTATATACATATTTATTCAAACAGTAATTTTATTTTTGTGTGTCTTTGTATTTAGGGAAGGCCACCCATAAGTAAGTCATCAAACAAACTGTCTCTAAAATCACAGACTGAGGCTCCACAGTCAAAGGCCAATGAGCAGCATCAGGAGAGCAGAGCATTTGGACAAGATGGTAAGAAAAGACAGTGAGCTTTACAATTGTAATTTTGGCTGTTTTAAATTTTAAATGGCTCTGTCTTCTTCAAAGCTACTTTGGCTGGATTTGACTGGGGTAGTTACCTTGAGAAAAGTGGCTTCCTCGCTGCCCCTGTATCCTGCTTCAGACACGTGAGTGATTTCTATCCACCAAGTTCTTGTTGAAATGTACCTGTAAAATAAATGTGGTGGATGTAATAACATTACATGATGTGTAAATTTCCTTCACATTATTTTTGCTATTGCATTATAATGGTCATTAATGCCCATTTCACAGGCGCCACTCTGTGCTCAATGGGACGACATCTATGTGGGGTTAAAAGTGGAGGTTTTGAACACCCATACAGCCTTGTACTGGATCGCCACTGTTGTACAGCTGACAGGTATATAAACTCTTGTTTCCTCCGCCACTGCTGAATACTAAAGCAAATAAATATTCTATTTTATTATTTCTATCAAACTATTAATATATTATTTTTAAAATTACACTACCGTTCAAAAGTTTGGGGTTGATAAGACTTTTGAAAGAAGTCTCTTATGCTCAACTATAAGAAAAGGTTTCAATTTGAAGATCAGGATAAATTGTACTTATTTTGTCTTCTGGGAAACATGCAAGTATCTTCTGTTGCCTCTGTAGCTTCTAAAGGGCTGTGCTAAATGAAAAAAAAAAAAAAAAGAACACAATAAGAAAATCTTCATCCTGTTCAAAAGTTGTCACCCCCAGCTCTTTCATCATGTTTCCTTCTCGAGCATATGTGAATTTTTTTACCTTTTGTAAATAGTTGCGGATGAGTCCCTCAAGTTGTACTAGGTGTGAAAAGATTAATATTATATTTATACTTTATAGTTATTATATTTTACCCAAGTTTTGTGTTTGCAGTCTGAATAGAATGTAATGAGTTAAATAGACTGGTTAACCACTAATAAATATACAAAAACAATAAAGAAACAATACTCATTAAACAATACAATACTCTTTCTAATTAAAAACAAAAAATACAGTGTACTGTGATTCATAAACGGATGACTCTGGACAGGTGGCAGAGGAAACTTATGTTTTTGGAAGTTATTGGTAAATTTAAACCAAGAGGTTTTAAAGTTACACATTTACAGAGTAGTTTGGAATTTAATAAATGTTATTTTAATAAAACATTAATTTTGATTATGGACACTAATAGGATGTTGAGTGATAAATTGATTCAGTCTTTGGTCATATTGTGTTATGTGATGTGTTTCTCTCAGGCTATAAAGCTCTTCTGCGCCATGAAGGTTTTGAGGATGATGACAGCCATGACCTGTGGTGTAACTTAGGCACGGCTGATGTTCATCCTATAGGCTGGTGTGCACTGAATAACAAGCTCCTGGTCCTTCCTCAAGGTGAATGTTTACACTAAGTCATTAGGTCTAAATGACATAAAAATGCTAAATCTTGACCTTTTTTTTTTTTTGTCCTACAGAGTTCCACCAGCATATTAAAGACTGGAAATCCTACCTGATGGAGAGACTAGTTGGAGCACACACACTTCCTGTTGACTTTCATGTCAAGGTAAAGGCAATGGAAAATTAGTAATCCATTGACGCCATCTGATTTTCTTTAATTTCTGCATAACTGTCTTCCTCTCTTTCCCGTCTGTATGTGTTTCAGATGGCAGACAGTTTGAGGTGTCCGTTCAGACAGGGGTTTCGTGTGGAGGTGGTCGATCGGTCGCAAGTGAGCCGTACCCGTTTGGCAGTGGTGGATACTGTCATAGGAGGGCGACTCAGACTGCTGTATGAGGATGGGGGACTGGGACCCTTGGGCGAGGTGCTCTCAGATTTCTGGTGTCATATGCAGAGTCCTCTAGTACACCCTGTTGGCTGGTCTGAAAGAGTGGGGCACTCAATCAAAGAAACAGGTGAGAAGAAACTGGCATCTATAGATTGAGTCAAGCCTAGAAACCCACAGATAGACAAAATGTCAGTACAAACATGAAGAGTCTAAAAACCTTTACATGAGATGAAAAATACAGAGCTTCGCACAGGATGTGGGGAGGGGAAAAACGAGATACTGTGGCCATGAATTTGTTCCATTTGTGTTTGTAATTCAATTTGTGGATGCTGAGGGGAGGATGGGAAGGAAGTTTATGGAAGTACATATGTAAGTAATGGTTATCTTGTATATTTGTTTCATAAAGATATGGTTAAAAAAAAAGAATATGTTCCCATAACAGATTATATTTTCCCCTTGTTTTAGTTAAATGGTTGTCAGTCATGGGAACGATTAAACTAAAATTATTTGAATAAAAAACTATTTAATAAAGAAGTGTCCACAAATTATTCAATCCTGGGATCAAATTCTTGATTTTGTGGTCACAATATTTTTTCTTCCCTATGTTTCGGTTTGGGGCTCCTTTAAAAAAAAAAAAAAAAAGCGAAATATTATTTTTGTATGGAGGCCCAAAAACTGTGGAACAAAACTAAACGACTGTGTGAGATAAAATAGCAATTAGGGACCGTTCGGTATTTATGGAAGGGGCCACCGGAGGAAAATAGGGGAGGGTCATGTCTTTTTATTCTTTGTTGAGGGGAGGGTCATCCAACTTTTTTTAGTCTAGGGGGAGGGTCACCCAACTTTTATATTCATTAAAACAGCAACATTTCAAAGTGGCTTGTTTGGTGCTATTTTTTTCCATTTAGCTCCATGTTGATCTCGCGTTATCAGCCCCCCTTCGATATCAGATGGGTCTGACCCAACAAAAATCCAGTTTGGCGCTGTTTGACAGTGTGCGCTTCAGTTCGCGCTTAGAAAAAGTGCATCATGTTAGAACAGAATGCCAAAGAAATGTTTACCCGGCAAAGCTTTAAAGCACGAGCAAATAATGAACTTTTGTTAAGTGCACAGTGTCCTGTGAGTGTAACTCTACCGCTGCATTAACATGTGATGTGAACGTACGTCGAGTTTAACAGTATTGGGACTGAGGCGCCAGAACTGCTGATAGAATGTGCGCTGTAGGGCGATAGGCCTACTGCATATTTTAGTTTCCATTCTTATTTTGTTTCCACGATGTGTAAGATGTAGGGCTACCACCAGCCGCGGCGCTACCATTGGGCCCGGGTGGGCATTTAGGTCCGGGCCCACCCATTTTCTATAGCCTATGGTTTTGTACGTTTCTTCATTCGGATCTATTTGCGATGATCGATCCAAATTCTAAACAAACAGTTTACATGCTTCGTCCTTGATTCATTATTCATTAAGATAATAATTAATAAATGCACGCATAATTATCAGTGAACTTGATAAATGTTGCAGATATGTTTTACATGCATGCACAAACAAATGCCTTTCAACTTGTGTGTGCAAAATTCAGAATAAAATGAATGTGCAGCAATTTGCACAAATACAGAGTCTGTAGGCCTACTGTGTTGTTACCATTAAATAAGCTCATTTAGTTTCTTTTTTGTTAAAATATAATGTTATTTTTTCATCTATGTTGATTATGAAAAGTGAACCGCACACACGAGTATATGCAATATCGAGAGACATGGAGCGGGTCAGACATGATTTTGACCACTTAATTAAGTTTTGTTTTGCAGAAAACGATTTTTTAAGTGAATTTCGTTTTGTATAAATTGTATCTTAATTTTATTTATTTTTTTTTATCAACAAATTGCCAAATACCAAATATAGCAGACAACACAATCATAGAGGCGCCCGCGTGGTCACTTGCACTGCTCGAGCGCATCTCATCCTAACTTAACGAAACTCAACATATGCCTCACAGACATGAAATATATCTTAAGAAAGCTTGAAATGTCTTTTTAACAATTTAAAACGAAAAGAAATAGGCTACTCTCTGGTTATGTAATGATGTGCATTTCTCTCTATAGGCGTGTTCACTACCACGGAGATGGCGATCGTCAACTTCATCTTTACAGCTGTTGTTGCTGTTAATAAACTAAAAATAATAGGCTTATAATTTTATTAAACAACAAATTAAATGAAATTTTTATTGTATTAAAAAAGCAACAAAAAATCCTGTTTATCAATATTGTGTGTGTGTGTGTGTGTCGAAATAATTTGTCCGCTGCTGCTCAAAAAAAAAAAAAAACGGTCAAAAACCCCACTGTCAGTGTTTTGTAAGGAACAGGCAAATATGTTCAATATAGCAGGAGACATTTGAATTGTTTACTAATAAAACAGTTATTTTTTATGTCAGTGTCGGCTAGACGAAGTTGACGACTCGCGATCTTCGCAGCGCTACCACATCTTTAAATCACTATTAGTAGGCTATTATTTAAGTTAACATAAAATACATAGACCTACACCACAAAAACTAGTTTAGGATAAATTCGTTAAAACTGGGCGATTCCAGTGAATGGACGTGACATTTGCAGTCAAAACTTAAAATAAAAATTCTCAGAAAATGCATTTATTTGAAACGTCTGAAAGGAGTCAAGACATTAGAAGAATATCAGTCTACACATGCGTTTTATATTTAATATGAGGGAAATACACATGTGACGTGACACAAAAAAATCTTTAACTTTTAGGTGGCAAAATATTTTTTAGTAATTCTTTAAATTACACTGTGCAAACCAAAATATATATACCCACCGGATGAATAAAGATCGGCCTCCACAGAAAATTAAATTTTATATTATTTTTATTTTATTTTTCGTGTTTGCATTTATGTGAAAAAAAAAAAAATGTTACGGACGTGACAGTTCTCCATTACGCACGGACATGACTGCTCTGAAGCGACTTTAAAAATTGCACAGAGACCTCAAACAGAAAGCACAAAGCCTTTCTTTAAAGTGAATTTCGTTTTTTTTATTAATTTTATCTTAATTTTAATCAATGTTTCATCTGGATTTAATAAATAAGAAGTAGTCTAAATATAGTAGAAAATAGATAATCATGACACGGAGGCGCGGGCGAGTGAACTGGACTCTTGTCTCATAAATGAACCGAAACTCAGCGTAAGGTATGCTACTTGCCTCATAGACCTGAGAAATATAGAAAGCTTGAAATGTCTACTTTTAAACATGCAGAACAATTCAAAACGAAGGAAAACAGACTGCTTTCTCCTTATGAAATGTGCATTTCTCTCTGGCGCGTTCTGAGACGATCGCGACGCATCGTCAACTTCATCTTTGCAGTCGACACAGAAAACACTTGTTTATTAAAAACAATTAAAATGTCTAGCTATATTTGACATATTAATAATCATTACTTTTGCCGGTTCTTTGTGACAGCTTTTAGATGCTTTATTCGCAACGCCACCCACATGTTGAACGCGTCACACCGCATCAGCACCGAAAACATGATTTTTTTTTTCAAATCTAAAATAAAAAATCGTGATACGAACCGAATCATAGGTTTGGTCTATCGTTACAGCCAGATGAGAAAGCAAGAGTTTATGGTTTAAAAAACAAACAAACAATGGCTATCTGGACATCTTTGCCAAGCGCAAACCAGTACAGAAGTAGGCTAATCAATAAATTATCGGGGAGGGTCATGCCTTTTTTCACAATCATTTTGGAGGGTCATAGAAAAAATTATTGCTGGCGAAGGGAGGGTCATGTCTTTTTTGACAACAGATCTCAAAACTCCTCCGGTGGCCCCTTAAATAAATAACGAACAGTCCCTTAAGAGGAATAAAATAGCTTTTGTTTTTTCCATATTCTTCACTCTGCCTTTTTGTCAGTAGGTTATTTATGATGTCTTGCATGATTTTTCTGGCACAGATGAAAATGTCAACATGGGTAGCCATCCAGCGTTTCATAAAGTCCTTCAAAACAGTGTGCCAGATCAGTTTAAGAAGGTTAGTGCATACACCATGAATATATATATATATATATATATATATATATATAATTTTTATTTTTTATTTTTTTTTATGTTAGTTTAAAAATCTTATGTCATGTAATCATCCAGTATGTATAATTCTTACTGTATGCAAACAGTTGAGGACCGTTTACATGGGAAATACGTTTTTTGAGGAAGGCATGAAACTTGAAGCAGTTGATCCTCTGAACCTTGGGAACATCTGTGTTGCATCAGTCTGTAAGGTATGATACAGCCATTATTTATTTATGACTTTAAATGAATATTGAACATTACCTTGTTGAAAGTAATTGCACTGATCTGGCTTATCTTATCGCTCAGGTGTTGCTGGATGGATACATCATGGTAGGCATTGATGGTGTCGAGATCGGTGACGGTTCTGACTGGTTTTGCTACCATGCCGGCTCACATGCCATTTTACCTGTTGGATATTGCGAGAGCAACGACATATCTCTTACTCTACCTCCTGGTAATGTGCTCAACTGGGTATTCCAGTGGTCTTTTTAAAACAAAAATCAATATTGAAGCTAAAGAGCCTTTATTTGCAATTTCATACAGTGTTTGTTGATATTGTCTCCTTTCTCATCAGGTTATGATCATGCCACTTTCACATGGACAAAATATTTAGAAGAAACAGGAACTCTAGCTGCTCCACGAAGACTTTTCAACACGGTAATCCTTTTATATTGACAATTGAGCCACATACAATGTGTTACTGCATCAGTGGGTTTAATGTGTTTTAAGCTGGTCTTGTGCTCCCTTCCTTATGTCTTTCCCAGGATGATGTAGGCCACGGCTTTACCCCAGGTATGAAGCTAGAGGCAGTGGACCTCATGGAGCCCCGGCTGGTGTGTGTGGCCACTGTTAGGCGCTGCGTAGGCCGGCTTCTCCTTCTCCACTTTGATGGCTGGGGGCCTGAGTTTGATCAGTGGGTAGACTGTCAGTCTCCTGAAATTTATCCTGTGGGCTGGTGTGAAATCACTGGCTACCAGCTGCAGCCACCCATCGGACCAGGTAGATTATTGTAATTTTAACAATATTCATATACAGTATGCACTCCAAAATTTCATGTTATATTGTGCTCTTTGTGTAGAACCACCTCAGGGTCAGGAACGCTCGAACACAAGCAAAAAGGCAAAACCTTTTATGGGGAAAAGGAGTATGTTTTATTTCAATTTATTCTTATTTTCTTCTTTAAAGAATAAATATAAAATTTTGAATGATTAACAATTAAAGCACATGATGGTTAATTTCATTAAATCCCTCTTGAATAGATGTGATTTTTGTTATTATCTTTCCTTCATTCTCTTACTATTCTGTATTTATTACTGTAGGACAAAGATTTGTAAAGAAAAACACAAGTAAATGCACATCTAAAACCCAGCCCACTCAGCATAATGAGAATCCAGAGACGAATCATCCACAAGTGGCACCAAACGTCACAAATCAAAAACAAGAGGCAGGCAAATACTCCATCACAGCCCCCATCTTACAAATAAAGGCTGAACCTGAGGACGAAAGTATGTAGCATTTATTTCAAATATAAAATGTTTTTATTTTTTAAATGTAGTTCTTACATGGCTTCCCTGTCTCTCTCTCTAACACAATTATTGCAGTAAAAGTGAAGGTGGAGGAAATGGAAACCCCCATATTATCCAGTGTACAAAGCAAAGAATGCGCCAACCCAGCGGCCTTAACAATCTTCAAACAGGAAAACGTCTCTGTCTAGCCCACCACCTGTAGTTCTCAGTGATAACTACTTAATTTTTTTATTAAATAACACTGGTTGTTATTTAAATAACCGAACTGTTAGTGTAAAACAACAGGTATAGTTGAGAGATATTGTTATTTTTATACAGTTCACATTTTTTGCAATCTTGTATTAAAGTGACAAGTTATGTTAAGGCATTTTCTGACTTTTAATTTAATTTTTCATTGCATAATATGGAAGATACTGAATTAAAATTACAAATTTTAATTGCTTCTATATCTGCTCATTAAGGTCCTTGCACACTGAGTCCGAAATTCTTGTCCGTAGTTTTCGCACATTCAAAAATAAATATGACCTCACGTTGTGTCAATCACGTTTACACACCGTCTCAGAAACTTTCGTCCATCATAAAAAAAATCAAATCTTTCTGCGTTTTTCGCATCTGTAGCAAGCATTTTGATAGGTGTTATGACAATTCGGAACCATCGAATGACGAATACGTAAAAACACACACGAAAATTTCGGACTCAGTGTGCAAGGACCTTTAGCCTTTAAAGATGCATCATAAATGTTGAAAACAGAACATTTATAATACACACGGTAGATACATTTTTCTTTTTTAAGGGTTTTAAAAGTTCTAATTGAAAGCAACACTGACACTGTTTGTTCATGTTTTATAAAGCTTGCTTTAAATCATTATATTATGTACCATGGTATATAAATTAACATGACGTGTCTGGAGTGCCGAATTGCAGAACTTGTGCAAACATCCACATAGCTACAATCAGATGCTTTCTTAACTGCTGTTTTCTCACCACTTTTTTTTTTTGGTGTTTTTTTGAGAGAAAAGCTTGAATCATGTCACATGATCCTACAAAATTCATTCTAATATGCTGATTTGGTAAGAAACATTTATCAAAGTTGAAAACAGTTGTGCTGCTTTAATATTTTTGTGTGAAGATATGCATACAATATGCGCGTTACCATGATTTTAGTGTGGAAAAAAAAATCATTCACTATGTAAAGTTACAGAGTTGCAGAGTGTGTAGTGACACACATTCCTCCCATAACCATCATTAAAAATTTGTGAGACAGTAGACCTTCTGTTGGCTCTGACCTTCGTTGCTCTCGTGCAACCCTTGTAACTCGTGCCCACCACCATGTCACCGGTTTGTGGTTTGTCCCTCCTCAGGCCACTGTTGGTAAATTCTCACCACTGCTGACCAGGAGCAACCCACAAGCCTTACCATTTCAGAGATACTCTGACCCAGTCGCCTTGCCATTACAATTTTGTCCTTGTCAGAGTCTCTTAGATCTTTATTCCTGCCCATTTCTCCTGCATCCAACTCGTTGAATATGAGAAATGACTGTTTGCTTACCATCTAATCTACCCAAATCTTAAAGGTGCTCTAAGCGATGTCACGTCTTTTAGGCCAAAACATTTTTTGCCACATACAGCAAACATCTCCTCACCATCCGCTAGCTGCCTGTCCCCTGAACACACTGTAAAAAAACGCGGTCTCTGTAGACAGCCCAGGCTTCACAAATGGCAAGAAAAACAAACTGGCCCAGCCTGGACCACGAAACATAACAGAGCTAGCCTCCGTTTTGTTTGACAATACTTTGAACGTCAACAAGAAGTGACGTTACCCATCATTGCTTAGAGCACCTTTAATGTGACCTTGTTAGGGGATGATCAACAATACACTTCAACTGTGACTAGTCATAATGTTTTTGCTCATCAGTGTGCATAAATATATATAGATTGTTCTATAGTGTTTTTATGTTCATTCTATTAACTACAAAGTTTTTTGACATCAGGAGATGTCAAAGATTGTTCTTTTAAAAGTATATTTTCAAAGAAGTGCATTTGAGGTTCGACTGTAGTTTACATGAAGAGTACTTGTTTCGCCAAAAAAGCAACCGCCAGCAAAGAAGCATAAAATAACAAGCTCTCTTTTGTAGTCATGACTGTGCTTTCATTATTCAAATCCTCCTCATCTTCCAGCTCCAAAAAGAGACACTTGGTACACGGCTCTTGGAAAACAATGAGCAGAATGTCAAGATAGGCTTCTTCTATCTCTAGTTGCTTGCATTGTTCTAGCCAGTTCACTTGTCTCCCCTTCACCTCATTATCGGACAGCAGGACCCTCAGGTTAGGTGTCTTAATCAAAACACTCCACTAATGCAATGAAATCGAGGATAATCTAAAAACACGCCTATTTTCTACCCAGGTATAAATAATAGCCTGTGGACATGTGACGGCAGTGATAAAAGCAAATGAGAAAATCAAGAGAAAGGCAGTGGGCGCCTGTCTTTGGGTCCAGCTTCCATTGCCCTACTCTGTTTTTGTTTTGTAAATGCAGTTTCACTGCAAATGGCCCCTTGCAGGAAAAATACCATATTTATCATAATCGCGCAAGTTCATGGAGATGGAAAAAGTGAATTACAGAGCCTCCGTCTTGAAGTGGGGTCTCCTCGCTTATTGGCTTGTGCACCTGCTCTCCTCTGGTAATGGCTTTTGAGAGAAGATTCACAGTGGGCTTTCTGTTTTGAATGATGTGGCCTATCGTAGATCCGTGGACAGGCACAAATGTTAAAGTAATCAGTAGATGGGGTAACGTATCCGCCATTGTGGTTAAACAATAGATATTGGATTAGGATCCAGCTTTTCTGACTACTGTTACATTAGGTGAATAAGGAATCCTTGTTCTTATATTATTCGTATTTCAGCATTCCATTATCCCAGGGATTTTATATTCCATGATTGTTTAGTTGTCTTTTGTCCTCTCACGCTGTCAGGACGCCATGATGAATGGTTGTAGGTAGGAATTAAGTGGGAAAGATGGAGGAATCTGTTCTCATTTCCACCGTTGAGTTGCTAATCCCCAGCTGACATGCTCTGTGGACGTCTGCTCCGCAACGATTTTTCCTCAGAGTGTCAGAAATCCTATTTCACACACTCTCACAATACTTCATTATGTATGACATGCCTGAGAGATAAAAATGGACAGCGTGCAGCCATTCAGGCATTCTGTCTCTTTTGTAAAGCATCGCTGAGGAAAAACTGAAGAAATTGCCAATATTGTTGAGAATATAACTAATGGTGGGATGGATATTCGCTTGATTCAAAACTCTTATTAGGCCACCTCGTGAAGAACAAATGTGATTTATTAGAACTGAAAAGATGGTCTTAGTAACATAAATAGGTGAAAAGGAACATCTTACTTTTAGTGGTTTGGTAAACGCAATGAAAAGTTGCCTGTTTTTCTTTAACCTCACTCGCGGTTTCTCAGCAGCAAATGTTAATTTAGTTTTGATGAAACAGAGCTGCAGGGTATTCCAGTCTGACTCATCTTTGCTGTTCTGGTAAATAAGGACATCCACAGAGGAAATCAACACTTTCTGGATTCTCTTTGATCTATTTCAGTGCTGGGGCAAGTGTGGGAGTGTGTATGTCTGCTAGAAAGCTGCAATCACACCGCTGTCATTGTGTTTACTGATAAACAACATTCACTTAATAATCCAGTTACATTCTCTAAATTGATACTCTCTAGATCTGATTTCAGCTTTTTATTATAGATACTGCTTTATTGCGGAAAACTGTGCTGGACAGCTAGAGCCATAGCTCCTCACCAGCTGAGCCCTTAAAGGGATAGTTCACTCAAAAACTAAAATTCTGTCATTTACTCACCCTCAAGTTGTTCCAAACCTGTATGAATTTCCTTCTTCTGCTGAACTCAAAAGAAGATATTTTGAAGAATATGGTTAACCAAACAGTTGACCCCATTGTCTTCCATGGTATGAATTAAAATAAATAAACACAATGTAAGTCAATGGGGCCCATCAACTGTTTGGTTTCCAACATTCTTCACTGATCATTTTCCAAGTGCTCAGATCTTAGTGAAAAACCCACTGTTTAAGCAATTGTACTGTAAAATCATGTTAACCGCCATAGACCATTTGGGTGTTTTCAAACAGCGATGATGTGTTTGTGTGCGGGGCCTACCTGGTGGCAGAAAATGACAGTTCAGCATAGCAGCCTATGGAAGCAACACATTCTTTTTTTTTTCTTTTTTTTAAATAGGTAATTCCGAGTTTGTATAACACAATCCTGTGAAGAAAAAGTCATATTCTCCATTTTTTTCTCAGAATTGTGAGTTTACATCCCACAATTCTGACCTTTTTTCTTAGAATTGTGATATGCGTTGCATGCGTCGCGTCTTGGCGCATGCGTCGCGTCTTGGCGCATGCGTCGCGTCTGAACGCGTTGTTGTCTCTGGAGCTCCATCGATTGATTTATAATTCTTGATTTTCTCTTTAAACTCACTTACAACGAACATTTTCTACTTTTCCTCACCTCATAGTTACAACGCGGACTGTTGAGCAGATGCGTCTCAAGCCTATTAGTGATCCAATGCCGGATACTCTTAAAGGTTACTCCCTTGGATCACGGCTGAACGCGTCTTCTCCACACTCACTTACAAACAAACATTTTTTCGCCTATCGTGCGTCTACTCTACACCCGTACCACTAAAAAGACGGATTATATCCAAGACTTCAGCCATAAATTAGTATTAATATTGATAGCATCACTGGTAGCGTTGTTGCTAACTTAACGTTACTGTCCATCTGTTAAAATGGCGAATATATCAGATGTAAGTAGTCTACCTTTTGGTGCAGGTGAAGACACATTTGAACTTCACGCACTGCAGTCTGAGCTGGAAGCTGTTGAGAAACAGATCCACGACCTTTTAGTGAGACAGGCCGAGCTGATAGACCGGCGTTTGGCTCTTGAAACATCACACGCCGATGCACACAAATCAGTGATTAACGTTACTAACCCGCTGACTCCGACCTCGTCTACTCCGTGCGTTTCTCAACATCGGTCCCGAGCGTCGAGGTCGCGATCAGCCATGGTCTCGTTCACTCCGGCTCCAACACGCCACCACGAAGCCTGGATGGTTCCGCAGCGGAAGACGCGAGTCAGGTCTAGACCAAGAAAACTCTCTCCGACCCTCCCGGTTTTCGAGATATCCACACAAAACCACTTCTCATCCCTTCGCGAAACAGAACGCGATGCTGTGATCATCGGCGATTCCATCGTTCAACACGTACACGCTACGTTAAATAAAAGTAAGGTGCATAGTCACTGCTTTCCTGGTGCTCGTGTTTCTGAAATCGCTGCTCGCGTTCCCGAGATTCTGAACGAGCGTGTCGGAACTGTGGTCCTGCACGCGGGAGTGAACGACATCAGGCTGCGCCAGACGGAGGTTCTGAAGAAAGACTTCAGGAATCTGATCGATACGGTACGCAGCACATCGCCTGAAATAACGATCATTGTGTCAGGACCGCTTCCCACGTACCGACTAGGTCATGAAAAGTTTAGTAGATTATTCGCGCTAAATGAATGGTTAATGTCATGGTGCAATGAGCAGAAACTGCTCTTTGTAAATAATTGGAATCTGTTTTGGGAGCGTCCTAGGCTTTACCGTGCTGATGGCTTACACCCAAGCAGATTCGGATCGGATCTTCTGTCAGATAACATCTCCAAAATGTTAAATACCTTTTGACTAGTAACCAAAAGTCCAAATCATAGTCTCTGCTGCACCAATTTAACTGATATAAATACTAGTGTTGAACATTGCATAGAAACTGTGTCTATTCCTCGTTTAGTGAGATCAAATAATAAATCTACTGCAGGATCTAGAAAAAGTCTAATTGTTATTAAACCAGAAAATGTTGCTATTAGTAATCAAAAACAATTTCTAAAGCTAGGTCTTCTAAACATTAGATCACTCACACCTAAGGCAGTTATTGTAAATGAAATAGTCACAGATAATAGCTTCGATGTACTTTGCCTTACTGAAACCTGGCTTAAACCAAATGATTATTTCGGTCTAAATGAGTCTACTCCATCAGGATACTGTTATAAGCATGAGCCCCGTCTGATTGGTCGTGGCGGCGGTGTTGCAACAATCTATTGAGATATTCTCAATGTTACTCAGAAAACGGGCTATAAGTTTATTTCATTTGAAGTACTTGTACTAAATGTTACGCTCTTAGATGTTCGGAAAACATCCCTATTATCTCTAGCCTTGGCTACCGTATATAGACCGCCTGGGCCTTACGCTGATTTCCTAAAAGAGTTTGCAGATTTTCTCTCAGACCTATTAGTTAATGTCGATAAAGCATTAATTGTTGGAGACTTTAATATCCACGTAGATAATTCAAATGATGCGTTAGGGGCTGCGTTTACAGATTTATTAAACTCCTTTGGGGTCAAACAAAACGTTACCGGGTCAAACAAAACGTTACCGGACCAACTCATCGTTTTAATCATACACTCGATTTAATTATATCACATGGAACCGATCCAACCAATATAGATATCATTCCACAAAGTGACGATGTCACTGACCATTACATGGTAACTTGCATATTACGTACTCCTGTAATATATCATGCTGCGCCGCATTATCGATTAGGCAGAACAATCCTTCCATCCACCATAGATAATTTTTCAAATTGCTTATCTGATCTGTCTCAGCTGCTCAGTGAACCCAAACAAACAGATGAACTTGAGGAATTAACTAGCACTATGAGCACCATTCTCTCTGGAACATTGGATATTGTTGCACCCATTAGATTAAAAAAGGTCAGAGAGAAAAGTAAAGTACCATGGTACAACAATACTACGCATGTTCTAAAGAGAGAAACCCGTAATTTAGAGCGTAAATGGAAAAAAACTAACTTAGAGGTCTTTAGAATCGCATGGAAAGACAGTAAAAAGGCCCTAAAAGCGGCCAGGGCTGAGCACCTCCGCAAACTAATAGAAAACAACCAAAACAATCCTAGGTTCTTATTTAACACCGTGGCTAGACTAACAAATAAACAGATGTCACCTGAACAAAATATTCCGTTACAGTTTAGTAGTAATGATTTCATGAAGTTCTTCACTGAGAAAATAGAAAACATCAGAACCACAATTGTAAACGTTCGATCCTCAATCGCGCCTTATAATTCAGCCTCAATTAACACCCAGCAAGAACAATTACAGTGCTTTACAACTATAGAACAAAAACAGTTAAATAAACTTATCACTTCATCTAAAACAACAACATGTTTATTAGATCCTATACCAACTAAACTACTCAAAGAAGTGTTACCTGTAGTGGAAGAGCCTCTCCTCAATATTATTAACTCATCTTTATCTTTAGGTCATGTTCCAAGAACATTTAAACTGGCAGTTATAAAACCTCTCATTAAGAAACCACAATTAGATCCACATAATCTAACAAATTATAGACCCATTTCAAATCTACTTTTTATGTCTAACATACTAGAAAAAGTTGTGTCCGCCCAACTGGGCTCTTTCTTGCATGAATAAGACATCTATGAAAAGTTTCAGTCAGGATTCAGGCCGCATCATAGCACTGAAACTGCGCTCGTTAAAATCACAAATGATTTACTTTTAGCTTCTGACCAAGGCTGTATCTCAATATTAGTTTTACTTGATCTTAGTGCTGCGTTCGATACTATAGATCACACAATACTCTTAGATCGACTACAAAATTATACTGGTGTTCAAGGACAAGCATTAAGCTGGTTTAGATCGTATTTATCTGACCGCTACCATTTTGTCTATTTAAATGGAGAAAAATCGATCATAACTCCAGTAAACTATGGAGTGCCGCAGGGATCTGTGTTAGGCCCTCTGTTATTTTCAATATATATGCTGCCACTTGGAAATATTATAAGGAAACATGGAATTAGTTTCCATTGTTATGCTGATGACACTCAAATCTATGTTTCATCACGGCCAGATGAAAACGCTAAATTATCCAAATTGACAGAGTGTGTTAAAGATATAAAAGATTGGATGACGTGCAATTTTCTTTTATTAAATCCAGACAAGACAGAGGTACTAATCATCGGTTCAAAAAACCACCCACAAAACCTCTCACAATACAACTTTAACATAGTAGGATGTCCTGTTACTTTATCCTCTACAGTAAAAGACCTGGGTGTTATATTAGACTGCAACCTGTCTTTTGAAAATCATATTTTATATGTTACAAGAACAGCCTTTTTCCACCTTAGAAACATTGCTAAGCTACGTAACATGCTATCAGTTTCTGACGCAGAAAAGTTAGTTCATGCATTCATGACCTCGATACTAGATTACTGTAATGCTTTATTAGCTGGTTGTCCTGCAGCCTCAATAAACAAGATACAGTTAGTCCAAAATGCCGCCGCTAGAGTTCTAACTAGATCAAGAAAATATGATCATATAACACCAATTTTATCATCACTACATTGGTTACCTATAAAGTTCCGTATTAATTACAAGGTATTGCTACTGACTTGTAAAGCCCTAAACGGCTTAGCTCCAGTCTATTTAACGGATCTTCTATCGCCCTATAATCCATCGCGCTCTTTAAGATCACTAAATTCGAGGCTTTTGGTCATACCTAGGATATCCAGATCCACCAAAGGAGGGAGAGCATTTTCACATTTAGCTCCAAAACTCTGGAATAGTCTTCCTGATACTGTTCGTTGCTCAGACTCGCTCTCCCAGTTTAAAACTAGATTAAAGACGCATCTCTTCAGCCAGCCATTCATATAATACTTTTAATCTTACAGTTAAATCCGACCTCTAGTTCATAAACGCCAGAGGAGAACTGGCTCCCGACTGAGCCTGGGTTCTCCCAAGGTTTTTTTTTTTTCTCCATCAGGTCACCTGATGGAGTTTTTCGGTTCCTTGCCACTGTTGCCTTTGGCTTGCTCAGTTGGGGATATTTGGGGATATTTAATTTAATTAATCAATCAACGATACTATTGATCAGCATTACCAAACGTGGACGTTCCACTAGAAACAAACATTGATGTATTGTTTTAATTTAATACTGTGAAGCTGCTTTGATACAACCTATGTTGTGAAAAGCGCTATATAAATAAACTTGACTTGACTTGACTTGACTTCATATAAACTGGCAATTGTCAGAAAGTCAGAACTGTGAGGTAATGTTATAGATAAAATTTAAACCTATGTAAAATGTTATAGTTTCAAATGTTATTTAATTCTGTAACTGTAGAGCTAATACATCATGCCCCATGAACTGCATATGTAGATCTATTGTTTACATCATATTCATGCTTTAATAGTAGGGTAATCATCTGTTTAATGGCTTGCAACCAGAAACGTCAAACTCTTCAAACGCTTTAAACTCCTAGCCAGTAGGTGGCAGATGTGTGAAGTGTTGGTTGGCGCACAGGAGAGCAATGGTTTGCGGGTTATGCACAACATATTTCCATATTCTTTAAATCAGGTCTCAACGCTTACGGTTCAGGTCTTTTGTGTGCTACGTTAAATATGTAGCGGTTTACTCGAGATGCCTTCAAAGGAGTGAGTAAAACCAATGTCCAGCGCATATGCAGATTGACATAAAAGTAAAATTTTTATTTTTATTCTCACTAACATCAGATATTTGTTAACAAATATGTATTCATTACTTCAATGAGCTCATTGTTTCTACCTTAAATTAATATATTGTTAAATTAATATTGTTGGCTAACTGTGTGATTGTGGTATATGTGGTATTCTGAAATGCATAACTTGGACAGTCACCTCTGATAACATAAATTGTAATGTAGACATGCATTTTCTGTAAAGCTGCTTTTCACAATATGTATTGTGAAAAGCGCTATACAAATACATGTGAATTGAATTAAAATCAAATAAAACAGCAACAATAAAAAGAGCTGTTAACATTCATACTGCTGTTAACTGACCGAAAAGCATGGAGAATGATGATCCATAAAAGCCAATAGTTGAGCCAGAAGTTGACCATGCACTCAAATAAACAAATCAATATTTTAAAAGCGCCACAGTGATAACACTCATCTGGAAGTCAAACTACAAATGGCGTTCTTGTAATTGTCTCTGCACATTAAACTTGGATAGGAGAAATCGAGCTATAAGTGAAGCGTTTTGAGTTTAAATTTGTCATCAGAGCTGCTACAGAGGGACCTGGTTTGTCATTGCCATGTATGGTAGCTGTATAAACACCAACAGCCAGCCAATTGCTGCACTCACTGATAATTTAAGCTGATCTATCTAATATGCATGTTGCCGTGCACTTTCACACCCATGTCCACCTGGATGGTTAAGGAGCAGCTCAGGCCTTCTCTGATACGTTTATTTACCATTATACTCATGCTGGCACAACCATCTGTCGGCTAATTCTGCAACATGGAGCTGTAGTTTGAGTTGCTCTTTGGAATATTAAAAGCCTTTACAATCCCTCTGAGTAATGACTGTCATCACCATTGGCTTTAGGAATTTATTTAGGTAATGAAAAAAATCAAGCCACTATATATCATTCAGTGGAAAGAGGTAATTTTGTGATCTATTATCTTACTTATAGATTGTTTGTTAGGGAGGGATGGGGGATGGGGGAAGGGGGAAGGGGGCGGGGGGTATGTATATATACAATGAATATGTCTCAGTATTTTGAGGCAATTTCTTTTGTCTGAAAAGATGATGTTAAAAAAGAAAAAAAAACAATTCACCTAATATTATTTTGACTGACAGTTCACATTTCAGAAGATGTAAATATGACTTGTAAGGGCAATTTAAAAATCCAGCCATTGAAATGGAATTTCAAATAGTCTTTGGAACATGTTCCGATACAGTATGCAACATTTTGTAAGTGTATGGACTGCAAGTTTGTTTTGATTTTATACTGTAAACATTCAGTGCTGGATTTTTTTTTTCCACTCCTTTGTCTGGTTTAACAAATTAGAGCCAAATTAAGTTTACTTTGTTCATAATGCATATTTTTTCAGTGCACTTTGTGACAAAAGATATCCTTGTCACAGCTTGCTTTGTGTATCTACATATCTTCCATACATCTACAAATCACAAAATAAATGACTTGGCCACTAATATTTCCTGTTAATTGCGATTCATATTTAAAAGTGCACCTGCAGTGTAGTGCGCTGTAATTTCTGAAGGCATCCTTTATGAATAATGCAAACGTTTTTCCCCCTCCCTGTGCAATTTATGGTGTATTTGCATAGTCCCTAAAGACTCCAGCAAGATCTCACACGAAGATGCTGTGCCACAGCTAATACATTTCTTAATAGCCACAAGTATGTCAGACTGACAGTTTTATCTATAGATTTATATTAGAAAGCTACAGTCACTCGTGGGCTCATTTTGTGGATTACACCAGATAACAAAATAGAAACCAGGGTGCTGTGCTGAAGCTTAGGTGTTTGTGGATTTATTTACAGGCTTCTAAGGTTCTGTCCTGCCCCTCTTTCCTCCTGCATTGCTTTATGTACATAATCAATTATTTAGCATGCAGTTGCGCTACCTCACGCTATGCTGAATTGAGGGCTTCCTCCTGGAAAAGCTGCAGCGCTGTCATTCATAAAGAAAAACTATAAGCACATTTAATGCTGTGGACTTTTAGAAAACACACTTTTCACATGCTCACAGCACAATTTGTACACTGCAATGCAGGGCTGCCAACTTTTGAGTTTAGCTTGGAGTGAGATTTTATTTTATTTTTTATTTTTTGGCGGGGGGGGGGGGGGGTATGTAAAAACAAATACTGCATCACAATAAGTGTAATTGTGATTGTCAAAACATTTGGTAACTAAATAGAATTTTATGAAGTTTAGTGACAACATGTTACAATGTTTACATTGTACAATGACTGGTAGGATACAGCTTTTATTATTGCTTGACAAAAATTTCAAGATTTCAATTCCATTCTTGTGATTTGATTCCGATTTTGATTCAATATTGACTAATTTGGATACATGTTTATTTTACATTTTATTTAAAAAAATAATCTCACCAAATGCTGTAAACATAGAGGGCCCAATCTGCTGGTATTATTAAAGGTTGGAAATAACAAATTAAATTAAATATAATGCAGTTTTTGTTATAATAACTATTATTTAATGACATAAGTAAAAATATAATAAATATGTAATAGTGCTCAGCAAAATCTCCTCTCTAGCTATTTTTTCTATTCAATTAACATGCTATGGTCATTAATGGCTTTCCTGAGCTAAATGTAACGTTATGTGTTCTCCTGCTGTTACATTGACCTCTTTCCGTGGTTGAAAAACACTAATTGGTCGATATTATGTATACTTTCGGTAAGTTGTACTGCATCTTTAAATAAAAAAGTAACACATGATCGGTTCACGTGCACTTGAACTAAGGCGCTCAGTGATCTGTCACGTCACATTTACAAGCGCCAAACGTATTTTTGTCTGAATTTCGTAATAAAATTGACGGAATCTAAGAGCTGAGAATTAGTTTAATATTAAAAGTACCTCTTTGCTCCGCAATTTTTCTGTGCGTGAGAAAATGGATGTGTGGCGTGAGAGCGTGTGAAAAGTGTCAATTGCGTGAGTCTCACGGCAGCCCTGCTGCAATGGCTGTTAACATTTCTCAAATATTCCTTTGTCTTGCTAGGGCTTATAGTATAGCTAGCATTTTATGTATCCTACTCTGTTGTATCAAATGCACTGTTGCCAAGGCCACACTATAAAAGACTGGTGTCTTGCGACATACTTCCACACTGATGGAAAATTAAAACTGTCCTTCTCATAAGAGCACAATCATTTATAAGAACATGTAGCATGACCACCCAGCGACTGCTGGCGGTAGATCCTTTTCCTATTTAGCACCAAAACTCTGGAACAGTCTTCCTTGTCGGGGAAGCAGACACACTCTGTCAGTTCAAATCTAGACTAAAAACACATATCTTTTATAAACTTCTATAATTCAACGTTAGGCTGCATAGATTAGGTCAGCTGGAACCGGGAACACTCCCCATAAATCCTGATGTACTCGTTACATCATAAGAAGAATGGCATCTACGCTAACATTAGTCTCTCTGTTTATCGCGCGCAGTCCGCTGGATCCAGGCCGTATCCAGATCTCATGAAGGACCTGTGCCTGGACATGACGACAACGCAGTCCTGAAGTGTCAGCTAGTTTCTCCCCTGTGAAGGCCCCTTCTCCTTCCCTTTACCTCTGTACAGATAAAACGTTGTCAAAATAGTTCCAGTTGGCTACTTGGAAGCGATAAATAATTCTGCGAATGAGCGGGCTGGAGCACGTAAAGGGTTTTCTGTTAGAACGGTTTCGTGTAAGCGGCCCGTAAGTTAATAACTAATGATCTTTGCAACGGAAGTGAATCGACAAAAACTAACTTTTGCTAGACAATAATTTTATTCTAGAGCTGCTATAAAGCCAAAACAATCTCTGTTACTTTAATTTCCTATTATCACTGTAAAGCTGCTTTGAAACAGTCCATATTGTTAAAAGCTATAAATGAAGGTGACTTGACTTGACTTGACACCTTATAGCCTGCGTGAACGCAGGACAATTCAGTTGAGATTTAAAAAGCAGTCATTGGAGTTGTGATCGAGACTACAACTGACTGTGATTTATGAGCAGGCAAAATAGAAAAACATCCAGCTTATAAAGCCTGTGGCTGAATGGAGCAATATTTCAATATTTAATAGTGGCCTGTCTCAGTCCCTTACTGCTTCATGCATGCATCTGTCTCTCTCCTTGTGTTTGGAGTCACAGTTTTGATTCATAATCTGAGCACGAGTGAAAGCAATATTACACTTGATTTCCTTGATTTCCATTAAATATGCAGCACTATATTTTCCTATTTGATATTTTAATTGAAAGCAGTGACTTTAAATCATTTGAGATGAGTTTGCCATTTATGATTCGGACCAGCATTTTACGTATTAAATGAAATTTTTAATGTGATGCTTTGCGCTGTTTGACATCTATTTGTTAATCTACTGTAATGGGACTTGTGTTCTTTAATGTATAGCACAAAACACACTGTTGTAGCCAATTAACTAAACTAAATTAGCTCAGGGAATTGTTTTCTCTGAACCATTTGAGTTCTCTCAATAATGGGTATTCTATTTTATTAAATGCACAATACTCAACTAGGGCTTTTCCCAGCGACCTGGGATTCCACCGATGGGCATTCCCTGCTCTCAGTAACGCTGATGAGCGTCAGTTGTAGAGCTTTTCTTTGTCATTTCGTCAGCTGAAAGCCTTTAAAAAATACATGACCCAGGAGTCTGGCTTTAGCCAGGTCAGCAAATCCAGCTACATGCTTAGAGGGGTCTTCTCTCACACATTTGTACATACTAACCAAAGTGCTGTCAGATACAATATAGTACAATGGGGCTAAAGGCACACCTTATATGTATACTTTCATTTAATGAATAAGAATTCATTTTTGTTCAATAAATACGCTGTCATTAAAATATGTTCATTTTAAAAATACAGAAAAAATATTATATAAAAAGTAAAAATTCTGAAAAGCATTGAATGAGACCCACAATAATTTAATATAGTTTTAAGTAGTAACAATGAATATTATATTTTATTATATAATATGATTAATATCATATATTTTTAAAATGTGATGGTTTCATTATAATGGTGATTATATAAGGTGGACACCCAACCATTTGAATCTAACCATGTCATATCAAACATAAAAGTCAGCCAGCTCTTTATTATCGTGCTAATTATTCTTACTTTAGCCCCAAAAGCAGGGGCGCCTTTTACCCCATACCATACTTTTACATATCTTCACGTGCATCATCAAAAACGGTTAAGACAAGTGCGGAGCTGAATTTTGTGCCATCTAGTGGTTTAAAGGTTTCAAGTCAAATGCGCCTTTTACCCTGGTGCACCTTTAGCCCTGTTATACCCTATGATTATACTGTATATCGTCACTGTCGTGCGGAAACCTCGTTTTAAATTGATATATATGCTCAATCACTTGAATGTGTCATTGTATTATTGTATTAAAACATTTGACCAAAATCAAGCTCAAATAGAGTTACAAGGTTTTTGACCATCCAAATTCGGACATAAGCCTCGTTTTTTTTACATCATTAGAATGGCCGCAACTGAGGTAGTAAGTGAATCACATTAAGTTTTTATCAACTTAAAGGTTATGCAGTTTATTGTGAGTGCGTTTTTTTTAAATATCTCTAATCTCACGCACGTTATAAAAGATGACGTGATACGCACAGGCTATTTAAGACAGTATTGGCTATGACTCGAACGCAAATGCTATGACACTCTTCTCCGCTCCTCAAATAAATAAAACAAATATTCATTTACTTAATTCACAAAAGAGGCGGGTGCATGGGGTTATGAGGTTTTACTGACAGTTTGAGGTTCAGTCACAAGCTCTTTTTAAAACTTTTCATTTCTTGAATATTTGCAAAACCTACAGACAGACGTAAAGGTATAAAAAATAGTAATGTAGGCAAAAATAATGATTGATAAAAAAAAGAAGAAATATGGTAAAATATATTTATCTAAAATATGTATATATATATATATATATATATATATATATATATATATATATATATATATATATATATATATATATATATATATATATAAAAATATGGTTTATCTCATTAATACGAGATAAACACTGGACAGCTGTTTATCTCGACTTTAAAGACTTTTCACCCCACTGTATATGAAATTATTAGAATTATTAGAAGCAGTAATTTTACCACAGTAACAAAAGGCAAGGCAAGTTTATTTATATAGCACATTTATGGCAATTCAAAGTACTTTACAGAAAGTAATCACTAACAGAAATCACAAAATAAAAGCAAGGAAAATTAATTAAAAGAGTAAAAAGATGATACATAGGTAAACTTCTGTATCACAATTTAATTCAAAATAACGAACCTTACTGTGTTAAGTTATATGGGATTAAAGTTCCATTTCTCTGAAGTATGAAGCACCAGCATCATTTGATGTGACCTTGATGCACAGCTGTCACTGCAGACACTGCCAGACCTGTGCTCCAGGCATCTGTCACACTCTGTTGCTGTATGGATGACACAAGTGAAAGATTGTTTTCTATTCATTTAATCTTAGCCTACGGGCAACGTTCTAGAAGGTTGATCCCCACTAGAATTTAAGAGATCCGCCGTGAGAAAATGTATTTTGTATCCCTCAAAAATATTACTCCGTTTTATATGTACTAAGAAATATATATATATATATATATATATATATATATATATATATATATATATATATATATATATATATATATATAATACATATATATATATATATATAATACATATATATATATATATATATATATATATATATCTATCTTTGACACAGTTTGTCAACAGTTTCTAAATATTTCATAGATATTTTTCTTTTTTTGGAAGCATCCCATGAGGTGAGGATTAATAGCTACAAATCTAAAAACTTTATTAATAACTTTATTTGGATTTTAAATAATGTGCATTGATATACACATAGAAGAGTATATGTATTAGGTACAGCTTATTCCTAGCCTGGGAAAACCCAGACAACTTCCGGCAAATTTAGATTTGCTCTGCAAGTAGTCTCACAAAAAGAGCTCATTCAAGCCCATTTCCATGGCCTCGAAATCACGGCACCAATCAGAAATGTTGAGGCGGGCTTTATAAGATGACGATCGCTCTGATTGGTTTTAGGTCTATCCAATTGCGCCCAGGGGCACTCCGTTGGTGAAGCGCACCAACTTTTAAATGCATTATTATATTCAAATTGCAAACACATGAGGACAGTCTCCATGAAAGACCCACTGGCAGATGAACGTGCTACTACATTTCTCTCCGAAACGGTAGGAAATTAAATTAGATTTAATAGAGGATTTTAACTGTGACAAGATGATTGACAGGGCAGTTTACATGACAGGATGCACGCGACAGATCCGTCCGATAAAGATGACGAAGTAGTATGTCCCAAAGCTTGCCTACTTTTTTGCTACACATTCAAAAGTAAATACATTTTCTTCACAAAAAGAGTACATACTTTTATGGCGTATAGTGTAACTTTGGGACACCGCATATGGCTTTACACGATGCCGATCGCTCTGATTGGTTTTAGGAGTTTTAGGTCTATCCAATTGCGCCCAGAGGCATTTGAGCGACGTCCGTTGGTGACGCCCCTTTGGAAATGAGTTATTAAAGGAGCTTTGCCAGACCATAACTCAGTTACTACTGAGAATGGTCTGGTTTTAACCAGGCTAGCTTATTCCTATTTTTTTTAGGCATGGTTTAGTATGAATAGCAGTATATTTGTCATTCTTGTATGCTAAACATTTGTTTGTAGATTTTTTTTTTTTTGTTGTTGTATTTTATCTTATTTAATGGGTTTGTGTGTGTTTGTGTTTCTGCTGCTCTAATAAAATATTTTTTGGGGGATTTAAAAAGTAGTATCGTATCATATATTTGCACTTTGTTTTAGCAATACGATGATGCAATTAATCATGAGATGGAACAGGTAACTGGGCAAAAAAATAGACAAAAATAAATTTTCATAATTTGAAAACGGATAAAATTAGTAAAAAATGGTTATAATACTGATGTACAGTTAATATTAATTCTCATTTTCTGATTTTCTGAGTTTACATGAACTGAAATTAGGAGCAGATAATTTTGCACATATATGTGTGTATAGATTTATCATTTGTGTGAGAAATAAGTTTTTTCAGCACATTCTTTCATGCATTTGTTGAGGACAAAAAATCATTAAAATGGCTGTGACATGTTAGAATAATGTCAAATAATCATCCTTTGCCTTGACTGTCAGGTTGTCTATATTTTTAATACCTCAATAAATCTCCTAATTCTTGAGATGAGATAAAAGAATTACACAAAGAAAGACAAAACATCAATGCCAATGCCTTCAAATTATGAAGCTGAGACGTTAAATAAACCGTGGATATTGCTTCATTTATAATAGTGCTCCCAGTGAAAATAATCTAGTCCAATTTATTTGATATTGTTGGGAAAATATGGTGATGTTTTAAAAAGGTTTTGTGTGTCAGAGTGTTTCCTTATAGTGGTGTGATTATGCATTCCGACAGCGTCTGAACTTGACTTCATGCTGCTTCACGATGTTTTTCCATTATCTCAACCACCTCTCTTAAAGCTCTCACTATACAAAGGGAGCTTGTATTGATGTTGTGGTTTGATAAATTGCTCGGCAGGAACTTTTGATTCTATTGTAGCGTAAAGGAGAGAACACGAGTTCCACTGTTACACAAAAAGAAAAACTGAGGTGAAGAAACGTTCCTAGGGGGCCCTGGCATTTGCTTTAGAACACTTGCTTTGAAACTTGATTTTTGGATATATATTATTCTTCTGTAGTACAGCATCTTACACAATGGTACCCCCTGGCAGTCCACAGAGTCAACTCAGGGCATTTCTGGGGGTGTAGTATTGAATTGCAAAGGAAGATATAATGCCTAACGTCGGATTAAATGCTTGACGGATTGGGTTTTTCTATATGCAACTGTAGTCTTAGTTGTTTTCCACACAGTTCTTCACCAGCACTCAAAAATGCATGTATATGCACACACTTGTATGTCACACAATGTCCTGTTTATTAGTAGTAAGATTTTGACATAAAATGCAATTACTTAAGAAGTGAAAAAAAAAAAAAAAAAAAAACCTAGAGTATAGTACTTTTGTATTATTATTTTTTTATTGTTTTTTTGTGAAAACTTTACTAACATTGTTTAACAGAGAAAAGGAAAGATGTGTGTGTGTGTACTTGATTAAATTAATGTTGTTGCAATTATTATTATTCTCTTTCTTCTCTTAGGTCTGCTACAAATACTTTGGCATTATGAGCTGAGACTTATGAAATATGAGCACATTGGCCTCATAGGGGGACACATTAATATGAACACTTTAATGACCTCTGCATTGAAAGGAGCACAGGTAGTGCCTCTATACCATGTAATGGGAAATGATAAGCCAATGAAGGACCATTCCACACTGAATAAGTCAGCCATCCTCCATTGGCTCCATCGTTATTGTTGTCTAAAGGATGAATCTACGGTTTATAGACTCACATCAGGGTGAAAAGGGGAAAAAAAGTATTAAATACTAGAAAAATAGTAGGTAGTATTCATTTATATGTACCTAAAAATTCTGATTGTCTGAACTGAGGATTCTTAACACATAGTGAAATGTTGTTACATAATTTATTATTTATTTATTTATTTAGTTTTTATTTTTAGTAAATGCTTTTGGTTTAAAGCAATGGTTCACCCAAAAATGAAAATTCTGTCATTATTTACTCATCCACACACACATCTACAATTTTTTTTTTGTGTTTTCCTTATCAGTTTGAAATGACTTGAGGGTGAATAAATAATGGAATTTACAGAATTTTCATTATTGGGTGAATGATTCCATTTAAAGCTGTTATTTTAATAAGTTATATGCACACATAATTTGATTTGTACAGAATAATCAATGTGTATCCTTTCTATCCTAATCTCCCTTCAATTTTGCACAGGCTGATGTGAAAATTGCACTTCTACTGTATTTCACAGAGAAGTGAAAGTGTGATTTAATGAGATAGTGGAGGACAAATGATCTTGCTATTCATAATAAAACTCCCAAATGAGTACAGGTATACTACCTCAATCTGCTCAAGTAGCTGTAAGATAGATGACAAGAAATGGCAGAATGAATCCAGTATCGACTGATTCAAAGAACATAATCTGTCTTCTGTTAAGTTTAGAACAAAAATAGGTCAGGTTAGGGGTCACATTTGTAAAGTTGCTGAAAATGGCAGTCACTATTTTACAAGCTTGATTCATTGAGTAATTTGATATGGAATGTGTGTGTGGGTGTTATGTTTGATTCGCAATTACAATTAAGAAATTATAACTACAATTATCATGGTCCTATAGTTGTATAAATTATATTAATCTTAAAAAGAATCGCTACTTTTTCAAAAAGAATCGCTACATAAAAATAAAAAAAAAGCTACATCCATCCGAAATGAATCATTAAGTTTATTCAAATCGCTACATTTCCTAAAAAGAATCACTACTTTTTCAAAAAAGAATCACTACATTTTTCTACAAAAAAAAAATCGCTATACTTTTCTCAAAATTGAATCGCTACTTTTTTTTAAAAAAAGAATCACTACTTAAAAAAAAAAAAAAAGCTACTTTTTTTTTTTAAAAAAGCTACTTTTCGTAAAATGAATCGCTACTTTTTCAAAAGGAATCACTACTTTTCGTAAAACGATTCACTACTTTTTTTAAAAAAGAATCGCTACTTTTTTCAAAAAGAATCCCTACATTTTTCAAAAAGAATTGTAACTTTTCTTAAAAAGAATCGCTGATTTTTCTAAAAAGAATAGCTACATTTTTCAAAAAGAACTGCTACTTTTCTTAAAAAGAATTGCTACTTTTCTTAAAAAGAATTGCTACTTTTCCAAAAAGAATCGCTACTTTTTCAAAAAGAATTGCTACTAGAATCGCTACATTTTCAAAATTTCTCACATTCTCAAAATTGAATCGCTACTTAAAAAAAAGAATCACTACTTTTTCATAAAGAACATACTTTTCATCAAAAGAATCACTACATTTTTCAAAAAGAATCGCTACTTTTCTTAAAAGAATAGCTACTTTCCTCAAAAAGAATCGCTACTTTTTCTAAAAAGGTTCGCTACTTTTTCAAAAAGAATCACTACTTTTTCAAAAAGAATCACTACTTTTCTTAAAAAGAATAGCAACTTTTCCCAAAAAGAATCGCTACTTTTTCTAAAAAGAGTCACTACGTTTTCTAAAAGAATTGCTACTTTTCTCAAAAAGATTCGCTACTTTTTCAAAAAGAATCGCTACTTTTTCTAAAAAGAATCACTACTTTTCTTAAAAAGAATCGCAACTTTTTCAAAAAGAATCTTGCTTCTTGTTCACAAGAAGTTTCAGTCCTTTCAATAGTCTTCTCTACTGACTGACCCACTCATAAAGACAGTCTTTGCCAACATCTAACGGCGAAATAATGTAACTTCTGTTGTTGTTCACGGTCAGGGACTATTGTTTCCAGCAGAAGGAAGGCTTTTAGTGATTTTACTTCATGAAAGTTGCATTGATACATATTTTTTGGCTTTAATATTTTTTCGTTTTATAAAAGGTACTCAAGGCTAGTGCTGTATCGTGAATAAGAAATCCCTTCAGAATGTTTTAGAATAGATTGTGCATCTTGTTTTACAAAATGAACTTATAAAAAGGATTTTAAAAACGTTTTCAACTCACCTAGCGTAAAAGTAAAACTGGGAATTCTTGCAAAGATTTTCCATGGCCAAGTGCATTTCAAATGTTTATGGTGTGTTATTATTGTCTCTACTGCATGGTTTATTATTTAGAATGTTTTAGGATAGATTTTGCCTCATTTTACAAAATTAACTTATAAAAATAATTTAAAATATGTTTGCGACTCACCTAGCGTCACCTTCACATTGACATTTGGTTACTGCTTGTTTTAACTGCACCAGTGGTGATGTATAGTTTGGTGGCACTTGGGTAATTAAGACACAGCTGCATTAGTCGTGCTCCATTTCCACATAAACATCTTAACTGAACACATTTAGTTTAAATGAGCTGCAGTCAAATGTGTGAGTTACAAAAATGGGGCTTGGCCACATTTTCCCCATAATGCCTCACTCATGGGAGCACCACTTGTGAAGCAACATACATGTGCTTATCTGGCAGTTCCCAAGCTGATGACTCTGGTATAGAATAGCTTCTCTTTTGCTGATGGAACAAACTGGATTAGTTCTGCCGCAGCCTCAAGACTTTCCTCTCTGTAATATCTCCTCCAACACATGGCTTTCCTTCTAGAGGGAGACGACATCTGAATAGTTTACATAATGTGTTTTATAGTCAGAGCCAATGGATGTGTGCATCTGTAAATGGCTGCTAAGTGCTCAAGCAACCATCCTGTTTGAATGCACCTTGCGAAATAGATTCATATTTGTTCCTGAGATGAAGTGCATGCAGCAGGAGGTATTAGATGCGTTATTTCTTGCATACACTAATTTCCTGATTTACAGGATGATAGGGAGCGTAATGTGTGCAGGGATGATGGCCTGTTTATGTTGCCATGCGTGCAATAATGCAAGACTGAATTGTCTCATAAAAGCATGTGACTTTTCGGTTGATTTATACCTTCCCTTTAGAGAGAATGCCATCAATACAATTAAGCCTGGTTTCATTAAGACGTGCTTTGCATTTCCATGCACAATTATAAATTGCTAATAGTAAAAAATGCATGATTAACTATTCATTGATTTTTGTGGTAATGCATATAAAGCTAATTTTTAATTAATAGTGAATAAACGAGACTCACTGTACTTACCATGCATGCACTTTTATTGTACACATAAATTTAATAGCAGCGCAATGTACTGCATTTTAATTGCATACACTTTCCCTGTTGTTTCACTGCTGCTCCTGGCCTGTTATAACATTGTTTTCCATAGTGCAACAATAATTTGAAAACAACAATAACCCAGCGCACCCAAAGAGCCATTCTCCTATGTCATCTATGAGTTTAATGAAATATTATTAGCAGAGCTTTCAAAGAGAGCTCTGTCCAAACCTAACAAAATTGACACTCTGCTCCACAATGACCATTAATGAATGTAATCCTGGTGAGATATAGCTCATAAAATTGATCACTTACACTTTAAAACCATGGCAAATGATAATGCCATGGTAAATCTGAATGCCATTGTGGCCATATGAAATCTGTATATGTAATGCATTATATACAGTTATTCTCAATGCAATATATTCCTAGTTGTGTGTTATAATAATATACCATAATATAACATAATGGCACTATTAATTTCATATAATATGAGCAATATCACAAAAACTGTTATTCCCTGTGAGTATACAGCTAAATCACAGTTGGGCTGGTACTGGGAATAGTTTTATACAGTATTTCAATAAACAAGAAATGACTATATTAATATTGTGTAACTTACATTTTAGACAATATTACCAGCAGCAAATTTTTTTCTGGTTTTGAGCCATCAATGTAAATAACTCCAAAAAAAAATTTACAGCAAAGGCACACTTGAAGGAATCAGTGTTTATGAACAAATCGACTTATTTATCAAGATGTCAGTTGTTTTGTTTCTGAATGAATCAGTGTTTTTTAGTGAATCAGCTGAATGAATGATTAATTCAGTTGATTATAAAGTCACTCGTCGCCACTAACTGGCGTCATGTCTAAAAGGCTAATATGTAATATAGGAAAATAATATAATAGCACATGCTACATAGGCCATAGAAAATCACCAAAGTATTCGAGATAATAAAAATGAATGATGCAGTTATTTTTTCTACTATTAAAAATCTGTGAAATCCAATGGCAAAATAATCACAACATATGGTAAAAAAGCACAATATATCAGTTTTCAGCATCTGTGCCCATGGCATTCAGATAAATTATCTTAATGAATGTACTGGTGAAAATGTCTGTGACACAGAAATGCTGGCAGCCTCAATGTACATTATCTGTGTTTTTCTCTTTTGCAAAAGTACAATGATCATTTTTCTGATCCCTATGAGTGAACTGAATTATGTGTGATATAACAAAATGTCTGGTGGTTACACAATGCAGAAGTTGTTTTGAATAGTCTGCAAAAGAAATACATCTCGTTCTGTTCAATAGGAAACTATACAAAACCTGTAATTGTAGACTCTAATTGTCAAAGCACCAATGCATAAATCAGCCCTGAAATAAAGCAACTGATGAGACAGTTCTGCGCTAGTGTTATGTCTTAATTTGAGACCAAAAAGTGGGTCATCATGTATTATTGATGCACTCAGGAGAGCTGCGATTTCAAGAGCTGTTGATTTGAGGCCACTTCTCCACAAAAAAAAAACCCAAAAAACATTTTAATAATTTATCTGTTTTATCTGATTTGAAGACAGGATTTTTCTCTGAGCAACATCAAAGATTTAGAGCTGGGAGCTTCTGATGGCTTAGAAAGAATGCCAAATGAGCAGATTTCGAATGAAAAAGGTTTGAGTCATACATTGCACTGTTCTCCAGATAGTCCATGACGTAAGAGTGCCATCACCAGCTCTGAGCTCAGTTTTTTCTTTTTCTTTTCTCATCTCATACTTTCTGGCCATGCTTTGAACGGTCTGATATATCTCAGATCCTTTGGAAACCCATTGTAAAGAGAATGGCAAACACAGCTGTCTGATACTTATGTTTGCAGGGAATTTTTCACACAGACATACAGTACATACAGTAATGGACTGAAGAAACGGTGCTTTTAGAATAATCCTGCTGCCAAAACAAATCTGAATGTTTTATCCAGGTGTAGTCTCCCCTGCGGTGGCCAGTTAAGTGCAACAGATATACTATCCTGGATACACAAATACACACAAAAATACAGATAATGCTTGTGCACAATTCAGAATAGAATAGAAAATGCCTTCTAAATTCAGTTCTGAACTGAATCATTTGAATTTAATTTGTATTGTGGTATTGCAAACAGGATGTATGATTACAATTTGTGTATAGATAGATGGATAGATGGATGGATGGACAGATAGATAGAAAGTGTGTAGGCATTGGGGTATTAGAGCAAGCAATCATAGCAATAGATAGTGTATAGGCCAATAAATTATTCAATAAAGTATGTAAGTGTGTGTGTGTGTGTGTGTGTATATATATATATATATATACAATTTTTTACCATTTCACCATTTTATGATCATAGATTCTCATTATGTTACATACTCTTTTACTTAACCAATTAGGCATACTTTATTGTCCGACTCTCCATTTTACCTTTTTACAAGCTAAGAAATTACAAGTTTTAATCAGCCAATAAAAAGAGAAATACTTGACATATGGATAACAATGTTGGATGCGATCTAATTTTGTCCTTGACTTAGCAGCTCTGCAAGACTGCGAAGACGCATTAACATATTCCTCACTTTAATGAGAAAACGACAGATGGCGGCCCATCATTGTGCTACTCAACACTTTCACTAGGACTTTGCAGTGGAGGCGTGTTATTTGGAACAGAGGAAAAACCCTCCGTTTAAGAATAGTTCACATTTAGTGTGCATCATCAGTACGGTTTGTGTTTCCTGAGTGTGTGTGGTTGTTGCTTCCCCAGCCAGACAAATGTGCTCAATATTTAGCAACATTGGTCACTGTCACAAAGCTTGCCTGCCATTATAACTCTTCACAGCGCACAGGAATGGCTTTTCCCTTCATGTGCTTTCTCTTCCGGAGAAGGAAACTTCCTTGAAATGTATATATTGGTATGGCATTCGGATACAAAATAGCAATTGAAATTTTACACCTGCATTTCTGTTTTTCTTTTGTTCTAAAACTCTTACACCATGACATTATCAGTAAAGTTACAGGGATTAGTGTATTAGAGCAAGCAAACATATCAATATGATATCTCTAAGAAAGCCAATCATTTTATGTTAAAATATTAAGGCTAAAAACACAGGATAACTCTGTTATTCACTTAAGCCCAGAAAAATATCTGAAGCACTGTATGACTCTGTGTTGTCAGACTCAGATGTCTAAATCCATTTCTTCCCAGCTCTTTTTTCCAGTGGAACTGTACAAACACTTCATTTGCATTTACAGGATGCTGGAGAACAGATCAAATAAACATGTGGCTGCATAGAATACAGGCTTCTCTATACGTCTGATCACAGTTATTTGCATACAGTGCAGTTATTCTTGTATACAGCAGTGCCGTGCACTTATTTTTTTGAGGCAGCATTAGTCTTGGCTTACATGGTGCCTTATGTGAGATGAGACCTTTTTAACCACTAAGCAGTTCTATATATCTAAGATGGTATCACTTGTTGGTTAACATTAAAGTGGACCCTGTTAGTTGTTTCATACACCAAACAAACTTGAACTTGATAGCCAGTGATCATAATGCATTTTCTTTTTGATAAAGCAAATATAAATAAGGGAAACACAATATATCAGTTCCATATCAGTTTTACTGATATTATTGATTTATCCTTTTTATTATTATGTTTGTTTGTTTATTGGTTGACACACACACACACACACACACACACACACACACACACACACGTTAGATAGCGCATGCTCATTTCCATACATTTTTACATTTACATTTACAGTAGATGAACACTAATAATTTAACAACGTTAAACATAATCTTTAGTAGATCTCAACTATTGTTATTTTAGTATTATTTATTATGGTATTAATTCATATTTTAAATATTATATATTTTTTATTTTTAGTTTAGTTTAGCTTTTAGTAATTTTGTTATGTGCTTTTGTCATTTAAAAAAAAAAATAGTTTATGTATTTTTATTTTATTTTAGGTTTAGTAATTTTAAATTTAAATGTATTTTTATATTTTATTTCAGTTAGTTGCCAAGACAACATTTCTAATTTCTAAGTTTTTTAAGTTGAAGTTTTTATCTAATATTTAAAATCATTCTTATATTTCAACTTTATTTAAATTAAATCAAACTAGTTTTAGTAGTTTAAGTCAACAATTTCAACACTGATCTCAACATGAAATTATGTAGGCCTACTTTCAATTAACATTATTTTTTATTTTCATTTATTTTTTATTTTATTTTAGTAAGGACTTTTATTTAATATCAGCTATTTATTGTTATCTACCATAATATCTTTTTTTTTTTTTACTTTGTTAAAATTTTAGTATTTGTGCATCCTCTCGGTAAATGGATGATTTTTCTTAAATTTTTTTAGAAGTCATAATCAAAATCCATTTGTCTCAAAAATCTGAGGGTACTCGTGTATATATAGTATATTCACTTTTCATTTCAGGCATTTTATAAACAGCAATGCAGCATACAAATTGGTCTGGAATAGCTGATTTCCTCTAGTAGTGCCAATCAAACTCTAAACATCCAGCATATATCGTCTCTTACGGCAATGGACTGCTAATGTATTCACAGCGAGACAAGTGATGAATGGTACGATAAACAGAAATCTTTCTTTGACCATGAATGCTTTCAAAAGAATAAACCTCTGCAACTTGACATCTCATACCCGGTCAGGGCTAATCAAAACAAGACATGTTTTGTGTCTTTCAATGAAGAAAATAAGTCATGAAGCATTTTCACAGAAACAGAAGATTATAAATGGGAAATGTTGACTTACAAAATCCATCAGAGTAGTTTACATCTCATTCAGTGTGCTTTGTCATTACTTAAAATGACTATTTCTTGATCTAAATATTTATCTTATGAAACAATTTCAGCACTCGTTTGCACATGACATTTAATGTGTTGCAGCATAGTCATGAGGTCACAATCATTAGATGAATAAAGCATAGAATAAATGCCACAGCACCACAACAAAATAGAACATTTCCCAGCCGTCAGTATCATGCAGAAGAAGACCGCTTTGATTTGATGACTTTTCAAAGTAGTATTGATTTGCTGCAGCAAGATCTTGCTTGGTTGATAGTTTTTTTATTTTATCCAAAAGATCTTCAGAGGATAAAGAGCTTAAACTTTACTGAGAAAACCGATGAGAAAAACTAATTTCGCCTTGAATGTTAACAGAAAAGGCTGTCGGTCATTAAAACTCCATTAAAAAGCTGGCTTTGCAAATGGTAACTTTGCTTCACCAAAGGACTTTAGACTGACTGTGCAGATTTAAGCACAACAGTGAGAGCCAGAAAAGCTTAGCTAATGAGACGCCAGAGCTGCGAAGAAGAACCCAAGGTGAGCTGGGAAAGCCCATGTATCATAACTGACCCCATCTAGTACTCATTCACAAGCCATCAATTCACAGTAAAACTAAATTGCTGCACTTCATAGTTCAATGGAGTGAATCAACCCTTTGTCAGAGAAAACCTCATGTGGCTTCGGTTGTAATGTCGACCGTCCTTTTCACACACACACGGGCGCACACATGCTGACACACCCAACCCACATACCATCAGTCACACACACTGCCGTATCAAAGAGACGTGCTGATCCCAAGTCAGTTGATCAATCAGCCCCATCTGGGATGGCGTGAAGCACTCTGCCTGTCAGGATGGCTGACTGTAAAAACAGGGCTGCGAAAAGAGGAGAAAAAGGGGCCGTTTGATGGACAGAAGCCGTAATTGAGCGTATTCTTCTTCCGAATGCGGCCTGGCTTAAGGGGAAACTAGTGAGGCTGGTTCACAGTGTCTACAGTGTTCAATAAAATAACTTAACTCAGCCAATACCCATGAGATTACCTCAGGTGATCAAAAACACTCTGGGTATATGGGTTTCTATAGTGAATAAGTGTTATTTTAGTATTTTTTTACTAGTACACTTTAAGAAAATGTCCATAGAAATAGGGCCCAATGTACTATGTTAAAATTAAGGATGTTTCTGTTGATTTTCAGAGTTTTACTTGTACTTTGAATTGTGCATTGTATATGTTTAAAAGGATGTCTAAAAGGATTTGTCTGTAAACTTAACGGCTAATGCCCTGGCAGAAAACGTACCTTTTTCATTTACCCCAACACTCTCAGAAAAAAAGGTACAAAAGCTGTCACTGGGACAGTATCAAAAGGGTTCTAATATGTACCATTTAGGTACTAATATGTACACTTTTGGAACTAATATGTACACTTTTGGTACCAATATGTACATTTGAGGGACTAATATGCACTCGGTACAAAGGTGTACCTTTTGAAAAGGTACCGCCACAGTGACAGCTTTTGTACCTTTTTTTCTGAGAGTGAAGGATTTTTTAGGAACTAGATTTTCTTACAGTTTCTGGCCCCAGGCGTCTACTGGATTCACTCCCTTTCAGTTACTGTTCGGGCAGCAACCATGAGGGCTGCTAGATGTAGCCAAAGAAGCCAGGGAGGGACAACTTCTGCTGCATTTTGGAAATCTGCCCAGTCCTGGATCATTTTTTACAATGATATAAACATATAAACTCATATGAAAATACTTTATGCAGGTCTTTTTTTCACTTTTGCCTTATGTGAATTTTTATCCTTGTTTTTCTATATTATTGACTTTTTCGACCCATGAAAAACATGTGTGCATGATTACAATACACAATACATGAACTTCCTTTCATGCGTTACCATTTTCATTTCTACCTAAAGTACAGTATATTTCCTCTTAATGACTTTCCAGGAAACCTGGGGTCAGGTTTAGTTCTTTAAAGATACAGTGTGGGCTCCATTATGAGCTTATGTTTCGAAGTTACTGAGCTGAGGCAAAGGTAAGAAACAGATGGACACACTCACATGGAAAATTAAAAGTCCCTGGTGAAAATATTCTTGTTCCACATATTGGGTAAAATACATATCCCTATCATCACTCCTCATTTGCACACATCCTCCATTGGGGTATTTTTAGAACTTCACAGTCTATGAACGCAGACGATTGTACCAGTTGACAGTTCCATTTTTGGCAATGCTTTTTTATGTATTTATAGTTGATGTTCAGATGAATTTCTCTCAGGCCATGTTGTCACAAAGGTCAACGTGTGTTCATTGAACTGTATCTTTTTATTCTTGGGCAATAACACTGAAAATGTCAAATAGCTTTTTTCGTAGGCAAGACTTCAAGGTTTGTGTCTTCATAGAAATAGACTTTTGGAAATAAATCTACACAAAGAAACAGTCACTGGAATAAAAAGAATCCCTGGTAACTATTCATTGAAATGTAATTTGCACACACAACAACCATCCAAGGACCATATTGAATTTTCTTATATTTTAAGGATGTTTTTAAATCAAATGTATGATTTTTTTAAAATATGTTTCAATATTAAGTCCTTTTGTAAATATTGCACAGCAATCAATGATCATAATGTAAAATGGCACCTGATTTGGATGTCCATCAAGACTCTTGCTTTCCACAAGGTTGAAGGTTATTGTCATGGAAAAGCAGGCAGATTTTTTAAAAAAGCCCTCACTTGACAAGTGTGAAAAATGTAACTGCATTTTGATATACTCTAGAGGGAGCTACGAGGAGCATGCCCCAGATCACACTGAAAGGTCATTTTCATCTCTAAAATAGAGCTGACACATTCTATCATTGATAAGGGAGCCATTTCAGCTCTTAGCAGCAATCTTCCTTTTCATAGTATTGATTTAGCTACTAACATGCAACAAGGTCAGCGGTATTGGCCTTTAAATCTGATTGGCTGATTTTATTGCCCCCTTTCTTTGCCAGAAATGTGCACCAAACACTGTAGGTGATGTTAATGAATTCTGTCACATTACGGCACTGCTCAGAGAAGCAGCCACAGAATGTTTAGTCATATTCTTAATTAAGTGGAATTTTGTACAGCTAGCATAAAGCATTTATAGAGTTTTCATAAATGATAAATGGCAGCTGCATAAAGCAAGTGCTTGACGTAGAAAACCTGTGCTGTCATGTATGTAAAGCTGTTTTGGTTTCTGAGCTTAGTAGTGCAGAAGTTCTTGAGTGAAATTTCCTTGTGATGTAGGCTAGTCTGAGCAATAACCCTGACCTAGAAAAAGGGATGCTTCTCACTGTGGATGGCATATTTTCATAAATCAGTCAGTAGAGTTTGCCGTTTCTGAGGTAAGATGCACTGTAGCCAAAGGTAGAGGAAAAAATATATATATTTCGGTTGCACTTGCCCTTGGCAATGCAATTAGCCAGTAGCTTCATAGACTTCCCTGCAATTGGTAATTTTAGTTATGGCTTTCATACTGCTAAAATGCTAATGATCTTACTGCTGTGTAGCATAATTTTTCTCATAACAGCTAAAATAACTTAATGTACTCCATTTTTGGTCATACAGATAAGATATCATCTTTTAAAACTGTAAAAGGTCTACTTTTATTCATGTACAGTACACTCACAATAGGCTAATGACAAAACGTTTTCTGTCGTCTCTGTCTCCGGGAACTGCGCGTCACAAAAATGAACCAAAACTAGGCCACTTGCCTCAGCTTAGTCACGATAAGAAATATGTCTAAAGCTTTAAATGTGAATAAATATTATCTGATTATGTACGCTAATCCATATGAAAACAACGAGAGGCACAGAGGATCTACTCAAACATGTGTATGAGCGCTTCCCAATGAGGAAAGGACAAGAGTGAAAATCTTGCTCTAATTACATGTAGCTAAATCGCCCTGAATTAAAATATAAAATAGATCAAATAATTTCTTTGTCAAAATGTTGCGATATTGTTTCATTGAAGTTCATAATTATTCTATAACTGGTATTTAGTTTAACAGAAGCACAAAATACCCACGGTCGTTCGAGATTTAGGCCTATTTGGAAAAAATAAAGGATCCAAAAAAATCAGTGGAATTTAATACTGCGTTGAACATTTTGTACATGACAACAAATGAACATGAGTTTGTTTGTATTTCGTTTTGCTTGGAAAAAGCTGGCCTAAGCCGAAGTAGTGTTTTAATTCTTCAATCATTGAAATAATGAAATATTTAGGTGATAAACTTTTATGACAGAAATATTACTAATTGATTTAATTCATTCATTATCAACACTTTAATAATGCTATGCTGTCTAGAATAGCGATTTAAGTCTGAATTGTGACTTCTCTTTGTCTCAGACCCTCCTCTCAGAGAGCCTATGGGGGTTTGGAGGGGCAGTTCAGTGGCTTTATCGTGGGGGTGCAGTGCACGTAAAGTGTTAATCGCTTCTCTCTACCCTGAAACATTTAATATCGACAGAGACCCGGTGCGCTCAGTGAGGGAGACAAACTAAACTTGCTAAAAAGAGATCCAGCGCATAGAAAACACCTGTTCTTAATTTATGTTGCTTTGTACTATTTTCATTTTGTACTGATTTAATTGTACACAGCAAAGCTGAAATTTCTTTGGCAATACAAATTTAGAATGTCGGAAGAATAAGATTCTATACTATTTCTCATTTTGCCTCGCAAAGGGAAAAAACACTTGATCCAACCCTGTTTTAAATAAATAAACAAACTGTCCCGACTCTTTTTTTAAACCTTGAAATGTATGATGGGGTTATAATTTCATTGGTTTTTATATTGAAAGCAATACTATTTAGTTTAGTCTATTCTTTTTTGTATTCAAGCAAACAAAATGTTCAGAGTCTTTTTCTGAGTTGTTTAATGTAGGCCTATGGATCTGTTTTGAAAATTTTCTTTCATTGCTATGGGTATCACTGTCAGTCATCTCAATTTCATGAATGATTAATAATTTACAAAACAACAATTTAGCAGATTAAAGACGAGCTTCATCATCTTCAGGCCATTGTGATTTTCTGGTGCGATCGGCTGATAATCTCCTTCAACAGCACCTTTGGGTTTTGTCTTCTGTGCAGAGCAACATAGGCTCTACTGGAATGTAGCAGATTTATGTTGTAATGTGCCATTAATAATTAAACAACACTCTTGACATTAATAAACTGTTACCTATTTACGCATCAAGAATGGTAAAACATAAACACTGTCGGCCAACATCGGTTAACAGCATGTAGGCTACAATGTTATCGTCTAAACGCCTGTTCATCAAAAATGACAGACAATGAATAACAAAGCTCCGAAAAGTGTTTCGAATCAATAAATGCACATTTCTAAAGTTTTTATTTTCGACAAATATTAAACTAGAGACAAAATCATGGAAACTGTTTATAGAGATGAGTTTCGAACTCGGAACACTTGAAGCCCTGCGAGGCACATGTTGTAGGGTTGACCTTATTGATGTAACATTTTTCTATTAAATTGTTTTATGTTGAAATGTTTTCATTATTTATTAAAAAAAGAAAATGCTAACCATAACAACCTACTGTAAGCCTATTTAATTCTTAAAATAATAAAGAATGCTAAAACACAACTGCTACCGACTAACATCGGTTAGCAAGTCCTGACAATGTTTAAATTAAACAATCATTTTGTTTAATTTATTTCACTGTTGTTTCAGTTAATAAATCTACTAACAAATTAAAATAACAAAGTATAATACCCATTATATAGACGCATAACCTGAGGTGCATAGCCTTTATTGAAAAACTGGGCACACAATGTTAACGTTTAGCCTACTTTGCTTAAATTTTATGCAATAATAGAAGCCTACATTTGTTTCAGTTCTAAATTTGTACTTCAATTTCAGTATTGTGATTAAGAAGTCGTGTAACTAAAATGTTTCACTTGAATTTATCTGCTACTACCAGCTCTCAATGAGCCGCAGATTATGTAAAAGAGAGAATAAACTGATACTTTTCAAAGTCTGTGATTATAGTGCCACTTAGTGGTAAAAGGCAGCAAATACACATCCCCAATTTCCCGCGGGAACGGCGATGGTAAAAGTATTAGTCCGGTTGAGTACCAACTGTACATCTGCCATGTTGTCATTGATTCATATGACTTATGATGTACTATTAACATCAGCAGACGTTGCTAATGTGGCGAGCTGCCCGAGCACTTTTCAGCATTGTCATGAAAATGGTCTGGGAAAAGGAGCCACCTGAGAGCCATCAGGAGAAGTGGATCTAAGCACAACAGATCTCCTAAAGATCTCCCAAGACCAGACTAATACTTTCTCTGGCTCTGTTCTCCTGTAGGCTCCAGTGATTGTTCAGGAACACAGACTGCAATTCTCCAGAATGTTGCCACACCTTGACTCCTGCTCTGAAACACCAGCTTTCCTGCACCTTGGAACACCTACAATAATTTCAAACTTGTCACTCAATACCAGAGCAGTAGGGGTGGGACGAGACTGAGTGGACTGGCATTATTGCGCCCTTTTTAACGGAAAGAACAGCGTGCCTACTATTCATAATTTCCCACTTCGGTCACTGATTATGCAGCGCTAAAGCAGGAGATATTAGCTCAGTGGGGATTCCACCTGTGTGCGCAGGACAGTGATTCTTTTTTTGGGGGGTTTGAGTGGGTTTACGACCCTCTCGCCCCAGTTCATGTCCAGGTTAGACCATCCATGGCTTCTCACTGGCCAACCTACTGTGTTGCAAGTCTCTGAGAAAGTGGTGGTAGACAAGCTGCCTCGATCTCTGCCTCGAGGACACCGACAGGCTGTGGGGATGCAACATCCAGAGTCACTGAGCGAGTTGGTGCAAACACTAGAATTGACGGAGGCAGCTCAAGCATGGGACATCAGAGAGAAAGCCGGAGTAGGTAGTAAGCGCTGGGGCTACATGATGAGCCCATGCCCACCACCCACCAATCCTAACCTAGGCTTTATTGTGCACCATGCTATATCCTCTGGGGTTCCAGAGAGGAGAGTGAGGATTGTTCTGTCAGTTCAGTGACCCTGGCTTGTCAAGATGTTACACCAACGAAAGACTGAGGTAAAATGGTGATGCCCATCACCTGGGTACATGGGGAAACCTGGTATGTGCTAGCCCGTATGGTTACCATTGCCACAGACTCCGTATGCTGGAGGATGGAAGTGGGGGTTGTACAGGATCTGCCAGTACCCCTCCTGCTTGGTCTGCTTGGTCGTGACTGGCCCGGGATTCAACCACCTTCTGACAACCACAATGCAGTCTGCTAGATGGCGCCAGTCGCACAAAGGAAGAGGGATGCCCCATGACAGCCAGTCATGCTCATCACTGACAACGAGCGAAAGGGTGAGTCGCATGCCCCCCAGTTAAATGTGTACTGTGATCTTTTTCAGCAGGTAACTGCAGGAGGTTTGTTTGGCAGAGAACAGAGAGAAGATGAGTGCCTTAAGAACTGCTGTGATCAGGTCAGAGTAATTAATGGAGAAGAGTAGTGAACAACACAACGAAATTTAAAAAGCAAACATAAGTTCACAACACAACGAAATTAAGCCACAACACAACAGAAATGAGCCACAACACAACGGAAAATGTACAACACAACGGAAATGAGCCACAACACAACGGAAAATGTACAATACAACGAAATAAAGCTGCAACACAACGGAAATGCTCCCGACCACCAGAGGGCTCTCGGAGCGTGATAAAGTTAGTTACCTTTCGAGGGAACTCGAACTGCGTCGGTGACGACACTATGGGAACACCCTTCAGCATAGCACGTCTGAATCATGAATGAAAACTAATCCAATCCTATTGGCGTTGCGTGATGACGTAGCATGTGACGGCATACACAAATGTAGAAAGGCACAGGTGCCAGCACACAGCAGAGTCAGCTTTTTGCTATTCACCAAGCGCTCTGTCTGTGTGAAACAAGTCTGTCCTATTTGGTGTTGTATGTCCTGTAAAGTCTGCATTGCAATATAGAATCTAGGGGCTCGGATTTCGCGTTTGCTGAGGCAGCGCGTAGATTACGAGTCTACTCTGCAATAAAGATTCTGTGGCTTGGATCTCGTGTTTGCCGAGGCAGCGCGTAGATTTTAACTCTGCATTTCAATACAGAATCTAGTAGCTCGGATCTCGGGTTTGCCGAGGCAGCGCGTTGATTACGAGTCTACTTTGCAATAAGATTCTGTGGCTGGGATCTCGCGTTTGTCGAGGCAGTGCGTAGATTTAAGGTCTGCTTTGCAATACAGAATCTAGTAGCTCGGATCTCGCGTTTGCCGAGGCAGCGCGTTGATTACGAGTCTACTTTGCAGTTTGCGATACGATTCTATGACTGGCATCTCACGTTTGCCGAGGCAGCGCGTAGATTGAAGGTCTGCATTGCAATACAGAATCTAGTAGCTCGGATCTCGCGTTTGGCGAGGCAGCGCGTTGATTACGAGTCTATTTGCAGTTTGCAATAAAGATTCTGTGTGGGTGCTATAGGCATGCAGTCAGTCCCTGAAGGGTGCTGGCTGTGTTCATTGAGAAATAACTCGCCGCACACAGTGCGTTTCGGGTGTCTCAGCCGCGCCTGTTGACTTTCTTCTCGAAAGATGAAAGCCAAATTTATTGTGAACGACTCGAATCTCGCGTTTGTTGAGGCAGCGCGTTAAGGGTCTGCAATAAAAGGGACACACGCGATCTGGAGAAATAATACTGTTTGGGTGCGAGGCATTCACAGTCAGCTCCTGAGGGTGCTGGCTGTTCATTGTGAAATAACTCGCCGCACACAGTCGTGCATTTCGGGTGTTTCAGCCTCGCGCCTGTTGACTTTCTTCTCGAGGGATGAAAGCCAATTTGTAACGAATCGCGTTTGCCGAGGCAGCGTGTAGTAGATCGTATAAATAAATATTTAAACAGTATTCTGGTGTTTATACTATCCAGTGTTTATGGCTGCATTTAATTCTGAGGAATTAAAATAATTAAAATATGATCTGACTTTAGAACTTGGTTAGATATTTGAATTCAGCCTACCATCTGAAGGAGAGTGCCGCTTCTAGAAGTCCCCCTCAAAAAAAAAAAAAAGCAAAAGCTGAGCTTGGGACTCTAGGCGGCGCTCTCGCCCAAGCCTCCTGAGAAGACGGATCTGAGGACCGTCCTTCAGGCCAGGAAGGCGTCGAGAGAGGGGTCCTAACTTATGTGAGACCTTGGAGGGCCACATCAGCTTCCAGCGAACGCACGCTGCTCTGTCTGCCCCAAGAGCTTGTGGCCAGGCAGCACTGGCGTCCGCACACCGAGAGTTGTTTTCGGGAGTTTCACACGGGAGTTTCCTGAGGTTCGCTTTCGGGGGCGAAGCGTACCAATATCGGGTTCTTCCATTCGTCCTAGCACTCTCCCCTCGCACGTTCACCAAGAGTATGGATGCAGCCCTGGCCCCGCTAAGGCTCCAGGGCATCCGTGTGCTCAGTTACATCGACGACTGGCTTATCCTGGCACAGTCTTGAGCACTGGCAGTTGGGCATCAAGATGTCGTCCTTGGCCACATCCAGCGCTTGGGGTTGAGGCTCAACACGAAGAAGAGCGTGTTGACACCCACCCAACGGACTACGTTCCTGGGGTGGTCTGAGACTCGACGACGATGCAAGCAAAAATGTCTCCTGCACGCATCGAGTCCATACTGACCACAGTAACCAGAGTGAAGCTAGGCCAAGCCATCACAGTGAAACACTTCCAGAGAGTGTTGGGTCTCATGGCAGCAGCGTCCAGTGTGATACCTTCTGGCCTGCTGCACATGAGGGCCCTGCAGTGGTGGTTGAAAGCCAAGGGGTTTTCCCAGAGGGGAAATCCAATCCGCATGATAAGGGTTACATGCAGATGCCTTCGTTCCCTATCAATGTGGAAGAGACCTTGGTTTCTGTCCCTAGGTCCCAAGTTGGGAGCGTTATGTTGCCGTAAAGCCATTTTCGACAAACGCCTCCCTCACGGGCTGGGGCGCGGTCATGGACGGCCGCTTTACGAGAGGTCTCTGGCAGGACCATCATTCCTCATGGCATATAAATTGCCTGGAAATGTTGGTGGTGTTCCGAGCTCTGAGGAGTTTTCTGCCAGACCTCCAAGGTCGCCACGTTCTCGTGAGAACCGACAATACGTCAGTGGTGTCCTATTTAAACCGCCAGGGGTGTCTGAGGTCACGCCCTCTGTGAAGACTGGCGCATCAGATCCTCCTGTGGTCCCAGTGGAGACTGTCGTCTCTCAAGGCAATGTATGTCCCGGGGGACCAGAACCAGGGAGCAGACATGCTGTCGAGGCAGGGGCTGAGGCCCAGGGAATGGAGACTTCACCCCAAGACAGTGGAGTTGATATGCGAGAGGTTCGGCCCAGTGGAAGTGGACCAATTTGCGTCTCGAGAGACGACATACTGTCCACTGTGGTTTTCCCTCACGCATCCAGCCCCGCTGGGGTTGGATGCCATGGTGCAGACGTGGCAGAGGCTGCGTCTGTATGCATTTCCCCCGATCGCTCCGCACCCCAGTTTGGGCTATGTCCCTAAGGTGCCGTCTAATTGGCGAGGTCAACGGTTCTGTAGGCGTTTCATCCCCCACCTCATGTGACGACGGAAGACGGAAGACTTAATTTGCCCTGCCCTTTCAGAGCACTGTATATATATATTCAGAGGTCTTCACAGTGGAGGAAGGCGGGACAGTTGCTGGTGTGTTTCGGGTCCCCTAAGTAGGGGCTCTCTGCCTCTAAGCAAACCATAAGTAATTGGATCGTTCAGGCTATTTCCCTGGCCTATCAGGTGCGCAATTTGCCTTCACCTGTGGCCGTGAGGGCTCACTCTACCAGAGGCATGGCGTCCTCTAAAGCCCTCATTTCAGGGGCTCCTATCCATGACATATGTGAGGCGGCTGGCTAGGGCCACTCCGCACACATTCATGACATTCTAAAGTCTGGACCTTCCCTCTACACCCGGCACACGAGTGCTCTCGTCCTAGTTGTGCCTGGAGACAGCTTCACACTGGACAGGCGGGGTTTCGTTGTGGCATAGTGGGTATCTCGTTCCCATAGTGTTGAAACCGATGCAGTTCGAGTTCCCTCGAAAGGGAACGTCTCGGGTTACGTATGTAACCCTTGTTCCCTAAGAAAGGGAACGAGACACTGCGTCGGTTCGCCACGCCTCACCCCGCCTGGAGCGACTTGCTTCATAGCAAAGCTGACTCTGCTGTGTGCCAGCGTGCCTTTCTACACATTTGTGTATGCCGTCACATACTACGTCATCACGCAACACCAATAGGATTGGATTAGTTTTCATTCATAATTCAGACGTGCTACGCTGAAGGGCGTTCCCATAGTGTCACCGATGCAGTGTCTCGTTCCCTTTCTCAGGGAACAAGGGTTACATACGTAACCCGAGACGTTTTTCATGCCCCTGTTCTATAGAGTCAGCAGTCTAAAAAATATATCAACACCACAATTAGTTTTAACAGTATGTAGCTAACTATATCGACATTTATTAATTCAAAATCACCTACGTGCATTATAGCTGCATATTTATACTCTAGAATGCTTTGACGCGCTAGCGGTGCTACCACAGCGCATGATCCCTAAGGGAACGTCTGCCAATTCCTTTAAGTTGTTAAAACTTATAATTTGTATTAGTTAAAATTACTTTTAACATTCAAAAACAGACATGTTCAAAATCCAAAGCTTGATTGAATTGGTAATAGACTGACTTACTACAGCTGACTTTTTTCCAATACCTCCCTTCATGTATTTACAGTAAACAATTATTTCTGTAATATAATAAAAGTTTTTTTGTTTTTTTTTGTTTTTCATGGTTTAAATGTTGCAGTTCCTATTAACCAGACTGACTTAAAACAGGTGAAATTGTGCCAATAGCTCCCTGTGTGCACAGTACACATTTTTTCTTTAAATAAAAACATTAGGCCTACTGTATTCACCTAAAGGTTTATTTTTTTCATGTACCAAAGCTTGTGGTAGGTTCCTAGTGACCAGACTGACTTATGACTTATAGGTGAAATTGTGCCAATACCTTCCTGTAATTTTGCAATTCACCAAATAGTTTTTATTTTTATTTATCAAATTAAATTATAATAAATTATACGTTTTAACCACTTGGTGGAATTGCCAGACATTCCCTTAGGGATCATGCGCTGTGGTAGCGCGTTGAAGTATTCTCAAGAATAAATACGCAGCTATAATGTAGGAGATTTTGAAGTATACTTTATGTCAATATACAATGGTTACATACTGTTAAAACTAATCGTGGTATTGATATATTAAGACTGCCGACTCTATAGAACAGGGGTGCCCAATCCTGCTCCTGCCGATCGACTGTCCTGCACAGTCTCCAACCCTAATCAAACACACCTGCCTTTAATTTTCAAGTGATCCTGAAGACCTTAATTGGTTGCTTCAGGTGTGTTTGATTAGGGTTGGAGATGAACTGTGCAGGACAGTCGATCGGCAGGAGCAGGATTGGGCACCCCTGCTATAGAACGATGGCAAGGAAAACTAACTGTTTTCTGTTAACGATGGCAAGGACCACGAGACCCCTCTGCCTCTAGTGGTCGGGAACATTTCCGTTGTGTTGTGGCTTTATTTTGTTGTGTTGTACATTTTCCGTTGTGTTGTGGCTTATTTCTAGACTAGGTAAACCCAGCCTGATCTGCCGGCGATTTGATTTCGCCCTGCAGCTCAGGCTGGAAACCTGTACATTTATCTCTGCTGCTTCCTTTACAAATTTGCGGGAACCAATCGCAAACTGGCTTATCCACCTGGCGCGCTATTGGCGGGTTTAATCTAATCCAATTCCAGAGTCGTTACGGCTCTGTCCAGTTCCTTTTAATCTATCGACGATGCTCAATGGCTTCTTTTTAGCAAACAAATGGCTCGAGTGGGTGTAAATACCACTAACTTTCATGTTTTTTTTTGCATAACCTGCAAAAATCTCTTGATTCCAGTGCTGCTTCTGCAAACCGCTGAATAACACGTTTGGTTACACATTTCCTGCCTGGAGTTTTCGCGTAGCTCTGCAAAGAACGCCACCCGGATCGTTGGTCTGATTAGGGTACACTGTACAGAGGAGGCAGAGCGAGCATTCCAGGCACTCAAGGCTACGCTCACTGCTTCGCCAGTTCTGCATGCACACTTAACACTTGCATAATAACAGTGTCACTTTTAAATGCTGCATTTCCTTTAATTTCAAAATGTTCTATTTTTAACAGGTTCTAATGTGGTTTTACCTGGGGCTGATGTTATTTCAAGCTGTTCCAGAACATTTTGTTTTGGTTCCTCCTTGTAAGCAAACAGTTGCCCTTCACAGTTCTTTGGTGCTTATGGGTATATCTTTACACTTGCCAAATGTAATTTCAGTGTAAATCATAATGAGGACACTAGAGAAAAAAGAAGAGTCAATGCCTCAAGGAAAGGTGCTGTGCTTTTAAAAATCATCTCTTAAAGAGAAGAGGATGACGGGATGGCTTATGCCAAATTAAATTTACACACCAAGTTTGCTTACGTTAAGCTATAAGGAAATTTTATCACAGCAGACCTCAGTAGCGATTAAATCAATTGTCAAATTGAGAGTTTATTAGACTGTTTACCCTAATTGTATTTTGGCCTTTTTAGACAGGGAATACTGTAAAAAGGCTTGCGTGGCTTGTTTTCCTCATGAATGATTTAGAGAGTTGATCTGGCAGAGCTATTGTGTCTATCTCAAAATAATCCTCTCTAACATTTTGTTTACTGTATTAATTATGTGAGTGATTTGGGAAATGCATATTAAATCATGTGCATGTGGATTAGGATTATCTTTAATCATTGTCTCTGTTGTTATTATTATTGTTTTTTTTTTTTTTCAACAACATATGACAGTTTTAGAGTTGGCAGACTTTCTTGATCATCCCACTGAGGAATGTAGAAAACAGACCAAGGAAGGAAAATGTTGCTTTGCCAAGCTGTAGTATCATGCTAGCCATGCTAGCCTTGTCTGAAAGAAAAATGACTTAACCTCTTTAAATAAAATAGATCTCAGCCTCATAACAATATCATTTGTAAAGAAGGCAAAATGTATTGCCTATTTACTGCTAATTTTGGTGCAAACCACGAGTTAGAACCATTAGATCTCTGTATAGGCCCATGTTTAGAAACTACCCCATGGACTGAAGGCAACAATATTCCATTTTTAAGCATAGTTCAGTCAGATTATTGTAATGTGGCTTTTCAGGGCAGTGATGCAGGTTATAATTTTACTTGAAGTGAGAATGAAACAGAAGTTGCAAAAGTCTTTTCTTAACTATTGATCTGGGTGATATCTGGTATCTGGGTGAAATGTAGTGCGGCACTGGATTTTATCCTTGGGAATTGATTGGATTGTAGGAAGTTGGCCGTTGCCAACTAAGTGGAGGCAGATCTGAATTTTGGAGTCAGTTGTGGAGAATATTTAGTCCCACTCTCCGCCGAGTCATTAAGAGAACGTGCCATTTCGAGGGGGAGGGGAGCCTATCGTTTTTGTGTAAAGATTACAAATGTACATGAATTAAAAAAAATAATGATGTGCACGAATAAATCCTTTATGATAAACACTTTACCATTCTGTAGAAAAATAAGAACTGTACAAATGTCTTTCAAATGTATGTACAGTATATAAATATGCTGTGAATATATTCACTTGACCAGGTGAATCCAATAAAACCATGGCACCTATGATCCAAACCATGGCCTTTTAGTGCAAGGGAGTCAGCAGGTTTCAAAGAGCTCATTAGTAATTAAGTACTGCCTAAGCCCGGTTTAAGCCCCATAAAAGCCAGTATGACATTGAACCCCAGCTTTGGAATGCAAGGAGCTTTTACTGAATAAGAACAGAACAGGTCTATTTTTAGTAGGGACTTTTAGAACTTTGTGAATACTCTTCACTTTCAACATTGAGGACATTTTTTTTTTCTAACCATCTTTTGTTTGTGCTAAAACAACTGAACCACAATGAAAAGTATCAGTCCCTTGAAATCTGCATGTCGCCAATTACATTGCAATATAATTGCATTACAATTACATGTAGGGGATTCACTACATGACATTTGCTCAGATTTTTGCCCTGATTTGCTGTAGATGAGTCGACAATATTTGCAGAAAGTCTGCGCCACACTTTGGGCAGTCAGAGTTGATAGATTTCACAGAAAATCGCATAGTGTATGATGGGTAGAGATTGCGATTTTTTTTTAGCTTCAGACTATCGCTGCATCCGAAATTGAATACTTCCAAATAGCATGCGAAAAACAGTCGCATGTCAGAGCAGCATGTCAGGCGGTCAGTGGTAGGTCACGTGATAATGACAACCTGGCGGAAGTGCATGAAGTCTGGTAGTGTATGATGCAGTTTTTCTCTGTAACCATTTACAAAGTCGGCAAGTTTATGAAGCCTATAGTGTTTTAAAATCTGTTCAGATTTTAAAAGTCATGTAGTGTATTCCAGCCTTTAGTTCTTCAGACAAAAAAAACAAAAAAAACAAATGGCAGTTATATGGATACAGAATGACAAACATTTGAAAGACAATATTCTGGTTTCTCTTTGTTTCACTGTATTTGTTTAATTTAAGGGGCAGGGCAAATCCACAATTTCTCCCTTCTGTTCTTTTCTGTAGGCTACTACTAACAAAGACCCCAAAGGACTCAAAGCAGATCTTTGTGTGAAAGAGTAACAATGTTATTTTTGGTCAGCGTCTAGAGATAGGCCTAGCAAAAAGGAGCAGCGCTGAAAATTGACCTGTTTGTTCCATCACTTTCAGTGCAACAACTGCAAAACAACAATAACATCTTATTCCTTTACCAATGATCAGCACAGGCATTTATTTGGCAGTAGCTGCAATTTGCTTTTACTTACGGGGCATTTTCAGCGGCATACAATTGTGTTCTGAAATGAGGAGGCAAAGTCCTCACTTATTTTTTTCTTAAAGCAGCACTAGGTAACTTTTCAACCTTCATAATATATTTCCAAGACTCTTGTGATGGTACATCGACTTACAATAGGTTGAATGACATGTCTGCCATAGCCTGACGGGGTCTGTATCGTTTTTAATCGTACTTTTAAACTTCGGGGTTCGGGTAGTAACCCCCGCGCACAAAAAGAACTACAAAATTCGACTGCTTTACGGCATAGGCTACCTCACTTCCCCCAACACGTCCTCACATGCTGTTGGACTTGTAAGTATATTGCTTATATTGTATATCACTCGGACAAGCTTTCACTCGTTGGTGTGAGCTAAAAAGCACCTGGCGTTCTTGTTGATGGATTAGTAACTTAGACATCTTCGGAGGCTAGCTCGATGTTCGATGTCCGACGATTTGAAACGCGTTGTGTTTATTACCCAATCGAACTCGTGTAACTGTCTGTCACACGTTTTACCGTCCACAGCATTACTTGATAGACAAAAATAGGACAAGAATGAGCATCAAACAGAAACAATCCGCTTACGGAATGTTCGAGGCGCTCATACAATACAGACTGCCGAAAGCGCGCAAAGCTCTTAAAGGGGACACACCTTATTTCCACTCGTTACAGCTTCCATCCGACTGAACAGGGACCGGTATACAGGGGGGAGGGTATCAGGCCGTGAGTGAAGAGACTGCTCTGCGTGAGTGGTATTTACGACAGTAACGTTAAATACAAGTAGTCCACAGCGACTCTAGGGGTCGTTGTTTGACCAAAACGGAATTCCTACCTAGTGTGGCTTTAATAAATCAAATGTAAATTCATGTCCATGTTACACTTAAAGGGATAGTTCACCCAAAAATGAAAATTCTGTCATCATTTACTCTCCCTCAAGTTGTTCCAAACCTGTATGATTTCCTTTCTTCTGCTAAACACAAAAGAAGATATTTTAAAGAAGGTTGGTAATTAAACAGTTGCTGGTCCCCATTGACATCCATAGTATTTTTTTTCCTACTATGGAAGTCAATGGGGTCCATCAGTCGTTTGGTTACCGACTTTCTTCAAAATATCTTCTTTTGTGTTCAGCAGAAGAAAGAAAGTCATACAGGTTTGGAACAACTTGAGGGAGAGTAAATGATGACAGAATTTTCATTTTTGGGTGAACTATCCCTTTAATGTTGTCACATTTTCCTGGTTAAATGAACATTACTATACATTACATCAAAAAAGAAAGAAAAAAGAAACCAAATACAATTCTATTTTGTATGTAATTGATGTTCTATTTATTAAAAGTATAAATCTTATCAAGTTAGTGTTTCTATGCATTTTTCAATATATTCCAAAATAATAACTAAAGTCAGTAACAATTTTAAAAATATATTTTATTGTACTGATGTTCAGCTGTTCTTTTTAATAATCAGCTCATTTTCGGATCATCAGTCATCATGCTCTGTAAACTTGGTCACAGACACGAAGATGTAGGCTTTAATTTCACCAAACTGATTGCTCAGTAAAAAATCCCAGTCTCACGTTTTCAGGCCATTTCAAGTTTGATGTTGACAGTGAGAGCGGTTTACTTACTTTTTAATAGTCTTCCCATTAATTCAATAATTTTGTTAATTCGGACTGATTCACGAATGCGAAACACGCACGAAAACAAGAGGTGGGATTTATCTAGTGAACCAATTATAGCCAATCATAACCAATCACATCCAATCATAGCACAATGGAGGTATTGCCTCCTCTTTTGTGATTTTACCCCATTCATTCACCCCCACCCCCACACTACACCCACCTCATACATTAGGGGGTCTGTTAGGCGCTATGACAAAACGCAGAATGTAGAGTCATGAGTTGACCCTGTGTGAGAGTTAGTATAATATTTTTATCAATTGGCTGCTCGACTATGTAGTTGAGTGATACAACCATTTGCAGTTTTAAGGTGCAGTCACATAAACAGTTATCATAGTTCGTCAAATTTTCGCTACCATTTCAAAACGAATACATAAATCTGGAATTTTGTTAGACGGTGAAAGATTTCCCCACACAGATTTTGCAACGGGTTTGAGTTAGTAATGCAAATTCACCGTGTTTACCAACAGAACTGCTTGGTTTGAAAGAGATTTCTGTGTGAGATGTGCTTCAAACGCTACGTTGCTACACAACTGACAATAGACAATGACATTTCATAAATGTGGCCACACTTTTACTGGCCCTATGCATATGAAATGCATTAGTTAGCCATTTACTTTATATGCCTTTTTTCTTACATTTAACATTGCAGAGTGCCACCCTATTCTGTCTCTGTGAAATGCTCGACCTTTAGTTGTGATATATTATGATACTAATCAACTTTGACACACCCTTGTCCCAGATGACCCCCAAAGAGATCCAGTTTATTCAACTGTTCACAAAGCATGAAATGAGTTTAATTTCCTACCATGAAGTGTGCGTGATTTACACTCTAGGACCTGTAAATCATTCCATTCCCTTGTCCTGTTTTTGTAGACTCGCCGTTCACTGTTGTCCAGTAGAATGTCTTAAAAATGTCTTTGTGCAGCTCATTGGCCAGTGCTACCTCACCAGATCTGAACAGACCATCAATATATCTGGCATTTTACAAGCTACATTACCCTTACTAATCTGCTCCTATACATTACCCAGCACACATCTTTCTCAGTCAAGTGCCAGATTCCACCAAGTGTTTCCTGAAGGCATTCTAAGCACTTAGTATAAAAACTCTGCTTTTATTTTCCAAAATTGCCTGCAGTTTATTGTGAAATAAAACCATGTCCTCTAATCCATATCATTTTGTTGTAAGGAACATTAAGTTCCTTGACTCTCTTTTCAATAGCACCTGCCAAGGGCAGGCGAAAATGACCAACATGTCGCAAATTTGATGCGTTTACCTGTTGTGTATAATTGTAATGATTCAACAACAGTTTTTCAATTAATATGATTTGCTTCTTTCTCTGTTAAATTGTTATTTCTCTATATCCCTGTCATTTTACTAATGTTAATGCTCAGATATTTTAATTTACATTTGCAATATGCACATTTGGTATGAGTGTGTTCTCTACAGTATTGGGAAGTGACTAAGTGAAATAGACTATTTTCACTATAGCCCAACATAATTTCAGCTATTTGTAGCTTTTCCAGTAACAATCTAAACGCTACAATAATATTTTGTAGCATGAAGTAAACCAAACTCTATTTTCAAACAGTAGCTGTAGCTTCACTACCTACAATTATGGTCAGCATGTAGCTTGTATGTTCACTTACAAAATTGTCTTCTCAAACACTGGTTTTCTACTGACCTTATTGTGCAGTTTGTCAGAAATGTATGTTTTCTTGCCATCCATGCAACAGATATAACAACACAGTAAAATCTCCAGTGTTGAAATCCTGGTGTTAAGGACTCTTAGAGTAAAGAGTTAATTTTCTGGTGTTGAATTTCAAGGGATTAACACTGCTAGTGTAAACTGCACCCTCTGGCTGGTGAAAATATGTAGAGTTAAATCTAAATAACACTGATAGTGTAATTCGTTACATCCAGGACATTTACGTGCTGGGCGCGATGAAACGAGCTGAAACTTTTTTCACAGACGCCATTTTCTGCGATGCAAGGCATATGAGGAGGGAAAACGCAGATATTACAGGGGTGGTTCATGACTTTGGACCTCATTTCCAAGTTAGCCTGGGTGTTATTTATCAGTGGAGACAGTTTTCAACATTTTTCATCCAGTCCTTCCAGTTGCATAGTTCGCCGGTGCTAGGCTAGCGCGAGTCAACGGTATCTGCTAGCCTGCCATTAAAAACAGTTTTACCCACTCCACAGTACACCAAAAGCAAATAAATTATAACGCCAGACTATCAATGTAAATGTCTGTTGAGAGAATAATGTTAGAAATCAAACTACAAACTACTCTCAACAAAACCTCCCCATGGGGGGAAAACAAGACAGGCATCTGGTAGCAAACAGAAAACACGAGGAACAAAAACGAGGAACAAAAACAACGAACCAGCACAGGACTGCAAACACAAGGAGAATGGAAGCAAACAAAAGAGGGTAACGAACAAGGCAGGTGGGGCAAATTAATCAACAATCAGGTAACAAGATGGGAGGGACCAGACAATTGACAGGAGAGCACATGGCACAAGGAATACAAGACAAGCCATGTGCTCACAACAAACCAGACTAGACACAAACACATGACAAACCGGGAATGTCAGAGCTCTGTCACCAAACCAGATACAAACCAAACAGAGGTGACAGAACCCTGACATCTGTGCTCTTAAATGAGTCGAAACTTTTCTCACACCTAGCGTATAACTGAAAAACACAAGAACAACTCCACAAACTGTGGACCAACATATTTCCTTATTTGGAGGACCAATTTTCTTAGAATGGGTAAGTAATTCTTTCAGATTAAATATTTATGCAAAATGTATTTAGCAGATTAACTTTTGGTTGATGTTTGGATATTCTTTAATGTTTAAATGTATTGATTTTGCTATTTGTAGGAGCATTTCTATGATGCACCAAGTGGCCAAGAGACTTGGAGTTTAAAGACTGTACAGACTAGAACCTGGTGATGGTAAGATTTAACAGATAACATGAGAGAATCATGGGCACAAACATAAAAAATAATCATAGCTTTGTTGCTATTTGGTATAACTAGATGTTCCGTTTCTCATAACACTCATTTTGAATTTGTCCAGTCAAATTACTTTACAAAAGTAAATCTTAAAATTTTTAAATATTAATTTCCAACATACGTTAATGAGAACATTACAACTCGTGCATGTTGTTGATGCAAGTGCAGATGTTGTTGCGTGAACGTACATTAAAGATTAATATTTTGTAAATTAAGTTGAGTTAAAATTGTCGTAAAAAAAGTCATAAAATTGATGTTAAACCACTGGAGTCACATGGATTACTAATGATTCCTTTATACCTTTCCGTGGCTTTGGAAGTGGTAGTTGAATAGGCTGTTGATGAAGGGGCAGAAATCTCTTAGATTTCATTAAAAATATCTTCATTAAGTGTTCCGAAGATGAGCAAAACTCTTACTGGTTTGGAACAACATGAGGGTGAATAATTAATGGAAATATACTAAATAAGCTTGGAAAATCAGTAAATTCAAGTCTTAATCTAACTAAAATAGTTTCTTGTTTGAGTCACTAAAGTCTAAGATGATTGAACTTTTTCCACCATAAACTTGCTGTATTTATAAAACACAAATAGTATTGATTGTAACTGGTCTGGTTTTGTGTTGTCTAGGGAACCAGCACTCCAGGATTTTTCAAGAAAGTTGGATCTGCACAGCCTTTCCTGCTCTGTGAAACAACAATGCACTGAACTTTACTGTTAGCAACTGGACACAACTGATCCACTCATATCCTGCAACTGTTTTTCATCTGCTGAATGTTGCATTGATTTAAGCACTGCTGTACTGTTGCAAAGTTGAAGGTACTGAATCAACTTCACTGACACAGGACTTACATTCACTAACATGTACAGGAATTGAAGTATTACAGACCATTTAAGCAGCTTTCATTGACAGAAATGCCTATATTGTGCCTTCATCATTCTTAAAAAAAAAAGTTAACCTATGATGTAAAGGGGCTTGTTCGTTAATAAAAAAACTAGCACAACTGTTTGCATTTTGCCTTTATTTTTAACTTTACAATGAACAGAATTCTACTATGATCCCAGACTAAGGTTACAATTGAACTTTCTGGATTGTTTTGAAATAAAGTTTTGAAAGAGTAATATAGAGTAATGTGTTTTTCCAAAGTTAATTTATTCTTTCAGATTACATGATTTGTCAGTTTATTTTACAGTTCTTTAAATTAGGTAATGCAGAACCCTAATAAGAAAAACCTTTTTACAAATAAAAACAACACTAAGGGAGTTCCCTTAGTGTTGTTTTTATTTGTACAAAGGTGTTCTATCAATACCAGGATGGTGTAATATTTGACTCCTATAAAGGTGAGAAGATTGTGATTTCCAATTTTTTTTTTTTTAAGTGTTACTGTAGGTCAACACCAGAACAGTGTAGAATTTTAAATCTGCCAGTGTTTGCTACAAAGCTGCACCCAGCTCTGTAACAGTGTTGTTGTTATCTGCATTGGTGTTAATATTTTACTCTCTAAGTGTTCATATTGTAACACTTTTACAGGCATATTTCTTTATTTTAGAACAGGCCTTCCTATACAGGACAGGAATTCCTATATCATTGAGGAATTTAGGAAATATGCATTTCTTTTGTTAAGGTTGCTATCTGCTCTCACACACACACACACACACACACACACACACACACACACACACACACACACACACACACACACACACACACACACACACACACACACACAGTTTAAAAAAAAAAAAATTATATTCAGCTTTGAATTATTTTTCTTTTAGTTTTAGTGTAATTTTCGTTTAAGGATTTAAGTTTTAAGCTTTAATACACACACACACACACACACACACACACACACACACACACACACACACACACACACACACACACACACACACAGGCGTCTTGTGTGATGTTTTGTTCTCTATATCCAGCTCAAGTGAGAGAATAAGTAGTCTAAGGATTTAGCTATTTAAAATGACTACTAACACTTTAGATACGTGGTGTCTAACAGAACACATGAACAAACACAGTCATTCTATGTGGGAAATGAAAAATAATATTTTTTTTCTATTTCTGTGAAAAAAAACTGGATATTTGGATTGGCTCTAATTGACAACGGACAGGTTAGTTTTACTTTTATCATTTTTGAAATATCACAAATATGCATTTCTTTCTTGCCCTGTTTGCCAATGCTTTCATTCTTGTTGGCTGTGAAATAGCCATCATATCACCGAATCAGTCTGTTAAAGAATTATAAAAGCCCTCTAATGAAATACACTCCTTATCTCAAGGGCAAAAGATCAATTTGATGGGGGTCCAACATCCTTATCAGAAAGAGATTACATGGGAAGAGCCGTTTCCTATTGGAGTCTTTCCTCAGACAAGCCACTATCTGCCACCTAATTAAAAATCAGAGAAGGCTGGGTCTTGTGACTCACTGAATGTGACATTACACATTGAATTAAAGCGCCACATGGACCAACACTGCTTAAATCTGAATATGACAATATATGTATGTCTCTCTCTTTGTCTAATTAATATTTAGATCAAATGAATGGTGATTTATTGGATGACTAGGCCTACATTCATTCATGTATGGTATCTGATTCTGATTCGGAAATAAAAAATAAATTGATTATTGTTTTTGTCTTTTAAAATAAATATAATTAAATGAAACTTTGAATTAACAAATATGCTAACAGCACTGAAAAAGTTTGACTGTAAATAAAATTAAATAAAATATTTTGATAGTCCAATATAGGCATTAGACTATCATTAGCTCTCATTGGACTATTAGTAGATTGTCTGCTTAAAGGGATAGTTCACCCAAGATTTAAAAAAACTGTCAGAATTTACTCACCCTCAAGATGTTCCTAACCTGTATGAATTTCTTTCTTCTGATGAGCACAAAAGAAGATACTTTAAAGAATATGGGTAACCAAAGAGGGCTCCATTGACTTCCATAGTATAGCTAAACCATTCAAGCACATTCAACCATTCAAACACCCAAATGCACAGAATGCAGCGCCAGTGCTGCATTGAGTTCTCTTTCAAGCTTGAACAGACAAAAATACACAATATTATTATAAGCACAGTCTTAAATGACTTAAAAAATGTTAAATGAACGTAAAGAGTTGTGAGAAAATATGTGTGTCAGATCTTAAAGTGACAGTGACTAGTCCAAATGGCGAGAATGAATGTCACGGGCGGGTGACGTCATGACCAGGAAAGGATAAAAGTACATCAAGTCTGACCGGTGCAAGCTTCGATAAGGCCGAAGCAAGTCGATCACAGGGATAAAGGAAGTATGGAAAAGTGACGCAGCGTCTCGTTCCCTACTCAGGGAACTAGGCTTACAGTCGTAACCTGAAACATTACCCTTTCGAGGGAACTTGCACTGCCTCGATGACGCTTTGGGAACGAGAATGCCCGAACGCCATACGACCAAGAACCTTTCATGTTAAACTGTCACGACATGAGAACTCTAGACCCAAGGGTATCCATGTCTGGTAGGGCTGGGCGATATATCGCATGAGATTGTTATGCGCATCTCGTCAGTAAAGCCGGTTCCTTGATTAGTAGTAAATCGCCATCACCTGCTTTCAGATGGAGCGGCATTTACAACACAGTGCCGTAGTTAACTGACAAGCTGAGCCATATCGCATTAATTAGCGCAGGCGATACGTCCTCGATAATTAATGCGATATGGCTCAGCTTGTCAGTTAACTACGGCACTGTGTTATAAATGCCGCTCCATCTGAAAGCAGGTGATGGTGATTTACTACTAATCAAGGAACCGGCTTTACTGACGAGATGCGCATAACAATCTCATGCAATATATCGCCCAGCCCTAATGTCTAGGTCATAAAATCTGACAAACGTGAGCGACGAAGACCAGCCTGCTGCATCACAAACGTCTTGAAGGGACACCCCAGAAATTAGGGCCTTGGAGGCCGCCATATCCCTAGTAGAATGGGCTTTAGTGGCCAAAGGTGAAGGCTGGCTCAAAACCAGAGATAGCCTCGACTATCCATTTGCTAACATTATGTTTGAATGCAGAAAGGCCTTTCTTAGGGGGCCCAAGCTGATCAGACTTTCTCCACAGGGCAGATCTGTGGACGAAAGTGTCCAGTGCTCTGACTGGACAGATGAGGTTAAATTTCTCCTGGTCTTGATCTTTAAAAGGAGGAGGACAGAATGGTACGTAATGGTAATGGTACCTTTGGTACGTATCCGGGTTTTGGATAGAGGAACACTTTGACCATCCCAGGTGCAAACTCAAGGCACGAAAGAGATACCAATAGGGCCTGAAGATCTCCTACTCTTTTTAGAGAGGAAATGGCTAGAAGGAACACAGTTTTGAGGGTCAGAAACTTTTGAGACAGAATCAAGAGGCTCGAAGGGAGCAACAGATAAACCTTCTAGAACAAGAGTCAGATCCCAAGCTCGACCTTTGGTACGAACTGCAGGCCTCAGCCTCAGAGTGCCACGAAGGAAACAATAGGTTACTGTTGTAATCCTGGTTCTCTGAAACATCGAGTGGAGAGATCCACATATGGGAAGGGCATTCGTACCTGACCTCTGCAGAAACATCCAATTGCACCAAGTCTGGCTAGACAGACTGAAGCACACAGTCAATGCCAGGTAAGGCCCCACCCCCTTACCTGAGGGCATATAACGCTTGCAAGCACTGCTGTTCTCCAGTAACTTCTCGTGCGGCAAGCGGGGCAAAGCTGGTGGATCTCTCCACTCGATGTTTCAGAGAACCGGGATTACGTCAGTAACCTATTATTCTCTTTCATCATCTCGTGTTTGAGATCCATCTATAGGAGAGACATGGACAGCTCCCCGATTGCCCAATACACTCACAGTGAGGTTCTATAAGCCAGAGAAGGACGGTCGCCCCAGAGAGGCAGTGCCTGACATGTCCCATAATCATGAACCTGCAATCCTGATGCACACACATAACTGCTGTACACATGCAGGACATGAAACGTGTGTGGCACACATACGAAAATAATCTCTGCAACACACACATATACATACATATATATACCCAGGCAGGAATAAGTGTATGCTTGGTGACAGGAATGCGCGTAGCATGCCGGCCCATTCACCCCCTGCTTTTTAACTCCAATATGAACTGGAAAGAAAAGGAGGTTAACAGGGAAGGGCTAATATGACCCCACCCCCAAAATAGAATGTGCTACCGAAGTTCTGGTGACGTCCAGCCGGTAGTAACGCACAAACATATGGGGAGAAGCCCAGCCGGCAGCAGAGCAGATGTCCTGCAGTGACACTCCCCTAAACAAAGCCCAAGAGGGGGCTAAGCCTCTCGTGGAATGAGCTCTGATGTTCCCCATGGACTGCACTCCTTTCAATTCATATTGAAGCCAAAGCTATAGCATCCACAAGCCAATGTGAAAGGCGTTGCTTAGATAGGGAACTCCCTCTGTGAGGGGGTGCCGATGTAATAAAGAGCTGGTCGCTCTTCCGGTAAGCACTGGTCCTGGCCATATGTGTCTGTACAGGACACAGAGCGTTCAGCCTCTGATCCTCCATGAAGGAAAAAGGTGGAGGGTGAAAAGCAGACAGCTCTAACACCTCCGATGTGAACGCAGGGAAGCATTTGGGCATAAAAGCCTGATTAGGCTTTAGGAAAAACTTATCTCCACTAAGAGACAATTTAGTGCCTGAGGAATGAACCGAGAGTGCATGAAGCTCACTGACACGTTTAGCTGATGCCAAGGCCAAGAGCAACATCTTGAAAGACAGCAGCTTTAGGGAAATACTCCCCAGAGGCTCTTATTTGCCTTATATAGGCAAATTAAAGGATGCTGCCCAACCGTTGAGCCCTCAAAGCCACATGACAGGCAGAAATTGCCACCAGGTATACCTTGATTGTGGAAAAGGACCTGCCTTTATCCATAAGGTCTTGAAGGAAACACAAAATATCAGGAACTGAGCATTGATATGATGTGAGACCGCGCCCATCACACCACCCTTCAAACACATGCCACTTACAGCCATATAAGGGCCGTGTAGAAATGGCCCTGGCATTCTGTATAGTAGCAACCACACGCGGGGAAAGCCCTAGTGCGCTTAGGTTTGTCCTCTCACGGGCAAGGCCCAGAAAGCCACCCTGTTCGGGTGTGGGTGATAAATCTCCCCATTCGCTTGAGACAGTAAGTCTGTGCGGAGGGGGAAGCGCCACGGCTCGGCATATAACAGAAGAATTATCTCCGCCAGCCATGGTGCTTTTGGCCACCTGGGTGCTAGCAAAATGAGAGACAGGCACTTCTCTTTCACCCTGGCCAGCATGGGAATTATCAGGCACAGGGGAGGAAAAGCATACAGTAGCACTTTGGGCCATGGGTGGGTCAGTGCATCTACCCCGAGGGGCGCGTCCACGTCCTTTAGCAAGAAGAACGTAGGGAACGTAGTTAGAATCTCTTCCAAATCATGCCCACTATCTGAGGGTGGAGGCGCCAATCTCCGTAGATTGGGTTCCCCCTCGATAGAAGATCCGCGCCTCTGTTCAGAATGCCTGGAACATGAGTCACGCATAGCGACAAGAACACTGGTCTGCTTCACTGCTAGAGCATGAAGTTTCGACGAGCGCACGCCGCCCTGACGATTGATGTAAGCCACTGCCGTGGTATTGTCGCAGCGTACGTGCACATGATGTCCCTGCAGGCGAGGCCGAAAATAATTCGGAGCTTTCCATATGGTCAAAAGCTCTAAATAATTTATGTGCGCTGAACATAGTTTGCTCGGCCACAAACCGTTCACTGTTCTGCCCTCCTGGGTGGCACCCCAGCCTGTTAAGGACACATCTGTCATCACAACTTTCCGCATCATAACCTTCCCCTGAGAGGTTCCCTGTGCGTAAAAGTCCACGCTCTTCCAGTAGCGCAAAGCTGGCGAGCAGGCGCGCGTAACTGTTACAGAGCGGCAAAGATCGCGTATCGGGCTGAAATGTAGTGACAAAACCCATTTCATGAACGCTCTCATTCTCAGGAGTCCCAGGGGCAAAACCTGGATAGACGAAGCCATAAGACCCTGCAGTCTGAGACATGTGCGATACTGTACTTTCGCCCCCTCTCTGAATTGCGACAGACAGTTCATAAGAGAGAGAATGCGCTCTTGAGAGAGACAGGGGCATTCCCAAAGCATCATCAATGCAGCGCGAGTTCCCTTGAAAGGGAACTTTAAGCACTGCTTGTTGACTATAGGTTACATGGGTTAAAAAAAATAAAACAACTTTTTTTAATAAAACAAGCCAGACTGGGCCAGTAGAAAAAAATCTTACTCCCACTGTTAAAAAGCAAGAGTCTAATAAGCTGGAACTGAGGAACTGTTGGTTGTTGCTGAATTTTGCATGCATAAAAACAACAACATTCACCTGGAAAAAAATATGCCTCTTTTTTCCAAGCATTAGGACAACCCTAAAAGAAAAAAGTTTTTCTTCATGCCCAAGAACAAAGTCAAAGATAAGCACAAAGAACTCTTAATGTCCTCTAATAAAAATAGGTCAGGCATATAGCCATATAGGGAAAACAGAACGCAGTATTGCTGAGTTGCAACCTTGTATGAAATGAAGATTCCTTATCAGCAAAATTACCATTTAAGGGTTTTTAAATAAGGACACAGTGATAAAATAATACCTATGAGTGTTTGAAGTATACTTACACACGCACACACACACACACACACACACACACACACACACAGAGCAGATGCTGTTTAAAAAAAAAAATAGCATGCTTTCTCATGAGGCCTTGCAGCATCTGGTGTGCCGTATCACTCTCCAGCTCCTCTATTGTGAATCTTCTCTAATTGTCAGCTTCAGATGCTCTCTGTGTCCCTCTCAACTTGAGTGTCTGATGCACCATCTCAAGGAAGGGATAATTTAATGCAGGCTGCATTGTCAACTGCCATTTCTGCATTGCTGTGTGAAAAGTTAATTAAGCTGACATTAACATTACATTTTCCTTTCTGGGTATAGCCTATGAGATTTGTATCAGCAAACCGTCTTTTAAAAGTGTTTTTATTGAGCTTCCCATCAGCTTTTCATTTTATTCAACCATCAACTATAAGTTTTAAATAGCAGTCATCAAACTTTGCTATCAATATTTATAGGCTACTGTATGCAGGTGATCACAAGTGATGATGCAGCCTCATTGGAAAGATCAAATTTCCTCTACGTACAATATCCATTTATATACTTTCCAAAGCATTTAAAGTTTTCTGATGTTTTGTCAGTGCTAATGTATTACAGGAAAAATGGCAGCTACACACAAATGAAGTCACCCTTGTTCTCTTCCTAATTAGATTTGGTCTGCTTGTTTCTAATTCTTTAATTGAGCAGTGAAATGTAACCTAAGAGCCTATATCCCCAGCACAGAGAAAGACAATTGGTTTTAGGAAAAAAAATAAAAAAATTAAAAAAAATTAAAAAAAATAATTGGTGCTAACTGCTAATCCTAAATTTTTATTGTTGCTAGAGTTTTTGTAGGGCATATTAAGCGGAGTCTTATCTTCCATGGTGTTAATTCTTAGACAGACATTGTGTGATATAAAAGCACAAAGCTATCAAACTAACAACCATTTTGAATGATTTCTGAGCCCAAATAAACATTTTGGTTAGACTCTAGAGGTTACTTTGATACAATGTGTTTGGATATTCAAAATAGTTTAGGTTGTGTGTGGAATATACAGAGAACTTTATGAATCAAGCTATAAACAATACAAATTGTTTCAAAGCAGCTTTACATGGATAAACAGGAAAATAATGGTTCATTAATGCAAACAGAATTCAATTCTGCTGTAAAACAGCTCTACAAAGACAATAGTGTCATTGTTCGACTGAGGTCAGTTCAGAGTTGATTCAGTTCCATTCAATAACTGTGTAAAGATCATAAAATATGAAATGAGTTCAATTCAACTATAAAGCAACTCTGTATAAAACACTGATGTCATTGTCCAGCTCAGTTCAGTTCTCATCCAATAGTCTCAGTACAGTCAGATCAATAATACTGCTGAATATTATGTGTCCCCAGCAAAGCAAGCCAGAGGCATCAGTGGCAAGGAACCCAAACGGTATTTGTGACAGAATGGAGAAAAAACCTTGGGAAAAACCAGGCTCAGTCGAGGGACCAGTCCTCCTCTGGTCTATCACTTTGTTTAGGAAAGTCTATTGGATGGTTTAGACACTTTTTTTTAGCTGGTTACCATCTTAAACCAGCTATAGCCAGGCAAGTTTTTTCTAAATTTATTTCCAGGCATCTATAGTTTTATGAATGCCAACCACATTTAAATTGGAGAGTGAATCTTCTAAATTATCATTATAATTAACCAAATGCAGGAGTCACTCCCTAATTTGCAATGGTTGACACAGTGATCACAACATTGACTTCTTGTTGCTGTAAACAAGATGTTCCTTATTTAATTATTATTTTTTTTTTTTTTTTTAAAGTAGGAAAGCTGTCAGCAATGTTTCAGGCTTCACTTACAATTGATTCAACCACTCTCCATCACATTTTCTCTAACACGGCTCATTTTTACACAAGAGTAACACATTCCAGTTTTCACACAGATTTATCAACACCAGATTTTCCCCTTGAGTTCAAAAGCCAGTCTGTCACTCTGATGTGCGAAGATCTTTAGCTCTAAAGTTCTCTGGATTGTTAAAGACTGGAACACATGCCCTTAAGGCTACGTTTGACCTTCATTGAAATGATTGTTTCAGCAGTATTACAAAACTGAGCCAGTCAGATGAGTCACCATTGTACAGGAGAACTCACTTATGGGGATAGGCCAAGAGCGCCAACCTTAACTGGTGCCGCTCGCTATAACGTTAGTTACTGGGCAATAAAATATGAAACCCCTGCCAATGAATTTCACTCTCACATGAGGCAGTGCAGCACGGCGGGAGACGCTGTGGGTGAAGTCCCTTGGCTGAAGGTAATGTATTCCCAGAAAAGCAATGTCAGCAGGGTGGCAAATACACTATGACAAGTGAAATGATTAATGAGCTTTGAAGGACTGCTGCAGAAATTTAACTAGGGGTAATATTTTTGATGAGGGTGCTCTGGAGTGCAATTACTGAACGGTAACATATCAAGACATTGAATTTTCATATTCACACTTGCATGCAATGAAAGTTTGATTGATCTATGCACACAGTGACTTCAAAATTCAATTATAAAAATTGTATAATATACAGTAAAAATTTACAGTAACAAAAAAAAGTTCCAAATTGGGGTTTTCACAGTGATGCCATAGAAGAACCATTTTTGGTTCCCCAAAGAACCTTTCAGTGAATAGTTCTCAAAAGAACCATTTTTTTCCTAGTGTAAAGAATACTTTAAAAATCTAAAGATTATTTTTCCACTATAAAGAACCGTTTTATGCAATGGAAATGTTCTTCATGGAACAATGTCGATGCCAATAAAGTGTACTTTAGGATTGGATAGTATCTACCTTATTTTAAGAGCGGGCGCAGCCATTTGTAAGTTAAATCACTTTCGATGTCTTCAGCTTCCAATTATTTTTAGCTGTACGGCTCGTTATGCTGCTTAATAATGCAAACTGGTATTTCTTACCATATTATTTTAATGTATTGTCATAATTATAAAAGCACTGGTTTGTAGCACAAATAGTTTTACAGTTTACTGCATTTTGTCTTCTGGTTATTTAGCCTACATTGGAAGTCACATTCAAAGAAAATAGCTTACTTTTGCATTGTAAGGTGTAAATAAGGTGCGTAAATAATACAGAATGTCTCTGTTTTACTATTCGAAACCCTATCAGAAGAGCCCTGCGACCCCTTTTTTGGGTCAGAAACCACTGTAAAATATACTAAGAGTCTCATAAAATATCTTCTGTTCCTCCCAAGGTCTATTCAACGAACTGAAACTCTTTAAAAAGTCTTAATTTGTTAAATGGTGTCTGCTATTTTGATGCAGTAGTAATTGTGCATATAACACAAGAGCAACAGTGACAGAGAGGAGGTCCATGCTGTCTTTCACCATTACAGCCAGTTACCGCCTCTCTTATTCAATGAAGTCTTACTCAGGGAAATTATCGTCAGATTTGAACAGCAGGTGGGGCTTCCTGTTTTCCTGAGTGGGAGCCAAAGCAATTCATGACTCAAGGTTGCACGGACTCTGTTGGGCACGAGGCACATTCTGCAGCAGGACCATATGAGGGCCATTCATAATACTGACAACAATAGCAAAGCACACTGTCACCTCTGAGAAAAGCCCTGTTTCTTTCAGCAATCAGCCGCGATTTGATTAATTTATCACAGTGTACACACTTGGAACAGCAGTGCCAGGAACTGACTTCTCTGTCAGCTGCATTATGTTACTCGTTTTATCGAATTCTTCGTGGTCTAGTGTTCAACAGATATGTTTCCAGAGGATATGAAAGAAATATTTAGCTAAGGACATGATTTAGACTCGTTTAGCAACTGCTATTGTAGATATCATGGTGGCAGACTCAGTTGTGACTTATTTTTCAATGAGATGACCTAATGTGTAATTTGTTGGGTTATGCTTTATTTTGATTTGAAAACTATAAGTAACTTTGCAACTATGTCAACTAACTCTCATTAGATTATTAGTAGACTGTTGGGGTAAGTAGAATAAGCTGACGTACTTGCAAAGTTACTTATATTCAGAATGTCTGCTAGGGGAACATCACAATAAAGTATATTAAGCAGACAGTATAATACTCATGATGACTGGCAGTTGATGTTGCAAAGGTAGTAGAATGTCTAAAGTGAATTATCAAAATAGTGTTACTGTTTGTTGGATTTGGAAAATTATTCTTTTTGGGACTGTTTACACCTGGCCACTTCATGCGTTTTCTGTGCTCAGATAGCTATCTGAAAAGATCCGAAATGACCTCTGAAACGCATTCGAGACGGATTTAAATCCTTCAGACGCATTCCAAACGAAAATGGACAAGTCTGAATGCATCTGGTTGTTGAAACCACATATGTAAATTGTATTCCTCCCAACAATGCTAAAAATAAATAAAGTGAGAGCGTGTAATAGGCTATATTGCATGTTACTGCAGCACGCGTCACCGCAGCTGAGCGATCATCAAGCCAACGTGCAAACTATCGAAAATCAAAGAGAAAGTAAGTCGCAGACGATCATCTCAAAATCATAATCATTAAAAGTAAAGAAACGAAATGATCTTACCAGTGCTGTTTCCGCACTTTCCTTGCGGTCTTTGATTTTGAAATTATCTGATGATCAATAAAATGCAGCTCATATCTGTTGCTTTCGTGACGTGAACTCAAATCTGCATATTGCGCGTGAATTGAAGGTCGGATTTATAGCCGTTAATACGGAAACACATTTAGGCCTATGTCACCAGGTAGCCTATAAATGGAATCGTTTTGATAAATCAGATAGCTATCTGATCAGTAAAAACGCACGAAGTGACCAGGTGTAAACAGGACATCTGGCACTTTCTCCTATATGTATAGACAAACTATTATATGTATTTATTTGTAACATAGGCCTACTTAACCGTAAAAGGTCTTGACCTTTATGGTACTGTAGGCCTATTTATTAACAGTTAAAATCGTACAGCATAATTTTTATGAAATCCGTTTAAGTTACAATTTATTGAGGTAGAATTATTATTATTGTTAATATTGTCTTAATATTGTTAATATTGTCTTTCAAAGCTCATCATGTAATATTTAGTTTGCTTTCATTAGAGCCAAAAATAGCCTAAGCATTTTTCAAAGGTTATTTACTTTTGTTACCATTTGTTAATTTCTTAATTTTTTAAGAGGTTCTGTTTTTGCACTTTACTGTATATTTTTGGAATGTAGCCTATCAGTTAGCGTTTTGTTTACTTTCCTGTAAGAACAAAACATCTGTCCTAAATTGTCATAAGCAGGTATAAGCAGGGCCCTAGGGGCTTCTTTAAAACTACATTAAACCGGTTAGCTATTTATTATGCATGGGATTACTTACTCCCATGAAATGGATGTATTGACAGCAGCCGATAACATGAGGGCTAATGGCAGGGAAGAGGCTTTTAATTACGATGGGTCATTTCTTTTCTCTTGGAGGCTATCGTGAGCTCTGTGTCAACCAATGTTAGTGGCTGCTCTCATCAATGGCCAAAGCTTTGTTGAGACGATGTTTGGGAAGGAAAGTTAAGAATTGTAATGAGATCATTTTACCAGTCTATTTTGCAGGTCGTAACCGTACAAGAAACACAGGTGTTAAATGGAAAAGTAATATAAATTAAAAATATTAATATATATATTATACATATTTAGAATTATATTTGTTACTATACAATATTAGTGCAATATTTTTTCTATAATATTTGAAAGGATAGGATTCTGAATAGCTGTAAATGTTAAAAGGAAGCCCACTGTAGAGGATAAATGATCTTAAGGTTAATAACGTAGAGTGGATTATTATACAGGTCTCTCTTCATGTTTGACAGATGTGGCCTCAGGCTATGATGTGGAACTCAAGTGGTGTGTTATTCACAATCTGTCACCTGTTTTTCACTTTTGCACTTGCGCTGACTTAAAATAGCATCACACCATTGGTATTTATAACGCAGCACTCTGCGTTATTAGAAATATGTGCACTTTATCTAAAACAGGGCTTATTGTGTTCTGACATCACTGGCAATTCAAACTATAACTCATATGAAACAGCGGGGGGGGGGGGGGGGGGGGGGGGTTTCTAAGTCATTTTCTTCGGCTTCTGTTTTTTTAGTGATGGCCACTTTAGAAATCATTGGCCTACATTTTGTTTTGTGCTGGTTTTTTAATTAAATTCAGTGCCAGTTTTGTATTTGTGCATTTTGTGGCAATTTCACAATGTGGATTCTCCACAGCTACTTTAAGATGTGTGTGAGCGTTTGGCCTGCCACTCGTGCACAAGCACACCACCTGGCATCAGCGGCTGGCAGGAAGTGCACATTAAGCTTTGACTGCAGGCCCGAATCCTGAGACTGCAAAAATATGGGATTCCTCTCTCAACTGCACAACACTTTCTTCTTCCACGTCCCTCTCCAACTTCAGCGCTATTTCTCTCTTGTCATCTCTAGTCCACTGTTGCCACGTCTGCTAATTCTAAGCAACTTTGGGTGTGTTATCTCATCACTTATAAATATGGGCAGCCGGTTGTTTATTTTGGGCTTATTTGTAGAATAGTCATGTATTTTGCTAGTGTCTGGCTTCCATAGCACAATCAAATATGGCTGACCACAACAACTGCTGTTTGAGTTCCACACTCATGTCATTATTAACTGGCATAGTTTTTTTTTTTTTTTTCTGGGTTTCTGCCTTTTACCTTCCCCAATAATGCATAAATATGCAAAAGCTCTTCATCTGAAACAACATTGTTGGTTTAACTTTAAAAAGTAAGTAACATGGTTGCCATAACATTTCGAGGTCATTATGTTTCCATCACAGTTAAGATTTTAACTTGAGCACAAAATTGGAATAAAAATTGCGAATAAAGCAGTTTCCATCCCATGAGTTCAAGTGAAAAAAATCATTACTTTCTGGGAAATTAATGATTTTCCATCATAAATGACTTGCAACTCAGTGCACGCAGACGAAACATAAACAACACTGGCATCATGTTATCTTGCGTTCGGATCATTTTGATGACAGACTTTGGCTCAGGCATTTCAGAATGATCAAACTAACATTTGAGATGCTGTGCATTGAAATTGGTCTGCTGGTTAGTCCAGTTATCCAATCAAATTCTCTGTTGAGGCAAAGTCCTGTGAGATTTTCATCGAAGGATTTATTCTGTAACTGTTTTTCCATCATAGTTTATGAGTCTTCTTATTGGATAAAGAAATGTATCCACCTCATTGAGCGCATGTGTTTTTAGAAGCATTTTTAGAATTTATGCGCATCTTTGAGTTTGCATTTTTTTAATGCAATATCCCAGATGCGCAAAAAAATATGGAAACATAATTGAAACAAAAAATTTGAGTTAATACAAAAAAAGATAGAGAACAAAATCTATTTCTTTGTATTAACACATTTTCTTTTTTGTTGCAATGAAGTCAAAATTTTAAGGCGACCAGGTTAATTTTTTAGTTAAACCAACAAATAATTTTTTACAGTGAGTTTGCTTATTTAGACTTACGTTAGTGAGGCATGTCGCCTGTTTTTGGCTTGTTTTGCCAGACCAGGTTGTTTTTTTTTCTAAGATCTGGCAACATTGCAGTAGTCTTTACAATGGAACAGTAAATGTTTCCAATTTCAGTGCTTAGGGGTAGGCGGTGTTGAGAATCGACATACATATAATTGTCACGTGTTGGTTTTATATCTTTCCTAACATTTGATCTACTGTATGCACTTATTCATTTGAGGTCAAGTGGTAAAGAAAGTGACTGCTCTAAAGTGATGGCTCTAAATTTATGTTAAAAGTTTAATGCTAAGAAAAGGAGTGCACTCATTTTGGTAAAAGTCTGGGGAATAAACAGGACACGCCAAAGCCCATGCTAATCTGTGACTGTCTCCAGTGTATCCCAATTATTTGGTAACATGCTGCTTTCTGCCGTGTCACATTTACGTAGAGAGGGAGGCGTTTGTCTGCATCATTCATATAATCCATGAGTTAATCCAGTGCTTTGGCTTGTTGGCTTCTGCATTTAGCTAACAAGTACATCTTTCTCCATTGACAGTCAATTTGACATCCATTGATTTTGATTTTTTTTTTTTTTTTTTTTTTTTTTTTTTTTTGTACCATTACAAAACAGTCTGTTTAATGCAGTTGTTCTCTACTTATTTTGCTTCCAGATGTACTCAAAGTTCTTACTTGTTACAGCAACCATCCAAAGTATAGTCATTTTTGTGTTAATGATCATGTCTAAGCATTCAAAGGTTGTAAACACAATATCATCCACACACAGAGTAATGAAGAAGCGGAAACCGAACAGGATTACAGGTCATCTCAACCATTGCAGAAAAGCAGTGCAGAAAATTATTTTATGAGGGGCTTCTGTTAAAATATTGTACAAACAACAAGTACATGCATCCATAATAGCTATTTAGAGAGTGATCTAAGTTTTGTGTCAGCTATTAAAACTATTAAAATGGGTAGTTCTTTAGAACTATGGATACACCTATTGCCATTAAGAGAACATCAGTGAAAATGACAAATAACAATGGGAAATTATTATATTCCACAATCACAGTACATTTATTCTTTACTACTTCACTCTTGGTTAAATCCATTTTTTTTTTTTTTTTTTTTTTTACTCCTTGATACTATGGCTTTTTACAAAAATGTTACAGACTTTTTCATCATGTTGTCATTGCTATTTATTTATAGAGTATGAAATCATATAAACAAGTTATGGAGTACCCCAGTTTTTATTACAGGTTATATTTCAGGCTTGTAAATTATATTTTAGATCATATTAAGTTAGAGCCTAAAGTAAGTTCCCAGAAGCACAGTTTCTTAAAAAAAAAGCATTTCCTTAATCATGAATCAAAATCCAAAAAATAAAAATAAACAAATGCAAATAATTATATATATATATATATATATATATATATATATATATATATATATATATATATATATATATATATATATATATATAAGAACAGTGAGGTAATATAGGGATCTTTTTCCCCAGTATATGGACAGTAGCTATCTATTTTTGTTCTATTTTATCTATTTTTGGTTATGCCTGTGTTCTGTGTTCAGAGGCTTTAATACTTCAGCTCCACAAAGAAATAAAAACATAAAGCTTTTAACATAGAAGAAAGGTTCTCAATGTTTCAAGTAGTCAGTAGTATTCGTACTGAAGAATCACAGCAGGCTGATATTTCATTACATTTTTTGCAGAGCATTGAAGCTCTGAGATGAAGGCTATACAATATGCAGACAATCATGAAAAAAATGAAAAAATACCTGCTTGATATGCCATTATATTATAGAGAGCTTTATTCAGAGTTAGGCCTGTCTTTGTCTTTGAATCATTAGTGAATAAAGGATAGCACAAAATTACAGGCTAGCATAAAATAATATGTAGTGTAAGTCATAATAAAATGATAAATAATGTCAGGTTTTGTCAAAGTACTTCTGAATAATGGAAAGCAAAAATACTGTTGCTATGGTTACCTACACAACATCTGTTAGAAGTGTCTATTTATTGCATTGCACATCTTTTGTAGTGAAACGTGTGAAAGCGCAGTTTAAATGTGTAGATAGGCTATAAATGCTTATGCTATAAATAATGCAATATTTGGCTAACTTTAACTTAAGTATTAGAGTCAACGATATAAGTTGCAATAGTTTTTTTCTTCCCTGTTGTGACGTATATCCGAGTGGTTCCTTGAACAAGGAAATTTGTTGGGTGGGACTTGATTTTGTCCATTCGAAATTGATTAGATTTGGATCTCTGTGTTTTGTTATTGATGTGATCTCAGGTTGTCCCGCCCTTGCGTCAGTAAACACGTCATCAGAGATGTTGCAAGAGGGATGGGAAGTTATTTTGATTAAAGATTACCTGGGACATAAATAATAATAATAAAAACAATGATATGCACGGATAAATCATTTATAATAAATACTGCAATATTCCATAAAATAAAAATGGCCACTTTTGATTTCATGGTGATAGATAGCCTAAGTTTCGTTCGTGATAAATAGCCTAAGTCACTTCATCAGCAAACTCCTAAGGACTTTAAATGAGTAGCCACGTATATTTAGGTCAACATTATTTGTAGGCTATCGTCTCTGCACCGAAACTGCATTTGGCATTGTGTGTGGACTGCCTGCCGCCCTTTCTTTAAGATGGGAATGCCTCATTCATTAGTAATCGAGTGGCTATTTCAAGAGGTGAGTCCACGATCAGCAAGGGCTTTGAATCGCGCGTGTTCTTAAAATTAGCCCCCACCCACAGTATTTCCCCGTCGTGCCTCCTTCCATGCACACAGCAGCACATGGTTACAATCAAGCCCATAAATCAGGCGCCTCCGATCGAATAGTCCGAATTAAGCACACATGCACATCAGACAGGGGCTGCTGGCTGCTGTTGCAGCAGAAGAAGCGAGGGAAACAGTCACACATCAGGGGGAGGGATGGAACCAAAAAGCCTCTATAGTGATCAATATCTGACTGTCTTGTTGCAAATCGCTGCAGTGCTTCACAGGTGTAGTGAGTAGCCTATTCTCATACGGATTGACTGAACTGGAGCCACATGTCACATGTGCTTCATAGGAAGAACCGGGGCATCATCTGCTGCAAGCTGGATCTGGAGGAGGATGCTGCGGCAAGTGATACACAGAGGGCTGAAAGCTTCTTTCTACTGGCTGGGTTTGTTCGTGAGTAGGCATCCGGTGTTCTTCCTCACCGTCCCCGCAGTCCTGACCATTATTTTCGGATCCACGGTGCTGAGCCGGTTTAAGCCCGAAACGGACCTGGAGATCCTGGTCGCCCCGACGCACAGCCTCGCGAAGATCGAGAGGAGTCTCGCCAACAGCCTCTTCCCCATCGACCAGTCCAAGCACAAGCTGTACTCGGACCTGCACACCCCCGGCAGATATGGCAGACTCATTTTACTGGCCCAATCCGGGGGAAATATCCTGGAACTGGCCGAGCAGGTGCTCCAGGTGCACAAGAAGGTCCTGGATATGCGTGTCAATTATAAAGGCTTCAATTACACTTTCGCGCATCTCTGTGTCCTGAGCCACCGGGACAAGAGATGCCTCCTGGATGATATCATCACCATATTCGAAGACATTCGCTTAGCTGTTCTGTCTAACAGCACTTTTTCCAAGGTCCCCGTGAGCTATCCAAATACAACGTTAAAGGTAAGAGACATATATTGTCTGGAGTACAGCGGCTGTGTGCTTCAAAACCTCGCGAGCCGCCTAACGAGACAGCGGTTTTTTTCGAGGGCTTTGAGACGCAGCCTTTGTGTGCGATGGATCGACATTGCAACAATGAAACTGCAAAAAGGGAGCTCGGCATATTGCGACTGTGCCTCATAAAAGATTACGAAACGATCAGAATTATGAATAGACCCGGTTCTGCTGTATTCTAGTATGTGCAACATCTGAATCAGCTGCATAGTTCTCCAGCACTGCACTCTGAGGCTGGTGATGCAATGTACACTAAAAAACACTTGCAGAATCTAGACTTTTATCTTATTTTTTTCCCCACAACAGATATGTTAGAGGACGTACCTTCCTTGAGCACTATATCTAATAAATACAATCATGGCAACAGATAGTAGGCTACTATTAATTAAACAACTGCTTAGAATCAATCAGATGAGCTGCATTAAAACAAATGATTCAACTTGAAACAGATAACTAAAATATTGAGTTAATTGGAATTACAAGAGCTACTAACAATTATTCATTTAAATTACTGTTAAGTTCCTCTAAGAAGGTTTCTTAAGTTGTATTCACTCAAAAAAAGTTTTTAAAAGCAAATTTCCCCTTTATGTGTGAATGTTTAGAGAATCAGTTATGGAACAAAAATGCCTTAAAACACTACACTCATATCAATCAACTAACTGATCATTTTAGAGGAACAAATACATGCTATCATGCTAAAGACAACAAGTTTCTGAATATGACAATAAACCAACAACAGTTTTTTTGGGAAACAGTCAAACCATATTATTATTTGAGGCCCCAGTGCATGCTGGGAAAATGTGAGCATAAGGTGTGTTTATATAAAAAATGCTTGTAAACTGCTTACATTCATCAATAATCTAAATTTGGAATTATTCAAACAGAATAAACATTAGTATAGTAGTATGTTTGTATGTCGCATTTTAATCATAAAAATGTGAACATAATTCTGTCAAATAGTTTATATTTTTCATTTTAATGATCAACTGTAGCACAGAATCATTTATTGCAGTGTATTGCTCATTGTTAAATTTCAAATGACCTTAACTGAGACTGAATATTTGAGACCTATAAAACAGTCTTCGTCAAAATGCTGCACTACCCACAGACGTAAGACTAAATAAAACACAACAGTGCAGCAAGCCATTGTTTTCCCAAGCTTACATCAGTAGGAGTAGGAGTAGGAGCACGATCCGTGTGAATGAGGCGCTCACTGTGGCCTCCACAAGAGCTCATTCAAATTGTGCCAGTCTTTTTCAGAACATCTTGAGGCTGTATTTCTGCATCCAAGGCTTCATCACTCACTCAGCATAGGGTGATGCACTGTCCAGCTCATTATTGGATGCTGAAATGTTAGGACTACTGAGCAAAATACAATAACTTTCAATCTTCTCTGGATTTTATTCATTCTGCATTCTTTTGGTGCAAAACTGATGCCGTTCAACGGTGGAGATTGTCTTAACACCTTAATCCAGCTTCATGCCGTGGTTTGAAATCAGCTTGTGTTTTCTTCTGGCCTGTTTTGCTTGTCTGACATTTAGCTAAAAGACACTTAGTTCACACTGCTTCCTCTAGAAAGTTTTTTTGTTTTTTTTGAAATGGAACACAATTTTAATACTTTGTTGAAGTCTGTAAAATCCATTCAAATACCAGAACAAATCCACACCAACAAAGCTGCTTATTAACTGGTTTGCTGATTCTGCAAGTCAAACATGATTATAATGTGGAATTAATATTAAGTTGCAGCCAGGAGTTGGAGTAGGAAAACTCTGCACTCTGTGCAGTTTACAAATTTATAGTTTAAAAATGAATATTGGTTTATTAACCAGAGATGTATGATTTTATAGGATGTATTTCATTTTTCAAGGTATATGGATTAAAGTTGCGATTTTAAAATGTTTTACAATCTGTACATGGCTGCTATTGCTATTTCTTCCAGCAGCCTGTACTACAGATCTCAATCCTCAGATGTTCCAAGTGTACCAATTATTCAACATTTCTGGACGGCAGTTGATTTAAACTGATTGCAAAGTACACTTGTTAGATTGTATTCAAATGGGATTTCACTCATAACAGTTTCCTTTATTGAATGAAATAAATTAGTAACCGCTTTGTTTTGGCCCTAGGATGGTCGGGTGTCCTTTATTGGCCATCAGCTGGGTGGCGTGGCTGTGTCCACAAATAGCCGGGACCAACAGGTCAAGTTTGCTCGCGCCATCCAAATCACCTACTACCTCCGTAACCTTGGCCCAGTGGTGCAGGACATCATTGCTGAAAAGTGGGAGAGTGAATTCTGTAAGCTGGTGCACCAGCTGGCTACAGACAGCGAGGAGCTGCAAATTCAGTCGCTTACGTCCTTCAGCTTATGGCGGGACTTCCACAAGACAGGAGTACTGGCCAAGAGCGAGGTACTGGTCAGCTTGGTGCTGGTGCTCCTGGCAGCCACCATCTCCAGCTCTATGCGGGACTGCTTGCGCGGGAAACCCTTCCTGGGCCTGTTGGGTGTCCTCACCATATGCATCGCCAACGTGACGGCAGCTGGGATTTTTTTCATCTCTGATGGGAAATTTAACTCTACGCTGCTTGGGATCCCCTTTTTTGCCATGGGTAAGTGCGGCTTTGTTCACGGATACTGTGGTGATTGCATGTAGGATTATTATAATTGCTGTGTGATTCCTCAGGAGGAGGTGGTGGTGGTGGGTGGGGGGGGTGTAATTGTTTTCCACAGCAGTCATCAGGGTCAGTGCTTTTGCAACAATGGGCTTCATCGTTACAGAAGGAGAATTTGTGATATAAGGAATAGAAATGGAAGATAATTAGAGGCCAACATTTTTGTGATACAATGAAAATCTTTCAATGTTTGCCTGAAAATCCAAAACGATGGTAAAGAATGTCAAGTTAAAATGAATGAAAATTGATGTAGCATTAACATGATCTGCAAATCTCATTGATGGTATAGTTAATGTACCACTTATGATAGACCATTGAATGTCTGAGTAAATTGTTGGCACTTTTACATAGAACAATCATAGTGTGGTGAAACACAATGATGTAGAGCAGTGGTTCTAACAGAAAGACTCAGAGAGAAAGTGAACGTTTACATGGTATGTATACCGTGGTATATATAAAGTATTGACAAGTGGTAGTGAGCTACAATAATTCATGTCTAGTTGTATAGAAAAGTTATTTGGCATAGGCCCCGTCCTTGGTCCAAGTCCTGGGGGATGCAGATTTGGCTGATCCTGCCTGAAGATGAAGGACGGGGCGAAGTCTACCCCTGATGGATGGACAGGGACCAACCTGGCGGTGGTAGGGAACATGAGCGTCATCAACTGCGAACGTAAAACAGAGAGTTCAGTACTTATATACTCCAAATGTCAAGCAGTGATAATTTGGCCATACCTAATATTTCTGAATGAATGCAGTGGCATTAGAGTCTTCCTGGTAGAACTTACACTAAAGCTATCATTTCTCACCTAGTGGTTCATCAACAGAAAAAACGAAAACAATAAAAAAGCAAAGCTATGTAAGTAACATTATGCAACTAAATATGTAATTGTGTTTGGTTAGGATAGCAAAATAAAACGGAGAGAACACTTTCCACATATCGTTTGTTGTTGACGTCACATATCGTGCATCCAATCAAATTTTGTGGGGTTTAAATATTCATGTAACTGGGTAAAACCACCTTGCCAAATCAGGCTGATGACAAAAACCCTCATTCGCGAAAACCATGAACAAAGCTTTGCAAGGTAAAACCACCATATTGCAATATATGTAGGTCTGTGGATGACTGGCGCCAGTGTTCTAATGTGTGTTTCTACAGAAAGTGTTAATATTCGGTTTAACAGTACGATTGCAAGTGTGATGTTGCTTTTATACGTTAAACTGTTCAGTGAACAAGTAGTTATTTTTGAATAACCTACATTTTAAAAACAGTATTTCTCGTATTTTTGCTTTGCCAATGCAAACAGTTCCATGAAATCAACCATCTCTGAGGAACACACAGTAGTGGTGTTTAGTTCCTAAATGAATCAGTGTTATAAACGATGAGCGAATGATTCAATGACTCTTTCGTCCCTAAAATGGATTGGTGTTTTTCAACTTATCTGTTTATTGAATGATTCATTGACTCATTCAGTCGTCTTTTTCTTGAACGAACCAGTGTTTCGAATGAATCGGCTCAGTGAATGATTCACTGACTCGCATAAAGTCAGGTAACTGTGTAACCTGCCGAGAGTCACGAAAAATAAGTGGATAAGCAGAGAGATGAAGAGTAATATAGAAAAATACATTGATTTCAATATTAGATTTTTATGTTATTTTGTTTATTTTTGTATAATTTTCTTGGTAACTTGTAACCAATGTAAAATCTGGTCTCCTCTATAATACACATGCTTGACTTAAACTCATTCCAATATTAATCATGTAAATCCAAAACGTAATATTAGATAACAAACACCTGTCATTGCACCAATTATTGCAGTGTGAATCTAAAGGAACATTTTAATCTGCAGAATTAGATCATTTTCTTTCTATTGTTCATGCATTTGGGGAGAATAATAAGGAACAGTCATTAATTTCCAACAGTGCTATGTTCTTTCTGCTGTGTTATTTTTGTGGACCCCTGGGAAAACAATCTAGCAAGCTAAAACAAACTTGGAAATTTAACGAACTCCAAACCCAACACATCTCGCAGGTGTTAAAAACACCCTTAGATTTTACACCTGTCTAGGTTGCATTAGATGCCCTTAGGTGACGACTGTCACAACCCGCAACTGAGTGGAACTAATTAGCTTCGGATTTAAAGTATGTCGATTTGTTTTCTCCCATGGAGGTAGAATCATGATTCTCTCAAAACAAGGATATACAGGGTGCAAAAGCACAATTACAACCTGCGGAGAATAACCGCTTACAGCTTCTTCTTCTTATTTTCTGCGATGGGTTTGGTTATTGTAGCAACGCAATAGAATAATCAACCAACAACTACATGTGGCTTCCTAATTAAAGAAGACGGAAACATTGTCAGTAGAGAGACTGACTGTACTGTAGGATTTTATGATCCTGAATGTCCTTGTGGAGCTTGTGGATCAAAGGTAATAATGCTCGGTGCTGTTCTGTATACTGACCTCTTAAGCTTCAGCCAGCCATTTACGGTGTCCCTAATGATCTGGACCCCTCAGATGCTCAGTCTTATTGTAAAGCTAGCCCAGCGTGGAAGATTAATTGCTCCCTGACCACTGGATTTTGAGCTCTTTGCAGGAGGACCTGTGATTTACTATGCTTTGCATTTGAGCTTCACAGGAAGGACAATCTGGAGAAATAGATTTTGTCCCGCCGGTGAAGATGAATGTTGACACTCTACACGGCACATCACAATGTGCTGCGGGGTCCCCGGGGTGGCTCTGTTTGGTTGGCGAAGTGACAATGGATTCAAGTTTGTGGATGATACTCAAATGAAACTGTGGCCTGTTCCTCACAAAAATTTCAAGTATGGCTTCAGAAGTCTTGGAATATAGTTTTATGGTATCTTGGAATCTAGTTTTATGGTGCCCTTTGGTACTTTTTAGACAGACATGGTCACAATGATATACTAAGTATATTTTAATTATACTGCATTATAAATGTATTCATAATATAATGCATTATATATCTTTTCATAAATAATTGTAACCAAAGCTAAAAGGCATTATATATTTTTTGCAGATTCCTTGTTACATAAATTGGTGGTTTGTTGTGTGTTTTAATGCATTATACTTTCTAAAGGTGTAACAATGAATAGATCATTTTTATAATGTATTAAAACTGCGATAACAGTTAATCTTGAGACCATACAATTCATTATAAGGTGCATTACAAGGCACAATTAATGCATTAAAAATACTTTTATAATGTATTATATATAATTAAAGTGTTACCAGAATTTATCTTTAACGAGACAAATAGGTTGGAACCACATAAGGGTGAGTAAACAATGACATAATCTTCATTTTAGGGTGAACTGTCCCTTTTAAAGGACTTGGCAGAAGATGGATGCTCTGCAGAAAACAATGTGTGACACTGTTGTCTGAGACAATGAATGGAGTGTGCGCTATACCTTCACTTTAAGTTTAGAGGTTATTTTTATTCAGACGCATACAGCAAGGGCCTATTTATAGACTTGCTTCCTGCCACACATCTTAGCGGCGGATGCTTTGTTCTGCTGGGACAAATGACAGGATAGGAAATCAATGTCAAAGTACGCACTCACCTCCTGATCTCAGTGTATGTACAGTAAAGCGGCTTGCTGTTGTCTCTGTTTACGTACTGCATGATGAGCCTTGATCATGAAAATCAGAGACATTATAAGGCTAGTTCTTATACTAGCACAGTTATTTTAGATATAAATGAAAGGGATAGGATTTTTCACACACACAAAAAATTTAAATTTCTGTCATTATTTACTCACACTGTTGTCTTTTCATATGCCACAAAATGATCATTTTTAAAGAATCTTCAGGGAGCCAAATAAGGGTTATATAATTATTATAGTATAATTAGTATATTATAGTATCATTTAGTATAATTATTAAAACATTTTATTTCAGAAAAAAAAAATCCACAAATCGTGCAAGTAGTTTTAATATTTCAATTTGTGGTCCCCTTCACCCTCTCCAAAAATAGTCTGATCCTCTCCTCTGCTGAACGTTCTGAAACTGAACAGATGCGAGAAGTTCATGTGGTGAGCGAGTCATGTTGACAGCAAAGAAATGAAAATGCATAAAAGAAAAAGAAAGATGAAGCCAGAAACAGGCATAGGTTACTCAAAAATGAAAATTCTGTCATCATTTACTCACCATCAAGTCGTACCAACCAAACCTGTATGAATTTCTTTCTTCTGTTGAACACAAAAGAAGATACAGTATTTTAAAGAATGTCGGTAACCAAACAGTTGATGGGCCCCATTGACTTCCATGGGTTTTTTTTTTTTTTCTTCAAACAGACCATTGGTGCAAACGCTGATTAATTTCTCATGTCTTCACATCATTGAAATTAAGTGGACAAAGACCTGTTGTTTATGGTTGCTATTCTGTCCTTAAATGCAATTTTAGCAGCTCATTTACAAATTTTTTTTGCTAAATCTCTCAAATTTGACAAAGAAAATATTGTTGCACCTTTAGACTTTAGACGGATTTCTTACATAAAATAGAGTTATGATAGAGAATTGATTAGCATAAGAAATTAGATCAGTTATAAAAGAAAAAAGATGAAAGATAATAACCGACAAACACAAATAAAAGAACAAATCAAAGAGCAGATTTAGTCAAAATTAGGACAAAGATGACTAGATGTAAGAGAACTCTGACATTTTGTCATCCACACGCTACTCGTTAAAAAACTAGCTTGTTAGTGGAAAAGCAACAAACAGCTGTTTGAAAAAAACATCTGAGTTATGCTACTAATTGTAGCATATAAGCATGCAATGTAGTTAAATGTGGGCTTAAAGGTGCATATATCTGTCATGAGCCATATTGTAAATGTGTGTGTGTGTGTGTTCACTCGCAGTGGTGTAGTCACTCCCCAGCATGTCAGTTCTATTGATCGAGCTCATTTAGGGCCACAGACTGTGGAACAGCATGTGCCCTGGGATCTGGATCATCTCCTTGCAATTCTCTCCACACAAGCATGATTGTGCCTGGTCTAACACATATTCACTGTGCCTGGGAAGCCCAATCCCGTCTCAATCACCATTCCAGAAAAAAACATGTAGAACCACCAACATTTACAGCAGACCTTTGCTGTCTCCCTCTGGAAAATGATGGGGTGTTAGTAGATTGAAAACTGACCATGTTGAATGCCATTGATTTGCCTTAGTGCTAGAAGGCAAGAGCAAGTCGTGGGGAAGAGATTAGGGCTCTTACCAATGAACTACTTATCACAAATGTCTTCAAGCATCACATATTACATGCCATTAAGCCTGTGGCTGGATAATTTGCCATTGTCAGGAGGAAGAATCAGGATGAGAAAGGTTTGTTGGACATCATAAGCCAAGAGAAAATATTCATTTGCATATTTGTTCAGGCATGATGTGCCACTACTGAATCAGTGCATGAAATAGAAATAGTAATAGACGTCCAGCTATTCTTCTGCCTTCCTCCATTTGTCATTAATATTCCAGTCCTTTTATCTTTCAGTTGTATGATTTATGTTTCACAGGGTTTTTTTCTGATTGAAAAAATTATGCAAGATTGGAAATTACGGGAATGGATTTTTTTCATTTAGTGGCTTAGTTCAAGTGAAATAATTTGCATTAAAAATGCAAAAGTGCTTTGGATTAAAGCTGTTTGAACCTGACAATATTTTTACTGTCATTTTTACGCTGCTATACCACTAAAAGGAAAAGTGCTGTTTTTAGTGTGGGAGTGCAGTTGAAATAGATCTTCCGGTGAAGGCCTTGAACACACTGACGTATGCTGGCAGTGGCATGTTTTACAATGACATGAAATACTGCCAGATTGTAAGGTAGATATACTCCCATGAGTTTTTGTAACTGAAGCCACGGCATATAGAAACTGAGTGGCGTTAAAGGGAGAACATGAGCTATTCAACCATTTCCATGATTGCTGTTCTACATTTAGGATTGATATATTGTTTAAAATGGCACTACTATTGTTTCTACTGTATGCTGTAGTTCGCTGTCTTTTTTATATCAATGTAGCATCATTATTTTGTGCAAAACTGATAATATTTCTGTACATTTTGAAATAGTGTGGCCCACATAGCACAATAAATCCAGGGCATTTTGTTCAGGTCATTTGACAGCAGAAAAGTAGGCCAAAAGAAAGATCTGAAAGTTTTAACTATTCATTCACAATGGATATAAAGCTCAAACTTTTTATTGGTCTACTTTTATTGGACATCCTTTTTCATATGTGAATACTTTGTACTTTCTCTTGGATATTTTTAGATTTGTTCTTTATGTTCAGCTTAAGAGATCTTTTTCTTCAGTTTCTTCAGTTTCTTCAGTCTTATTTATAGGTCTATTGATCATTTCTGATTTCATTTTTTAAGGAAAGATAAAGATAACTCATTGTCACCTAACAGAATGCATTTACAGTACTGTTGTGTTGTTGTTTGACAGTAAACATTTCAAATAAATGCTGATCTTTTGAACTTTCTATTCATCAAAGAATTTTCAAAACTTTAAAATATATCAAAACAGAAAAGAGTCATTTTTCAAAGTCAAAAATTGTTTTCTATCTCACAGTATTACTGTATATTTTTAATCAAATAGATGCAGCATTGGTGAGCATAAGAGACTTAACAACACCAGACGTTTGAATTGTAGAGTATTTTACTACAATTCTGTTCAAATTCCATCTTGAAAATCTTAGGTTATACATTGAAACTTATCCATTGCCAAACACAGCTAAATGATGGTTCGGAGAGTCAACAGCAAGACTGATGAGGTCCACTCCAATGAAATTACGTGCGAGTAACTCAAGCCCTCTGCTGATTTACATGCAGTGCGTTTGCACAAGCCTTTTCATTAGCAGCTGCAGATGCAGCAGATGTGTGGGGTGCCACAAAAAGCAGCAGCCATTCAATACAACGACAGGAGTGTCACACCATTCTCTCCATCTTCTGACTGCAATCGTTTGACTGGCTCTGCAAAGCACCCAGCTCTCTACTTTGGCACTGTTTTGTTGAGTTTTGTGCAAATTGCACACCTAATCCTTAGCAGCGGGATTAACGGTGTGCTGTGATGTGTGCCGTGTTAAGATAAGGACATGTTCACTGTCAAACGAGATGCTAATTTTTGGGCACTTTTGTAATCCAGCGTTCTCAGCATGTTTTATTTTTATTTTTTGAACGAGCAGCACTGCCTTCATACTGATAATTTCATGAGACAATTTTTTTTGGTCTTTGTTTCCACTACAAAACTTACCTTAAAGCATTTGAGAAGCTTTTCCTTTAAAATGTTGAGAAATAAAATTGTGTAAGATCAAGGCTTGCTTTCCTTTTTTTTTCAGCATAAACTGAAAAATGGAGTTTGTTATATTTTTACTAACAGAAATACCGGAAAATGATTTTGTGATATGATAGATAAAAAGCACAATAAATCAAGATATTTTTGTTGTGACATTTGCTGCGAAGAAGGACTAAGATAGTACCATGGTATCAGATGTAATACCATGCTTCTTTAATTTAACACATTATGGTACGGTACTAAATGACATCCAAATTACTGTAACATGATATTTGGTACTACAATACACTTTATATGACACCATGGTAATACCATGTTGCATGTCCAAAAAAATGTGGTAATACCATTATACCATTTGGAAATAAATAAATGTACAAAAAATACTGCACTACTTCTAGAATAGCTGTTCAGAGGATATATAGTCTATTGTACGTGTCTTGTCACTGCAGCACAGAAATACTGACACAGTATGGAAATCTGTGTAATATTTTTCCCATCTTCTGTCACAACTGGACATGCTTTATTGGAGGTGTACGAAGGGTCCATCCGTAGGGTGTTTTCCTGCAAGTGATGGATGTGTTTGCAGCTGCTCTGGTGCTGAAGTTTTAAAGCAGTAATTTTGTTTAATGACTCACTGCATTGCAGCGAGAGAGGTGATGCAGCTCTTTATATTAAAGCCATGGCTTCAGAGTAGCTTTCCTCCAGCCGGTGCCGACTAGAACTGTCCACAGGAGGCCTGTGACAAACTGCCCTCTTTAGCTATGTGGAATGTTGTACCTGTCCACCAGCACCCAGAGACATGAGGAACAGCCCTTTATTTCCTACCGTACCCCTTGTGAGACGTGCAGGGAACATTTTGGTTCAGTTCCCCAGGTGTTCTCTCAAAGTAGCATGGGAAAAACTCTGGGGGAAGGAATTCGCGACGAATGAATTGCACCCACTGTTTATTTGCGCATGCTGTCTGTATTGTTTCAGTGCCCGATTCACTAAAGGAATTATGCAAATCCTGTAATACACAAACCCAACACAATTTTCCGCAGTGCAATTCCTCCTTTTGCAGGCCGGTTCTATATATATATACATTAGAGTATATTTTACAAGAAAATACTCTTTCAGTCTTTCTCCTTTAATTTAATGTGTTACTTGCCATTTGTTTTTAATTATTTGTGAAATTTACTAGAATTTCCAATTTCTAAGTAAATCCTACATAACTGTTTTCCCTTTGTACTGGGAGTGTACTCAACTAGCATTGTTGGGAAGTAACTAACTAAAGTAATGTCTACTAACTTTACTTTTTTTCAGATGCATAATAGTATATCATCTATAATAGTGTTTCTTTTTTCTCTCTCTCATCTAGTGCTGGAAAGACTACTAGTGAGCAGTTCGTTCAGGCAGTTCATAAATTCATAAATAAAATACATATTTGAGCCCTCTTATATGGTTTAGACTTAGTTACGTAAATTAGGGTATTTTGTTGTATTTACTATAAATGTACCTGTTCAAATTTAGATTTGTTTCAATCATGACAACACTGAATTGTTTTATCATGTTATTGAATATGGCAATGTTAATGTATTTGTCTTGGCGGACTAGATCTGCTACGCTGCTGCTGTTGATTATTGCAGCTGCTGCAGAGCAAGTGAAGACTTGCTGCTAAAAGATTCACAGACATGCTTCTGTGAGCAGGTAAGATATGCTGCTGCAGCATAAATGGAAATACATGCAGTAAATAAATGTCATAGCAGATCTAGGTAGGTGGAGCTGGGGAGGTGGAGGGTTTCAGAGAAACTCTGCATGTTACAGGACTAGACTACATCAAACAATGAACCAGACTATTTAAAGCCTATTTTGAGCAAGTAATCAAATTGGCTGCACAATCAGCTTGTGCCATGCAGTAATGATTTGAATGCTTGCAGATTGCTTGTAAAGGAATCACCCTGCTCCCTCTAGAGTTTTATGACTAAACTAGATATTTATTTTTATATAAATCATGGAAACACTGTACAATAAGGTTACATTTGTTAAAGGGGAACTTGGCAATCTTTTTCAATCCGTTTAGAAATCATTTGGATGGTTAAATAACCTGTTCTGGTGAGAATGGTGACTTTCCCCGCACCCCCCAGCTTTCCCTGGCAGAAAACCAACCTTGCAACATGGGGACTAACGTCCCGTTAAGTTGGAAATAGGAAGTCTCGTGAGAAGCGAGAACGAGTGAGAAACACAAACTACTTTACGGCAATTCAACATAAACACCCGCCATATGATACTGTGTATGATGTATTACCCACCTCGGTAGACAGCTCCACATGATAAAGTTGGCCGGCTCCCATAATAACAAATGCACATGAGCAGCGGTAGAAAGGGGGAGGAGAGTGCCGCAAGTGAGATTTTTTTACTACAGTGTTGTGAAATATACGGCCCACAGCTGTAGGGGGAGCTCGTTGAGAAAACGCAACAACAAAAGGGAAAATCAGCGAAGAAATGGCTAGAGCTGCCATGTTCCCCTTGCATGCATCTGTTAACAATAGTTAATGCACTATGAACTAATATGAACAAAGGAAACAATTGTATTTTTTATTAACTCATTAACAAAAGTCAATAAATGCTATAATAATATATTAGCCTACTCATAGTTAGTTCATGTTAACTAATGCATTAACTACTGTTAACATTGAGACCTTGTTGTAAAATGTTTCCTAAATTATCATTTTTACCAATAAGTTATATAATAAGTAACTACTTTTTCAAACAGTATCTTGGCTGTAGTTTAACTAAATAGCCTAAAGGCCTGTTCACACCGGGACGAATTTCGCGCGCGATATTCGCCGACGTTTAACACCTCGTGACTAAACAAAGGGCGCCAATGTGCACACCGGCGCGAAAAACGCCACGCGTAAAAGCGTCATTTTTTAAAAAGCGCCTCAGGTTCGTTTTTTTGGTTTGACGCGCCGCGTCAAAAACTATCCGACCAATGAGTTTGTCGCTTTTGTTCACGTGTCTGGAGCTTCTGAAGTTACAGTAAAACACAACTTGGGGGCGCTCAAACACAAAACGGTCTTGCCACACATACGTAACGGCGAAGAAGATATACACCAAGTAGCGTCTACACTGCCGGGAAGAAATAAGACGAGGAAGATGCAAGGCAAGATGATTGTAGAGCTGCTAGTCTCGTTGGTGTCGGAACATAAAGAACTATGACAAACGCGACAGCGACTACAAAAATCTTGATAAAAGAGAACTGTTATGGAGTGGTTTCTGTTTTACATTAAGCGCCATCTAATGTCAGGGAATGAATTTGCATGTTCACTCGGCTCATCGTCAGCGAAAATAGCTTGGGTGTGAACACAAAAAACGCGTTGAAAAACGCTGGCGAATAACGCGCGCCGATATTCGTCCCGGTGTGTAGGGCCCTATGCTTAAATTGTAGCTTGGCAATCTACACTTTCAAAGCTTCTCCAAATTTGTCATCTACAATTTATATACAGTATATGCCAAGTTATATTGCTCTTCTCCATCACTTGATGAATAAGTGAGTTTTGTGAATAAAACGTAATAAACATAATGCGGATAGAAAGGTGTGTTTGTGATGAAAAGAATGACAGTTACTTAATTTGAGCATTTTCCATCTAGTGAAGATGGATTGCAGATGGATCGTGAAAAAGTATTTGCACTTAAATACTGTGTATAAAAATATTGCACCCGTTTAGTAAGTTCACTCTTAGATGTCCTCACTGTTGTATGTGAATAATATACAGTATGATAATGTTGAAGTAAGAGGGTGAAGTAAATGTATGTCAGGGACAGCAATGGGTCACTCCCCCCTCTATGTTCAGGAGCATTCATGGTCCCCGTAGCCCTATTAGGCAAGTGCTGGTCAACTAAAGTCATCAGATGTTGTGGAAATGGTTTTATTTGAAATACCTCAATATTGTCTGTCTTACTGTGCATGTGATTTAGAACCGGCAGGAGCAGGCCTCCCTCGTGTCATCTCATGGCTTTGTATTTTCTGTTTTGAATGCGCTCTATTTGCTGCTGCACTCCTTAACGTTTGCCGCTGCTGCTGCGGCAAAACGTGTCAATCTTGTTTCAAGATGTTGGTTTGGTACGCACTCCTCTAGTGGCCCTGATTTAATCTACACCCTTAAATGGATGGACCCCTTTTGACAGAGCTTGTTTGAATCACTGACATACAGTAGATGCTATTTTAGGAGTAAGCTTTTGCATACCATCACAAAGACGGAGAAAGAATGAAATCCTCCTTCAAAGGTGAAAAAAATAAAGCAACAGAATATTTTTCTCATATTTGTTCAAGCAAATCCATAGCTCAGTGATTCTGAGCCTCTGCAGGGGGATCTTGGCAAGATTAAGGGTACGTTTACATGACAATGATGTACTAAACGGAAGCATTTTTCCTTTGCATGTTACGTGTACAGACGTTTGATCGTTGCCAAAACGATCCCCGTTCACAAGGATCTGTGAAAACAATTAAAAACGCTGTATTATGCATCCCAGGCCAGTAGTTGGCGATGTCACTTTGTAAAGAAAAACTACGCGGCTATAGCCTGAACACTTAATACGCATGCGCATGACCGCCACTGTTTTTGTAGTTTACATAGAGACGATAACTGTATTGTTTTCAAAAACTTGCACTGAATTCGGTTTTCAAAAGTTTGCATTTTCTGGCCCCCAAAATGCCGTTGTTGTGTAAATAAACGGCCAAAACGCATTCAAAGTTTTTAGTTGAAAATGGTGTTGTGAAAACGGCCCCTAAACCTATAAAACAGAAATAAGGAAATATTAAAGTTACCAAAAGATCATAAGAATTAAAAACACCATTTTTTTCTTTGCAATTAACAGCTTAACTCTTCTCTTTTACTTTAAGAAGTGGATCAGGCTATTTAAATAATAGAAACGTTAATGCTAAATGATTGTAGAGTATTTTTTCCTGGTTCGGTGTAGATGAAGGTAAGCTTCTCTGATGGGGTTGTTAGGCTGCATAAAACTGCAAAAAAAGACTCAAAATCACTGATCTTAGCAGATGTGCAGTTGTTTAGTCATGTTTTATCTCTTTGTCCTGTTTCATCAGAGACTTTTAGAACTGAGCACATTTTCTTACTGCCCTTGACCAGCAGCCTGGTGGCACTCCATTTATATTGTGGTGATTCATTGCACGGCACACACTGAAGAAATCGCCATGTCATTCTGATAAGGAGGACTTTTGTATTCTGTTTAGAATTACCATTCAAGTACTTCTCATTTGGAAGGTGATGACATCCAGACTCAGAACAGTAGAATGCTAATGCCAAGTAAAACTATCATCTTTGTGTTTTTGTTGTTATTAATAATGAAGAATGTTATGATAAGTGCTTATAGCTCATCAGTAAAGCTCAAGTACCACTTCACTGGCACCAAACCAGAATGTATTTTAACTCATATCAACATTTATGAAATATTCCATGAGTGAAATTATGAAATTAAAAAATTATGAGAAAGGTACGGACTTCTGTGACAGGCCAGCGGCAACATATTTGTTTCATATGCAAGATTAATTAAAAAAATAATGTGGAAAGTCATGCTTATTTTTTATTTTTTTGCAGAAAACATTGTGGAGTTCAGTGTTTACATTTCCTGTGCATTCTGATGCAATTTGAGAAGTATATAATCTGTCATTTGTAACTGCATTTAATTGATACTGAATAAATTAGAAAAATTAGATTCCATTTCCATTAGCAAAGATGAAGTGAAACTTTCTTTATTACGAATTGGCACTCTTACATTTCTTTGCAGATTTTGAAAATAATAAATGGCACTCACTTCATGAATTTAATTAATCTTCTTAATTAGAGAAAGCGAGAAAATTGCTCGAGCAGTGATGGTGTTTTTATGAGATGGCAGGGTCCGCAACTAATCACTAATTAAACTCCTCGTACAATTGTTTTGTTGATCTATATAATTTGGCAAGTAGTGACCCATGTTCACACTCAGATGTCTGAATGTTTCATTTCTACCAAACTTTATGTTTAGTAGTTTCGCTTTTAATTCCCATTTAGCAGCTGCTTTACATTCAGAGCAGCTTCCTGTTATTGCAGGGACAGCCCTTTCAGAGCACCCTAAAGCTAAGTGTCTAGCTTAAGTGTACTTGATGATAAAAAGAAAGATTGTGATGTTGGTACCCCTTTTTTGAGTACATGTTATTGAACATGCAGCCACCAGGTTACCACCAGCCCACCATGTAACCTCCGCATCTTGCAGATGAATTCACAGACTAATGGACTTCTTCTCCCCCTTAATAAAACTAAAAGCAAGGAAAGCCAGTCCATCTGACTCATTACATTGGCGTAATCCTTTATGGTTAATTAGGTTTTTCTCCATGTCTGTCAGCTCAATGAAAATTTATGATTTTGGAGAAAGAGGTAAGAGAGTAGTTTTTGTGACGCATTCTTGACAGTGACAGAGTGTGTAGAGACAGGCTGTGATGTCCTTGATGCTGAGTGAAATATTTAGTGGATGAAAGTCATATGTATTATATGTCCAAAGGTGACGGTGTGCACACACGCGCACTAGATCTGATATATGCGCTTAAGTGATCCCATAGGTGGATGGTAGAAGAGTAATTGAATTACTGCTCATCTTATAACTATCATGAAAGGTTTATTATTCCATAATGCACATTTAGTGGTTGACCATAATGTGTTTTTCAATGGCCGATGACCATGCCAATATCTAGCCAATGGCTGAAAAAAAACTCTGATACAATGGGGTCCAAAATTTTGAGGGCACGTTGAAAACCTGGGATTCAAATTCAGAAAAAACAAAAAAATTATAAGAAAAAGTGAAGATTTTGCATTCTGTTTGTTTACTCGATTTGTATGAACATTTTACTCAAATTGTAATGATTTTTATTAATAAAGAATAATACAAGATAGAAGCGTTTACACTAGTAATCTAAAACTAATTTGGCCTCCACTGTATAAAATGGTAACACTTTACAATAAGGTTCATTAGTAACCATTAGTTAATGTATAAACTAACATGAACTAACAATGAGCAATACATTTGTTACAGTATTTATTAATCTTTGTTAATGTTAGTTAATAAAAATCCAGCAATTCATTGTTTGTTCATGTTAGTTCACAGATCATTAACTAATGTTATCAACATAAGTGCTCATATACAGTATATACACACACATGTCAGAAGTGCCCAAACGATTTAATGGGAAAGGCCAAAAATCAAACTTGTTCGAGAGATGTAGGTTGAAAGTAAACGCTGCATATATCCAACTATATCAAAAGTTACATTTTGTTAATTAAATTCACTTATATTCTGTAAATTTTGATGCAATGATAAAAAAAATAAAATAAAAAAAAAAGTGTTAAAACAAAAGGATAAGTTAAAAAATAAGCTTTTTCCTATATTTCTCCCTTCTTGTGAACATGGCATGGCTGGCCAAATAAACATCATGGGCCAACCTAGAATGGATATATTTATTTAAATATTATAAGAACTTATATCATTTAAATGATTAAAATTCACTGAAAAAAATGTAAACAAACAAAAAAGTCTATTGTCTGCTGACATGGGTTGTTATTAGATTTAGGAACTGACACAACTATCACTTCTGGTAATCAGCCAAGTGAGCAGTTTTCAACCAATGCCAATAAATCACAAATTGGGCAATTAATCACCCTGGCTGATATATATCGGTCTTTCACTACTCGTGTTGTATATTTTTTGTAGATTATATTTATGCTGACATTGCTATGTAATCAAGTTTCTCTGTGAATTTTCCATGCATCAAATTATAAATTACTGCTTCTTTTTTTTTCAGGACATGGAACAAAGGGTGTGTTTGAGCTTCTGGCAGGCTGGAGAAGAACCAGAGAGAGTTTGCCCTTCAAGGAGAGGGTGGCAGATGCGTTCGCTGACGTGATGGTGTGCTACACCATGACCAGCTCGCTCTATATTATCACCTTCGGCATGGGTGCCAGTCCTTTCACCAACATTGAATCTGTGAAGGTCTTTTGTCAGAGCATGTGTGTAGCAATCCTGGTGAACTACTTCTACGTGTTCTCGTTCTATGGCTCCTGCCTGGTGTTTGCCGGACAGCTGGAGCAAAACCGCTATCACAGCGTCTTCTGCTGCAAGATCCCCTCTGTGGAGTATCTGGACCGCCAGCCCACTTGGTTTAAGACCATGATGAGTGACGGCCACGACCTGTCTACACACCACGACAGTGTACCGTACCAGAACCACTTCATTCAGCACTTCCTGAGGGAGCATTACACAGAATGGATTACCAACACCTATGTCAAGCCTTTTGTGGTTATCCTCTACCTGATTTACGCCTCCTTTTCGTTCATGGGATGTTTACAAATCAGCGATGGCTCCAACATAATTAATCTGCTAGCTAGTAATTCGCCGAGTGTGTCATTCGCCCTGACTCAACAGAAATACTTTAGCAACTACAGTCCGGTGATTGGGTTTTACATCTACGAGCCCATTGAGTATTGGAACTCCACAGTGCAGGAGCACCTCAAGACATTGGGCCAGGGCTTTAATAAGATTTCATGGATCGATAATTACTTTCACTATCTGAGGGTCGTGAATGTCAGCGCATCAACCAAAAGTGATTTCATTAACATCCTCAAGACTTCTTTTCTGAGGAGCCCAGAATATCAACACTTTGTGGACGACATCATTTTCTCTAAAAACGGAGATGAGTACGACATCATCGCGTCCAAGATGTACTTGGTGGCCAGGACGACAGAGAAGACCAGGGAGGAGGTCGTGGAGTTGCTGGAGAGACTTCGACCTCTCTCCCTTATAAACAGCATCAAGTTCATCGTTTTCAACCCAACGTTCGTGTTCATGGACCGCTACAGTTCCTCCATCATCTCCCCCATCCTGACGTCGGGTTTCAGCGTGCTCACTATTCTCATCCTCACCTTCTTCCTGGTCATTAACCCACTGGGGAACTTCTGGTTGATCTTGACCGTCACCTCAGTGGAACTGGGCGTTTTGGGTCTCATGACGCTCTGGAATGTAGACATGGACAGCATCTCTATCCTGTGCCTTATTTATACTCTCAACTTTGCCATGGATCACTGTGCCCCCCACCTCTACACGTTCGTACTGGCCACTGAGCACACACGGACTCAGTGCATCAAGATCTCTTTAGAGGAGCATGGGGCCGCCATTTTGCAGAACGCCTCTTGTTTTGTAATTGGGATAATGCCTCTTCTCTTTGTGCCTTCTAACCTGACCTATACACTGTTCAAGTGCTCCCTTCTCACAGCCGGCTGCACAGTGCTGCACTGTTTTGTCATCCTACCGGTGTTTTTGACATTCTTTCCACCCTCGAAGAAGCGGCACAAGAAAAAGAAACGGGCCAAACGGAAAGAGCGGGAAAGAGAGAGGGAGAGGGAGAGGGAGAGAGAGGAAATAGAGTGCATTGAAGTCAGGGAAAACCCAGATCATGTGACCAGTGTTTGATTGAAAGACGTGTGTGAGCGTAAGTGATAAGAAATCAGCTCCCGTCCACTAGGGGGCGACGCCAGGCAGCACTTCACAGGTCCAGAGGTGGCTGGGTCCGGCACTCTTGCTCTTGGGGTGACCCTTGCGACCCCAGCAATCAACAACAATGCTGTCCAGAGTAAAAAAAAAAATCCTTCTCACTCATGTCTTGTGCACCCTTCGTCCAGAACAGTGTATAGCATCTGCAGCTGCTAGCTTACGTTAGCCATTAACATGAAAGGTTTGAGCAAAAAGGTTGTCTGTATACATTAACACATTCAGAAGACCAAAACTGAAGGCCTCCAAAAAATGTTAGCATGAATCTATATGCAGGTTGGACCTCTAGTGGTATTCCCAAGGGTATTTGTTTGTTTTGTAAGAGTAGATATCACAACCAGGCACATTTGCTCTTATTTAGCACCAACATGAATCTTTTGTTTTTTAAACTGTTATGCATCTCACGTTCCTCCAATCTTGTGCTTACATAATTAATCAAGACCAACTCTGTTTAAAAATAACTATGTGAAAAATAGTAGCAAACGGAAGTAGTGGTTTTCAGCTTCCATCAAATTATGCAACACTCTCCTACAAATAACACTTGGCATGCATTTATCACAAATGTCCTGTATCAAATTTAACAGTGTGTTTGCAATTTCTCTGGTAGCAGTTTCTTAGACTCGATCCCCGAGAGGTCCCACCTTATACCTAGAAAATATCCTCAGAGCAAAGCATTAATGGCCAATAGAATGAGTTATTGAGGACTGGAAAAGGTGTTCAGTGAAAGTACATTTGTCAAATTTGACATTTAGCTGCTATTCAGAATGTAATTAGTTCTACTCTTCTGAGTAAACAAACCGCGTCTGGAGGTGTAGAGTGTGTATGAATCACTAAAATGTTTGCATAATATTAAACTGCATATGCCATTTAAAAAAGATTTTCCGAAACACCCAAGCGGCTCATTCATGAGAAAAGAGACTTGTAGCATGTCTTAAATCTGCATTGCTATGGTCTGTTTGTTTACTTGCTTGTGTGTTTGCTTGTTACATTAACCACACATCTGGTCATGAACCTGTTTGTGAAGTTAAACTGTGCAATGACAAAGAGATTAGAAAGTTTCCTTACTGTTGCTTTCTGTATTGTTATTTTGCACATTAGCCAGATTCACAGGTGGCTGTCATCTAAAAAGATTCAGTATGTGTAAAAAAATAAGGGTAGATATAGTTTTTAAGTGTAGCATGTGTTTCGTCTGTATTTGTGTGTGTTTGCAGGGATGAGCAGTGCAGATGATATACACTGTGTTCACGTTGAAGAAATATCTTGCACAAATCACATAAAGGTATCAAGGTACATTCTGGTGGAAATTAGTATGTCTCTAATGTTTCAAGTATTGGCTCTCTTGCATCAGGCAATGTTACTGTATGTATTAGCAAAGTGCAATGTTATGTATTAGCAAAGTAGTCTCAGTTTTGATCTGTGGGGAATTTTTACATGTCACATATGTATTTATTGGATATTTAAAGCACCAGTCAAACCTTATATGGCATAATGAAGCAACACAAAAGGTAATGTAGAAAATGTAAACATTAAAGGGTACATTTTGGTTCACCCAAAAATGAAAATTCCGTCATCATTACTCTTATGTTGTTCCAAACCTGTTTGACTTCCTTTCTACTGCAGAACACATACACACACACACGGTATTTTAAAGAAGGTTTTTGCCCATACAATGAAAGTCAGTGGGGTCCAAAACAACAGGCTGTTCAGTGTGTTCCACAGATAAACGAATTCACAGAGGTTTGGAAAGATACAAGGGTGAGTAAATGATGACAGAAGGTTCATTGTTGGGTGAACTATCCCTTTTAATTTGAAAGTTTATGGAGGCAAAAATCAGCAGCTGTTTGCTTTTTGCAAGACTCATTTCCCCCACCGCTTGCATCCCGGAAGCCTATTAGTTAATGTTCCAATAATCACAGATTAAAAATATTTAGTATAAATATTTCATCAAACTCTGATTGTCCTAATCAACAGTGTAAAGGTGTAATCAAAGTAATTATATCCTTATCTCACGCTACAACAAGCTGTTCTCGTCCTTGCCATGTTTCCATTGGTTCAGATATAGATTCAAATTGATTAGTAGGTCAGTCATTGCAATGTACGCCTCAAGATAGACTGCCTGCCAAAAAATTTGGAATTTAACCCAAAAAACAATGTTAAAATTCAGCTAGCTTTAGCCCTGCTGTGTTTATTGTACACATTTCATAATCATCAAACTGTGCAACATGTATGTGGTAGCCAGAGCCTTACTGATCCAGTCAAACAACTGGATTCATTGTGGAGTCATTCCAAAGGCAGAAGGCCTCTCGTCGGGGAAGGTTTCAAGTTTAATTGAGAGGTTGAGATAAATGGACCAAAAAGTTTGCTATAGAACATTAGAAATGTCACCACAAAACGCTTAATGTACAGTGATGATCCTATGTTTTCATTGACTGTTTAAATGTCACAGGTATTGGACACTCAAGTTGATGGCCACCGTGTTAGATGCAACATTCCAAACCCAGCAGGTTTCATAAACACTAGTCAATGAAACTTCTATGTACTTAGTGTCTAATATCGATGGCATCCCCATATTTTGTCATTTGTGTCGGAAGGGGGCATGACAATTAAATATAGGAAGGCAAGAGATGCATAATGAAAATGATGAAAAATCATATACTTCCCAAAATGACTGTGTATGCATGTATTGTATGTATGCATGTATTTGGTTTGTGAGTGTAATTTTTCCCCCGTGACTTTTTGAGAGCTGTAGTTTCTGGAGGGGACTCTTTGTTTTAATGCATACTTGATACCATCTTCAGAAATGTATGTTTTACAGTTTTTAGTTTATTTTCTGGTGTGCTTTAAGCCAGTGGGAAAATGATGAATTGTAAAATAAATGTATAAAATTTTCTAATTTTTTAAAGAAATAAGAGGTGAAAACAGTTTTTTTTAAAATAAAAGTCATGTTATTATAAAAAGCAATAAAGAACAAAAAAAGAATAAAATAAAATAAATTCTAAACTCAGTAGGCCAGTAATAACATATGGAAAGTTATTGCATCCTCCTCACAAGTCTGTTCTTGTCACACTACAATATGTTTGATCTTTCGTTGTTAATTATAAAGCCTATATGAAAACGTCAATGTAACTTTGCAGGTGACAACGTATCTCCTGACTGTGTGGCTTCCCGGCAGCATAATCCATTTCTTTATAAGTGGCCAAAACTGAATGTTAATTAGAAATCTTAATTATAATGCAAGATATATAGTCATAGATAGAGAGTTTGTAGGAACTTTGCTAAATATATTGATAAAGCTATTAAAACGCCAAATAACTCTGTTGACAATTCAGGACACTTAATTAAGTTCCAATTATATAACCCAACTGCGTGTATATTACATCTACTAAACTGCTGGTCATATCTCTAGTTAAGACTTTATAGATGAAAATCTGAATATTGTTCTTTTTGTTGTGATGCATGTTCTTGGATCAGGCCATAAATCACTTAGTTGACATTCTTATTATCTGCTTTATTTAACTTCAAAGTGGCCCACAAATCAAAGTCAACACAAAGTCTCCACCGTTTTCAGTGAAACCACAGACTTCAGACATGCAGCTACAGATTCTGAGGGCCGTAAATCAAATATGCACTTTTGGGCTCCAATCATTTTGACAACAAGCATGTTATTTTAGATTTCATGAGCTAAGACTGTGAATCATTGCTAAACTTATATATATGAATCATTTCCATTACAGGGTACGCATTTGCTGCACCCTATTTTCTTCAAATGCAATGTCAGAGGTCAAACAACAAACAAAAAAACAGATACTTTGTCTAATATGTAAAGCTAATTTCACTCTACAAAACTTTCAGGTCAACTTCTGATTATTTAGTCAGGAGATTTATTAGGTTAAAAAAAGAAGCACATTTAAATTCAATAACATGCATATTCTTTCACACAAGTGACCCTATACACAGAACACTGTATATCAGTATTATTTTTTTGATTATAAATGTTTGTCCTAATTAGTCACCGTTTTATCATTGCTATTATAATTTGTTACCCTGGATCACAAAACCAGTCACAAGTCGCACGGGTATATTTGTAGCAATAGCCAACAATACATTGTATGGGTCAAAATTATCGCTTTTTCTTTTATGCCAGAAATCATTAGGATATTAAGTAAAGATCATGTTCCATGAAGAGATTTAGTAAATTTCCTACCGTAAATATATAAAGCATTTATTTTTGTGAGTGAATGCAGCACAATCGCGCACATAAATGGACAACTTTAAAGGCGATTTTTTTGCACCCTCAGATTCCAGATTTTCAAATTTGACAACAAGCATGTTAAGTAAAGATCATGTTCCATGAAGAGATTTAGTAAATTTCCTACCGTAAATTAGTATCTCGTAATTGGTATCTCGGCCAAATATGGTCCTATCCTAACAAACCATACATCAATGGAAATCTTATTTATTCGGCTTTCAGGTGATGTGTCTCAATTTCAAAAAATGTACCCATGTGACTAGTTTTGTGGTCCAGGGTCACATTTCTGTTGTGTGTAATTTCAACTGTATTTTACATTGCCAAGGACAAAAAAAAAAAAAAAACTCACCGCAATACACAGTGGGACCTCTTTCAGATGATATTGTGAATTCAAGGTGATGATAAAACACTGGATATCAGACAGCTTTTTAGCACACACCAGCATGTAGTGTTTTCCATGATCAGGTCACTCATACTACAGAGCAATATGTGACAAAAAGCGCAAAACTGTATGTTGTTGTTTCCCCTCTGATGCATACTTTTAGCCTCTGCCAGGGTCCAAAATTAACACTTTTTTAATTACTTTTTTATTTGGGTAATGTTTCCACAATGCAATTCTGACCTTAAGCTTGGAAAAGGGTCTATATCAATATTCTTTTTCAAATGCAGGTAGAAATAGCTTAGATGATTTGGATCAGTTACTAGAACAAAGTACGTGTACAAATGTACATTATATATATTGTTTTACTTGTATATGAAATATTCTTCACATTACTTCACAAGTCACCAAATGAAAAAAATGAGGGGGGAAAAAGAATGATTAAACTTTATGTATTTGTGAGCAGTTATGTTTCACTGCGAGACTGTACAATAACCTGCACTGACTGCAACACATTTACAATAAAATAATGATAATTCATTATTTCATAAAATTAAAATAATGTGAAATATGGTTTCATGACAATTATTTATGGCTGGCAAATGAATTGAGAAAATGTACAAGTGTAGCTAGAAGTTAACTTTGGATCCTGGCCATATGTCACATACTGTACACTTACCCATCTCTGGTTTGTTTCTAGCCAGGCTATACAAAACAAATCACTTAGACATCAGTTTTACCATGTTGAATGTGCAGGTGTCCTGATATAACAAGCTTTTACGAGAGGTTACATAATTTGTGACCTCAATTCACAAAATGAGCCCAAAACATTCATGTCTTGTGTTATAAGCCAGCAATAAGAAGGCAGTTTCTGTGGATTTCTTTCTCTTTTTATAGTGAGCTCATAGATGTTCACTGCTGTATCTCTATTAACTCTGCAGTGTTGTTTTTTACAGTAAATCCATACTAATAATAAGTGGGATGGCAAGTTGTAAAAGATTTTAAACAAAAAAAAGGCTAATTAGTAGTGACTTGTTGTCAGTAATCTGACTTGGCGTTTACTATTAGGAAAAATGATACTTGACAATGCAGAATAACTGTGTTTAAGATTCTGTTCTTTATGTTTGGTAATATTGCCGGCATTTACTTCTTTTGTGCTTAAGCTAATAAGCACTCATTGAAGACTGTGTGATTGTTATGCAAGTGCTCATCAGCTTTGTTGAAACAAAATTAGACAAGAATTAGACTGCCATGGATTGTATATCAAAGCTTTTAAAATGTTAGCTTTTACAATCCAAGACCCACAGGTTCATAAAGTTCATGAGTTATTTCAAAGAGCTAAATATATTTGAATGTGTCCACTTGTGACAATTTGTGGTATTGCCAGCAGTAAATCTTTATAAGCAGCTTGCACAACATAAAAGTTATTGTCGATTTTCAGTGGTTCGTCTAATGCAATTAGTTCATACCTATGAGACTACCTAATATTCTGTATGATTTAAGGTCAGTGTTTTTAAACAAAGTAATCTGCGAGGCTTAGTTCATCGTTGTCCGTTTAGTATCTCTGTTCTATGTGAGCTCTTAAAGAAAAACAATTATGTCATCCACAACACGAAGCAGTAAATCCTTATTACAAATCTATTGACAGAATCAGCACGAGTTAATGCATTTAGTCAAATCCATTTATGTGCCAAAATATGTGCCATTACGAAACAAAATAGGGACGTGTAATGGAATTACAGTAGTAGTAAACATCGTAGTCTACCGCATTTGATTCCTTAGGGTCGTCTCAAAGACACAAACTAAGTGAGATTTTTAGGATAAATAGCTGTACTAAGATGAGCAACATCTGCTTTAGCACATGGGAAATTACGGTTAAGGTACTATGTATGCAAAGATGCTCTCTATGTCCTTTTTTATTAACACATTAGTTCTAAAGCATGACGGTTTAGTTCCTATGCTTGTGTATAACACTGTGATGCTCATACAAAGTTTACTTTTGCTTGCATTGCAACTGGAGCGAAGCCATTGGTGTAATGTAAACGGGACGGTTTGATTCTGAATCCGATGATAGTGGCAAACCCATTTCTAAAGAACAACACATCAGTAATGAAACTGTGATGCTTACAATGGCTTAAGGCGAGACAATGTCATGGTTGTGTGGCCTAAAACCCCTGTTATGTAATTCCTAGTCTGTGTTTACTTGTGTGAATGTAAATTTGTGTTCAAGTAGCCCCATTTTCTCCTTTCTTATTTCTCACTGCTTTGCTCTCAGCAGCTCCAGCTCATAATTCAATTAACTGCCGCATACATAACCTATCTGCAATGATTCTGTATTCTTTCTTACTTAATTATTCTGTGCTTTGTTCAGTGAGTGTGAATAGCCCTGAAAACAGGCCCAAAGCATAAGTCTCTAATGCAAGAATGCAGATCAAATGGAAGAAAGAAAGAACAACGAGCGAACTGCAAGATTGATGTCTGTTTGTGCGGTTGTACACTTGTTGGGTATCTTGAATTTTTTTTAATTCACTGTGAAGTGGATAGCCTGTGTCAGACTTAAAAACATGACGTTTTAGATTCCATTCTGATGCAATGACTTCGTTTTATTGTGTTACAGAGCACACAGCGGTAGAAGTGAGCATAGCATTAAATTAATAAGTCTTCCATTAATATGGTGTTCAGTTTGTGACATGCACAAGAACCCTTTCATTTGAGTTTCGTCACAATTCAAAGTAGCGAGTAACGGTAACTGAACCGATCAGCCAAAAATAGAAACCATAGTAAAGCGATCATTTAAAGGAATGTCTTTAAGTCTGAATTTATAAGAGGTATGCATTTGAATGCTCTGAATATTTTCATTGTAAACTATTTTTTACTGCCTGCTATGTTGAAGCTATAAATATTATGCTGATGTACATTTTTATATGGAAACATGGAAATATGGATTTTTTTCATTAAAGCCTTTGTCTATGAAACTTCATGGCATTATGACTGGGAACCTAATGTTTACCCCATCTTTCGCTCGGGCACAAAATTAGCATCTTTCTTCTCTGGTGACACAGAATGATGAATGAGAATCCTAGTATTTACCATTAGTGTGAATCAAACTCATTTCGTTAGTGTCATCCATAATGTAACAGTTTCTGTCTTTATGGATTCTATTAATTATTAAGATATGTCCTCTCATAAGATTTATATGAATAGAGAGTGATGCCACACTGTCCATTTGCATGCATGTCACCTACAGTATTTTACACAAGGTGGTCTTTGAGACCCATTTCTCAATGCAGAAAGTTAGCATTCTCGTTCATCTCATTAGCTCAGCTGTAAGGACATGACATAAAATTGATTTAAAAACTTTTTTGAGCCTAATTACTTTAACTTTACCTACTCTATATACTAACTGACTGAATTTCTTGAGCACCAAATCAGTATATTATAATGATTTCTGAAGGATCATGTGACACTGAAGACTGGAGTAATGATGCTGAAAATTCAGCTTTGCCATCACAGACATAAAGTTAAAATTACATTTTAAATATATTACAAAAGAATGGTAGTAATACTTCACATTATTACTGTTTATGTATAGACAACTTTTTATGTATTTGTGATTAAACAAATGTAGCATTGGTAAGCATAAAAGGCTTCTACAAAAAAATCTTTCTGACCACAAACATTTGAATAGTAGTGTATATAACTACAACTGTCAGGCACTGGTTATGATATAATGAAATATTTGAAATGTATGTTGCTTGCAAATATATTTAATCATAAAACATGGCCACTTTTGAAGGGCTGTCAATAAATAAAGATCTTTGGGCACTGATTGTGTAGTTACAGCCTCAGCCTTTAAACCCTTGATAGCAAAAACTTTCATCATACGTCCCTTTGTCGATACTTTTCTCAGCTGTACGTGCTCACATTAAACTTCATCTTTAATTGTTGTATTCACAATGTCTGTTGATTTTCTACATTTTGGCCAATTGCATTGCATTTGACAGATGCTGCTGATAAGGATAAGATTACCAGTAGGCCTACTCAGTAGCAGTAGAAAACAGAATTATTCTGGGGTCCCATCAGAGCTGCCTTGCCTGCACTCCCCTGTATGATGTGGGTTTGATTGAGAGGGTAAGTCCAGAGATAAAGTATAACACATGCTAAGAGACATGAAAGTGCAGAGAGACAGATTGATCTTCTCTCTCCATCCATGAGGGACACATCCACAGAGACATGTCTCCAAACCTTTCTGCTATGTTCATACAAGCCTCGCCTAAGGGAGGTGTATAGCCTATTTAGCATACTGTATATGTCTAAACTGGGATTTGGAAAGTTAAAAGTGAGTGGTTTTGGGCAAGCTATATACTGTATATATATATACAATTATTATTATTATTATTATTATTATTTAAAAGATGGTCCATTTAAAGGAGAACTCCGGTCAATTTTAACATTGAGCTCATTTTTTTGTAAATTTGGAGTGCTGTCAGTACAGAGAACAACGTCAAAAATCGGTGTTGCCTACACCGTGGTATCCTCTTTTTAAAATTTGCACCCTGTTGACTTCAATGGGGCAAGTTTTAAACCTGCTTTTAGCCTCTTAACATCCTTGATGTGTCTTTACACCACAGTAGTCCACAGTACAGTCCTTTACACCACAGTAGTCGATTGTCGAGTTCACGCGCATAGGTTTAGTTACCGCGTTAGATCACGCGCGTGAACTCGACAATCGACTACTGTGGACTTCGACCGAAAACAGGAAGAAAATACAGGTATGTGCGCTGGCTGAATTAACATCACTTTTATTCATATCTTTCACATCTACTGCAGTCAGATTCACCGTGTTCACTCTGAAGGAATCACTCACATTGGCTGTGCACTTGTAATGACACATCAAGGATGTTAAGAGGCTAAAAGCAGGTTTAAAACTTGCCCCATTGAAGTCAACAGGGTGCAAATTTTAAAAAGAGGATAACAAGGTGTAGGCAACACCGATTTTTGTCGTTGTTCTCTGTATTGACAGCACTCCAAATTTACAAAAAAATGAGCTCAATGTTCAAATTGACCAGAGTTCTCCTTTAACACATTCTGTTGGCTATAAGTAATGTTGCACCTACATGTCTACCAACTCTCATTAGAGTGTTAGTAGAATATCAGTAGACTGGTGGGGTTAGGGTTAGAGTAAGTTGGCATATTTGCAAAGTTACATCGTTACATGGTCAGAATATTTGTTAGCATATATTAATAAGCAGACAGTCTACTGAAAGTTACTTATCATGTAGTTGCAAAGTTATAGTAAACATAATGTTCAAAAACGACCATCTAAAGTGTTATATATAGCTATATAGGCCTATTTTCAAAATAAGATAGCCTATACTTTGATCAAATGCGTTTATTAAAAATAATAATAATAATAATAATAATAATAAATACAAAATCGGCAAAAAATAAAAATATATAGATATTTCCATTTGTTTGTCAAGTGTCTTTGTCGAAGAAAAAAACAGTGCCACATTACCTCAGATAAGAAGAAATCTATGTCCACTTTGGAAGAACCTCCCAAACGATTCATTTGAGTGAGTCATATAGCCTACGTTGAAACCGCTCAGATCGATTCAAACTCTCACTAATGATTCAGGTTGAAAAGAACTGATTCAAATGAGTCACACTAGGCTACAGCCGAACACGTTACACACATATTGTCAAGAAAAATATGAAGTTTCACAATGCTAATAGTTTTGTTACATAGCGACATTATTTATAAAACTGTGACGCTACCACTGAGAAATTTTGTATAGTAGGCTATAAGTTTCGATACCTTTTTCGAATCCATTATTGCATCGTATAAAAGCTGTTATGCAAAACGTTGAATATATTATTTATGAACATATCGTTATTCTAAGAGTAATGGCTGCAACCGTGAAAGGAGTTTTAATGCTAATTGTGATTTCCATCAGGTCGTGAGAACGGTCCATTTGATTGTAGCATGGAGGTGGGAATGTGCTCGCGCGTGGGTACGCACGCAGCTGTGATCTCATCAGCTCAGCATGTCTGTTGTGTGTTGAGCTGAATCACCCGGTTCTCAGCCCATTCTCTGCCCGCTCAAACTAAAAATCACGGCGTGTGTGGAGTTTATCTCACGCACATCATAAAAATGGGCCTAACTGGCAGGCAATAAAAGGAAAGCCTCCATTACTTTTGCCCTGCAGGTGGGCATTCCTAAAAGGTACATCACATGAAAACTATGAATAACTGAGGCCTGGTTTCAGTATGTAGAACACAGTCTTTTTCACTGTTTGTAGGCTATGTAACATCAACAACTTTATCCAGTGTTTTTTTTAATCGTTATTGTAGATGGCATTTTGACATAAATTGTTTTTAGGCTACATGGAGACAGAATACACAAATTAATTCATACAGTAAATTCAGCCAATAATTATTACTTTAACTGTTTAAATCATAGAGGTTTAAACCTGTCAACCCTCCCGTTTTCCCTGGATTCTCCCGTATTTCTCCCATATTTTTAATCTTTCAAAAAAAAAAAGAAAGAAAAATCCCACTGGGCGCAAACCAGTCAAGCGGAAATCCCGACCTGATGCTAATTTCATTGGTTAAGGTTAAAATGACGGGTAGGTTTAGGGATCAGTGTTTGGTGTAGGCAATCAGTAGGCTACTGTGATTCACATGACCAATACAATCTTTAGAATCGGCTGCAGGGCGGGATTTCTGCTTGGGCGGCCCTGAAAAGTTCCCTTATTTTCAAATCCCAATGTTGACAGGTGTGTTAACAAATGTAATGTTATGGCAGTTAACTTAAAGGATAGCGAGAAAATTTAAATTCTGTCAACATTCACTCACCCTCATATCCTTCCAAACCTATATTACTTTCTGTCTTGAGGTTTAGAATGGCATGAGTAAATACTGACATCATTAAAAAAAAATTGGGGGTGAACTATCCCTTAAGTTAAATTTAAAATGATCGTGTCAACACACAATGACAACATCTGATGAGCACGATATGCAGATTTCTAACTAATTTAATTTGGTGACATGCAATAATCAATAGATGACATCCATTGCAGGTTTACAGTAAAATCAACTAGTAACACAGAGAAACACTCCTTTGGAAATGAAATATTAAAACCCTGTTTACCATATTGTTAATGATCTTTAGAGTAAAAAATAGTATTAGAGTTTAAAATAATATGGAAGAGAACAAAATAAAGCTAAATAACTCATCAGCATGTATTCTGCACTTCTATTTTCTCCATTACTCTATAGTGAATCTCTTATGTTATCTGAGATTATTTCAGTTTACATGAAATATTTGTCCTAAGAAAGTTGATGGTAATTTACTTAATTTCTTACAGTATATTTGCTTCTTTTATGTAATCAAGGTGCAGTCTTCAACTTATGTAACAAAGACATCTGCGACAAAAATGCTAATATCCTCTGAGTCCTGGATCAATTTTATCAGCTGACTAATGCAATGGCATTTTGAAGCTGAATGCATCAGAACAATGATAACGAAGCCCTAAAATAGTATAGAAGAAATATGCACATATTGTGTTCCACTTTTGTTAAATTTGTTTGTCTTTGGTAAGTATCCCTTAATCTGCCAGCTTTATTTGCCTCTCAGAT